>NC_029785.2:34990070-35020947 GCF_000816755.2 Arachis ipaensis | reverse complement strand
TACAGAGTTTCTGGCATAATTTTTACAAATTGCTGACACAGTACATGATAAGGAAATAGATCAGGATGTCTACAGACTATTACTATTTTCATTTGCTGTAAAAGATCAAGCTAAGAGGTGGTTAAATAACCAACCTAAGGCCAGCATAAGGACATGGAAATAGCTGACAGAAAAATTCCTGAATCAATATTTCCCTCCAAAAAGGATGACACAGCTGAGGCTGGACATCCAAGGCTTTAAACAAGGAGATAATGAATCTCTTTATGATGCCTGGGAGAGATACAGAGAGATGCTACGAAAATGCCCCTCTGAAATGTTTTCAGAGTGGGTTCAGTTAGACATCTTCTACTATGGGCTTGCAGAAGGAGCTCAGATGTCTTTAGATTACTCAGCTGGTGGATCTATCCATATGAGAAAGACAATTGAAGAAGCTCAAGAGCTCATTGATACAGTTGCCAGGAATCAGCATCTGTATCTAAGCAGCAACCCTTCCATGAATGAAGAGGTTAAAACAGTAACTGCTGAATTCAGTAATGTAAAACAAGCTGCTGAATTCAATCAGCAATTAGATTTTCTAACAAAACAGCTAGCTGAATTCAAAGACAGGTTACAGGAGATAAGGATAGCTAATATACATATGGACGAACAGTTTAAGCAAACAAAGCAGCAGCTATCAAAGCAAATAGCAGAAGAATGCCAAGCAGTTCAATTAAGAAGTGGGAAAACATTAAATACCCCACCTCAAGGCATCAAAAATTCAAGAAATGAGCGACCCACCAAAGATTCCCCTGAGGACAGTAAGAGCCCAGGGAAAAATAATTCTGGCACTAAAACACCAGAAAATGGGTGGAAGGCTGGCGCTGAACGCCCAGACCATGCCCAAAACTGGCGTTCAGCGCTAGAAACAAGGCAGGATTGGCGTTCAACGCCAGAAATGGGCAAGAATCTGGCGTTGAACGCCCAAAGAGGGCATAATCCAGACGTTCAGGCGCCAGGAACAGACAGTAAGCTGGCGTCTAACGTCACTCCAGCCTTAAACTTTGATGCCAAATTAGCAGGAGAAAAACGATTGCTCCAGCTAAATGAGCTAGAGGAATTCAGATTCACAGCTTTCGAAAATGCCAAGCTTTATAAAGAAAAATAAAAAAAAAATGGCATGACAGAAAGCTGTTATCTAGAATCTTTGAACCAGGACAAAAAGTCCTGTTGTTTAACTTTAGACTCAGGCTATTTCCCGGGAAACTGAAATCCCGGTGGAGGGGACCATACGTGATTACAAGTGTGTCACCATATGGTTATGTGGAGCTTCAAGATATTGATTCTGATAAGAAGTTCATTGTCAATGGACAGAGAATTAAGCATTATCTTGAAGGCAACACTGAGCAAGAATGCTCAAGGCTGAAGCTAGATTAAAAGCTCAGCAAGGTCCAGCTAAAGACAATAAAGAAGCGCTTGCTGGGAGGCAACCCAGCCATGGGGCAACAATCCTCTAAGCATTTTGCCCTATTTCTATCTTTATTTTTTATATAGAGTTCATTGACAACAAGGTAAATAATCATTTACAGAAGACCTCGGCACACAAAACAGAGTAAAAGAGCTCCATGGCAAGAAAACGCCAGTAAAGGGGCATTTTGGGCGTTCAGCGCCCAAAATGGGCATCCACTGGACGCTGAACGCCAGTAATGGCAGCATTTGGGTGTTCAACGCCAGAAATGGCCACCCACTGGGCGTTGAACGCCAGGAATGGCAGCAACTGGGCGTTGAACGCCCAGGAGATCAGCATTTGGGCGCTGAACGCCCAAAACAGGCAGTGTTTGGGCGTTTAAACGCCAGGAGGACAGGGAGGAGCCAAATCCAGTAAACCCACACGTATTTCCATTTTAATTTCAAATTTTATGCTTCAATGCATGATTTTTACATGAACATATCAAGAACCCTGATTTCTAAAATCCTTAATTTCAAAAAAATCCATCTTTCCAAATTCAATCCAACTCTTTTCAAAATCTTTTCTGAAAACAAATCTATCTTTTTCACTCAAAAATCTTTTCAACTAATCCATATCTTTTTCAAATATCCATATTATCTTTTTCAAAATTCAGAGTTATCTTTTTCAAAAATCTATCATATCTTTCCAAAAGCGTCTGTCACCAAGATACAGGAAGCTATGGAGCAAATAATAAAACAACAGAAGGAACACAGTCAAATGCTGACCCATATGCTTAAAGAACAAGAGGAGCAGGGACGTGACTTAAGGGAACTGAAGCACCAAAAGTCTTCTGTGATACCAAGCCTCCCAAGGATCAGAGGAACTCCCATACTCCCAGAATAAAGGTTGTTAATTTCCAATTTCTGCCTTAACTCTGTGATAGTGTCCTTATAAAAAGTTACCTTACAAGTCATATAATAGTAATTAGTATCTGGTATTACTTGGACGACCCAGTGCACTTGCTGGTTAGTGGTACGAGTTGTGAAAAGTGTAATTCATAATTCGTGCACCAATGTCTACTTTCAAACTCAATTGAGAGCACGCAAATTGGGCTTCTATAGCTCGAGAAAATTTACTTCGAGTGCAGGGAGGTCAGAATCCAACAGCATCTGTAGTCCTTTTTCAGCCTCTAAATCAAATTTTTGCTCAGGTCCCTTAATTTCAGCCAGAAAATACCTGAAATCCCATAAAAATACACAAACTCATAGTAAAGTCCAGAAATGTGATTTTTGAATAAAAATATAATAAAAAGTAACTAAAACATACTAAAAGCTATATAAAAACAATGCAAAAAAGGGTATAAATTATCCGCTCATCAAATAGCATAAGAACTGTTAAGCATATGAACAACAATTGGTTTAATTTTAGAGTAAGTAAAAAGCAAGATAGATTTGACGCTACGTGATCAATGGCACTCGAATCAATTATCCAAGAACCAAGGAATTTAAAATCTGATAATGTCTTATGCAAAACAAAAAATGTATATGAAGAATATAAGAAATGACTACCATACTTGGGCTTGAAAAAGGCTAGTTTGAGTTGGGACAATGGCCTTTGTCTCATCTTTAAAATATAAATGGCGCGCTTTAGCCTTTTTCAAGAAGCCAGAAGAGCATTATGTTGTGTTGGGCTTGAATTCAAAATCGGGTTTGAATGAGAACTCGATACAACCATCTCCTTTTGAACCTGGCTGCTTGACGAGGATGGAGGTGTGATAGTGCCATTGATGGACACAACTCCTCATCCGTTGAAGCTTGGCTTGCCTGGGTACCGAGGATAGCCTAGCGGGTACCCATGTTTGCCATAGCACATGTCAATCGTGTGGCCCTGCCACCTACAATGTAACACCCTACCACACAAGGTCTTACACTACAGTCATAAGTCAAAGGTGACGAGGCATTACGACACCTAAAAACAAAGATACAGACATATTATTTTGAAGAAATATAGTTTAACTAGGAGCCTGTGAAGAAAAATTTTTAAACAAAATACAACCGTTAATCCCACTCGAGCCACGTTAACACAAGCGAACGTCGTATACAGAAACAAAAGCTACGAAAAAAAGGCCGGCTAGAACATAATACAAATCGAAAGAGTACAAATCAAATCATGTTTCTCCAAATAAAACCTCTAAAAAGAAAGTATACAATTACATGTTCAACAGTGGAGAAATATGCTAAGTACAGAATAAACTTCAAAAATAAAGTCTTCTTCGATTCACCACGAGTCCCGTACTCTCAGCGAGATGCGTCACATCCTGTATCTGGAAAACAGAAATTCCACAATGGGTGAGAACCCGAAGGTTCCAGTAGGGTAATAGTTCCAAATAGAGACTATGTAAAACTACATGAACCCGCTAGGCAATCCTAGTCTCCCAACTCACAGTTTTCAAACCTAGGATTCTTTTTAATCCAAACAGGGTTAAGTTACTAAATCTCAATTTCATATCTACCTCTAATTTCAATCATTTCCAATATATTACTATCCAAATCCTAATACCACAATTGTTCGGTCTAGCATTCAGTTCAGTAATTTTAATCACAAATATTAATCAATATGGGGTTAATTCGCTATGTTTAGCATTTTCTGAACTACCACCGATCTCATTTATTCCCATAGTCATAATCATCATTAATTCCAAGTCTCATGTCTCAACAGTGAAATCACACACAAATAATAAGCAGTAGAAAGCAAACACAAGTAGAGAATAAGAGAACAAGTATGGCAAGTATTTCAATTAGCAATTAAACAGAAATATACAGTTAAGCAAACTCAAACAAATATGCACATTCAAACAATTGCAAACAAATGCACATGATGCATGTCTACCCTACTAGCCACGAGCTCACGTGTCGGTTAAATTGTCAAAATCTAACACAACTGGTAGCTAACCAGACAATGTCTCTCGGTTGCGTATCCCCAAGAGGAATATAAATGAAGGAGAGCGCCTTTCTACTTTCTCTTGGAGGAATTACGAAGGTGTGTGCCTTTCCACATCGAAGGAGTGTGCCTTTCTACCTTGCAACCAGAGAGAGATGTGGAAAATAATACGAAGGAGAGTGTCTTTCAACCTTCCCTTAACTCAGGGAGATTAATACGAAGGAGAGTGTCTTTTCACTTCCCCACATCCAAATCACAACAAGAGAAGGAATCCTTCATCCTCAACTTGTCTATCTGTGAGTGGGATGAAACCACCGTCGTCACAACATCAATCATAATCACAACACAAGAGAGAGAATTCTTCATCTTCAACTTTTCTAATCATGAGTGGGATAGCGTCACCATCCTCACCATAGGTGAAACAAAACCACCATCTCCACAACGATACCGTAACCACAAACAAGTGGGATACCACCACCGTCCTTGCCACAATAAGTATTTAGTTAACATACACGAACAAGCGGAATAAGACCACTGACCTTACCCAGAACAAATATCACATCAGTACACAATCGGAATAATACCTAGACCTTGTCACTTTGGTCATTCGGACCACAATTTGTCATAATCACCGACTTAAATTAGTTTCATAAGTTATTATGTTCTTTAACCCCAACTCTCTATTAAGTAAATAATTTTATTTTCTCGTGAGTGGGATAGCACAACCGACCTCATCGCAAGCGGAACAAAATCACCATCCCCGCATAGTAGTATACGCTCTGAGCAAACGGGATTATACCACTGTCCTTGCTCAAAACAATTATCAAATCAACACGCAAGTGGGATAACACCCAGACCTTACCACGCAAGTAGGACAAACCTTTGTCCTTGCCAATCCAATCATTCAGGCAATAAACAGTCAACATCAATGTCTTTTAGCAATTTCATAAGTTTTATTATACTCATTAACCCCGTGTTATCAATTTATCAAATTTAGATTTATTAACCCTAATATTTTATTAATTACCAATTATTTTATCACGTGAGCAGGATAATACTACCGTCCTCACCACGGGCGGGATAAACCACCATCCTTACATAGTAATTTACGCACTAAGCAAGCGGGATGATACCATCAGCCATGCTAGGCAAGAAATCAATATCATATTTTAAATCAATTCACAATTCCATTCAGTTTCGAAAAATACAACCTAACATAACCACATTCATTCATTAACTACTCAATCTCATTATTATGTGAGTGAGATGAAACCACCCTTCTCATCACGAACAGGACGAACCACCATCCCCGTAATATTTTAATCTGGTTAACCAGGTGTTTATCCAGAAATTAATCAATTTATTTCGTTATTGATGAGCGGATATTTTATACGCTTTTTGGCATTATTTTTAGGTAGTTTTTAGCATGGTTTAGTTACTTTTTATTATATTTTTATTAGTTTTTATGCAAAAAATAACATTTCTAGACTTTACTATGAGTTTGTGTGTTTTTCTATAATTTCAGGTATTTTCTGACTGAAATTGAGGGACCTGAGCAAAAATCTGATTCAGAGGCTGAGAAAGGACTGCATATGCTGTTGGATTCTGACCCTCCTGCACTCAAAGTGAATTTTCTGGAGCTACAGAAGCCCAATTGGTGCACTCTCAATTGAGTTGAAAAGTAGACATCTTGGCTTTCTAGCAATGTTTAATAGTCCATGCTTTGCTCGAGATTTGATGGCCCAAACTGGCGTTTAAACTCCAGCCAGATACCCTTTTCTGGCATAAAACGCAAGAACTGGCACCAGAACTGGAGTTAAACGCCCAAACTGGCACCCAAGCTAGTGTTTAACTCCAATAATGGCCTATGCACGTGAAAGATTCAAAGCTCGGCCTAAACACTCACCAAGTGGACCCCGGAAGTGAATTTCTGCACTATCTGCACTTAGTTACTCATTTTCTGTAAACCTAAGTTACTAGTTTAGTATAAAAACTACTTTTAGGGATTCATTTTAAAACTGATGACATTTTACATCTCATATTATATCTTCTACGGCATGAGTCTCTAAACCCATAGGTGGGGGGTGAGGAGCTCTGCTATGTCTCAATGGATTAATGCAATTACTATTGTTTTCTTTTCGATCACGCTTGATTCTATTCTAAGATACTCACTCGTACTTCAATATAAAGAATATGATGATCCGTGACACTCATCATTATTCTCAACTTTATGAACGTGTGCTTGACAGCCACTCCCATTCTATTTAAGCTCAACGTAGTCATTGGGCGACAGCTTGAGTGCGTATCACTTGGGTATCTGATCCACGGATTTGACTTGCCTCTCCTGAAAACAGAGCATTCGAATCCATGAGATTAGAACCTTCGTGATAGAGGCTAGAACCAATTGGCAGCATTCCTGAGATCCGGAAAGTCTAAACCTTGTCTGTGGTATTCTGAGTAGGATTTGGGACAGAATGACTGTGACGAGCTTCAAACTCACGAATGTTGGGCGCAGTGACAGTGTGCAAAAGGATAGAGAGATCTTATTCCGACACAAGTAAGAACCGACAGATGATTAGCCGTGCGGTAGCTGTGCCTGGGATTTTTCATCCAAGACGAGAGATCTGACAGTTGATTAGCCGTACAGAAACCGTACCTGGACCATTTTCACTGAGAGGACGAATAGTAGCCATTGAAAACGGTGATCCACCAACATACAGTTTGCCATGAAAGGAAGCCATGCGTGTTTGGAGAAGAAGACAGTAGAAAAGCAGAGATTCAGACGACAGAGCATCTCCGGAACCTCAACATGTTCCTCATTACTGAATCACAAGTATCATTCATTTCATGTTATTTACTTTTCATAAACAAAATCTTTTTTATCACTAATCTTCTGACTAAGATTTACAAGATAACCATAGTTCGCTTCAAGCCGGCAATCTCCGTGGGATCGACCCTTACTTACGTAAGGTATTACTTGGATGACCCAGTGCACTTGCTGGTTAGTTGCACTGGAGTTGTGAAAAGTGTGATCACAATTCCGTGCACTAAGTTTTTGGCGCCGTTGCCGGGGATTCTTCGAGTTTGGACAACTGACGGTTCATCTTGTTGCTTAGATTAGGAAAAATTTATCTTTTTTGGTTTAGAGTCACTAAATTTGAGTCTTTTATTATTGTTTTTGTTAAAATTTTAAAAATCCTTGTTTTCTTTTTCTAGATTTTTTTCAAAAATTTTTAATAAATAGATAAAAACCAATAAACTAATAATTGAGTCTTCTGTTTGAGTTTAGTTTCATATTTTAAGTTTGGTGTCAATTGCATGTTTTTTATTTTCCTTCAATTTTTTGAATTGTATGTTCTTTTTATTCTTCATATTTTCGAGTTTTATGTTCCTTGTTCTTTCTTGATCTTCAAGTTGTTCTTGTTTATTTTCCTTGTTTGATCTTTAGTTTTTCTTGTTTTGTGTCTTTCCTTGTTTTTCTTGTGTATTTTTGAATTATTAGTGTCCAAAGTATAAAAATTTTTAAGTTTTGTGTCCTTTGTGTTTTTATTTTCTTAAATATTTCCAAAAGTTGTTCTTGGTATTCATCTTTATTTCAAAACAAATTCTTTTTCAATTTTCTTTTTATTTTCGAAAATCTTTTCTAAAATTTTTCAAAATATTTTTCTTTTTTTTTTATAATTTTCGAATTACTTATCCTATTTTATTATTTTGATTGAAAAATTTTAAGTTTGATGTTTTCTTGTTAAGAAAATTTCAATTTTTAAAATTTTAAAATCATATCTTTTTCAAATTTTTTCTTCTATTTATTTTCTTACAAGTATCTTTGACTTTAAGACATATCTTTCTCAAAACTTCCTAACCACTTTCTCTTTCTTCATTTTTCGAAAATCCTCACCTACAATTTTTCAAATCTTTTTAATTAGTTAATTATTTTAGTTTTCAATTTTCTTTTATTTCTTTTTCTTCTAAATTTTGAACATATATTCAGTTTTTCATTTATTTTATTTTATTTTATTTTTTTTTAATTTCGGTTTTCAAAAACAAAAAGAGAAAAGAATAATATTTTTATTTACAATCCACATCACATCCCTTTCTCCAACATGGACCTAAGTGGAAATGAACAGTCCAAAAGGACTCTGGGGTCATATGCTAACAGGTGCACGAAATTGTGATTACACTTTTCACAACTTCGCACAACTAACCAGCAAGTGCACTGGGTCGTCCAAGTAATACCTTATGTGAGTAAGGGTCGATCCCATGGAGATTGTCGGCTTGAAGCAAGCTATGGTTATTTTGTAAATCTTAGTCAGGAGATTAATGATAAGAGTGATTGTTTTTATGAAAAATAAATAACATGAAATAAATAGTACTTGTGATTCAGTAATGAGAAATAGGCTGAGGTTCCGGAGATGCTCTGTCATCTGAATCTCTGCTTTCCTACTGTCTTCTTCTCCAAACACGCATGGCTTCCTTCAATGGCAAGCTTTATGATCCTCTCGGATGAAAAATACCAGGTACGATCTCTGCACGGCTAATCAACTGTCGGGTTTCTCATCTCGGATGAAAAATACCATGTACAGCTACCGCACGGCTAGTCATCTGTTGGTTCCCACTAGCGTCAGAATAGGACCCTTGTCCTTTTGCACACTGTCATTGCACCCAACATTCGCAGGTTTGAAGCTCGTCACAGTCACCCCTTCCCAGATCCTACTCGGAATACCACAGACAAGGTTTAGACTTTCTGGATCTCAGGAATGCTGCAAATTGGTTCTAGCCTATACCACGAAGGTTCTAACCTTCGGACTCGGTCCGTGGATTAGAAACGCAAGAGATACGCACTCAAGCTGTCGCCCAATGACTACGTTGAGCTCAGATAGAACAGGAGTGGTTGTCAGGCACGCGTTCATAGAATTGAGAATAATGATGAGTGTCACGGATCATCATTTTCTCCAGATTGAAGTACGAGTGAATATCTTAGAATAGAATCAAGCATGATTGAATAGAAAACAGTAGTAATTGCATTAATCCATTGAAACACAGCAGAGCTCCTCACCCCCACCTATGGGGTTTAGAGACTCATGCCATCAAAGATACAATATCGAATGTAAAAAAAATGTCATGAGGTGCTAAATGAATCTCTAAAAGTAGTTTTTATACTAAACTAGTAACTTAGGGTTACAGAAAATGAGTAACTAGGTGTAGATAGTGCAAAATTCCATTTCTGTGGTCCACTTGGTGAGTGTTTGGGCTGAGCTTTCAAGCTTCCACGTGAATATGCCTCATATTGGAGTTAAACGCCACCCTGGGTGCCAAAATGGTCGTTTAACGCCGAAAAGTATGCCAGTTATGGCGTTTTACGCCAGAAAGTTTTTGGCTGGCTTTTAACGCCAGTTTGGGCCATCAAATCTCGGGAAAAGTATGGATTATTATTTATTTCTGGAAAGCCCAAGATGTCTACTTTCCAACGCAATTGAGAGCGAGCCAATTGGGCTTCTGTAGCTCCAGAAAATCCATTTCGAGTGTAGGAGGGTCAGAATCTAACAGCATCTGTAGTCCTTTCTCAGCCTCTGAATCAGATTTTTGCTCAGGTCCCTCAATTTCAGCCAGAAAATACCTGAAATTATAGAAAAACACACAAACTCATAGTAAAGTCCAGAAATGTGATTTTTGAATAAAAACTAATAAAAATTATAATAAAAAGTAACTAAAATATACTAAAAACTACCTAAAAACAATGCCAAAAAGGGTATAAATTATCCGCTCATCACAACACCAAACTTAAATTGTTGCTTGTCCCCAAGCAACTAAAAACAAAATAGGATAAAAAGAAGAGAATATACAATAAATTCCAAAAAATCATTGAAGATTAGTTTTAACTAGATGAGCGGGACTAGTGGCTTTTTGCTTCTGAACAGTTTTGGCATTTAACGCCCAGTCAGATACCCTGGCTGGCGTTAAACGCCAGGAATCCTTCTTTACTGGGCGTTGTTCTGAACGCCCAGAATGCTGCCTACATGGGCGTTAAATGCCCATTTTGCTATCCTTACTGGCGTTTAAACGCCAGTAAGCCTGTCCTCCAGAGTGTGCTGTTTTTGATGATGTTTTTGATTCCGCTTTAATTCTGCAGCTATTTTGTTATAAAAAGCAATTGTTGACTGAGTTCAGCAACTTGTTCTGGAAGACTAAGTTCAATGGATACTGCTTTAGCCTCTTCTTTCATGGAGGACTCACTACTTAAGTACATGTGCTGATTTCTAGCAACTGTATCAATGAGCTCTTGAGCCTCTTCAATTGTCTTTCTCATGTGTATTGATCCACCAGCTGAGTGGTCTAGAGACATCTAGGCCTTTTCTGTAAGCCCATAGTAAAAGATATCTAACTGAACCCATTCTAAAAATATTTCAGAGGGGCATTTCCTTAGCATCCCTCTATACCTCTCCCAGGCATTATAAAGAGATTCATTATCCTCTTGTTTAAAGCCTTGGATGTCCAGCCTTAGCTGTGTCATCCTTTTTGAAGGGAAATATTGATTCAGGAATTTGTTTGATAATTGTTTCCATGTTCTTATGCTTGCTGTGGGTTGGTTATTTAACCACCTCTTAGCTTGATCTTTTATAGCAAATGGAAACAGTAATAATCTGTAGACATCCTGATCTACTTCCTTATCACG
Organism: Arachis ipaensis; assembly: GCF_000816755.2. Taxonomy (NCBI): domain Eukaryota; kingdom Viridiplantae; phylum Streptophyta; class Magnoliopsida; order Fabales; family Fabaceae; genus Arachis; species Arachis ipaensis. The sequence goes on along the minus strand of NC_029785.2, from coordinate 35,009,908 downwards.
TACTGTGTCAGCAATTTGTAAGAACTGTGCTAGAAACTCAGTAGGTTCTTCCTGTGGAAGACCAGAATACTGGCAATTTTGCTGCACCATGATAATGAGCTGAGGATTTAGCTCAAAACTGCTTGCTCTGATGGGGGGTATACAGATACTACTCCCATAGGAAGCATTAGTGGGGTTAGCATATGACTCCAGAGTCCTTCTGGACTGTTCATTTCCACTAAGGTCCATGATGGAGAAAATAAATATTTTTTATTTTTATTTTATTTTATTAAGGATAACCGAATTCAAAAGAAAAGAAAATAAAATAAAATAATTGGAAACTAGAAAATAAATTTTGAAAACTAAAAGAAAAAAATAAAATAAAATAGATAAAAAAATTTTGAACACTAAAAATGCCTAATTAATTAAAAAGATTTGGAAAAAATTGGAGAGAGAGAAAGTGGTTAGGGAGTTTTGAAAAAGATATGTCTTAAAATTAAAGATACTTGTAAAAATAAACAAATAAAAGAAAAGATTTAAAAAAGATATGATTTTAAAATTTGAAGATTGAAACTTTCTCAACAAGGAAACACCAAACTTAAAATTTTTCAATCAAGATAATAAAATAGTACAAGTGATTTAAAAATTATGAATAAGAAAAGAAAAAGATTTTAAAAAATTTTATAAAGGATTTTCGAAAAATATATAAGAAAAAGAGAATTGAAAAAGATTTAAAAAGATAAATTTTAAAATTGAAATTTTAACTTGACTAACAAGAAACTACCAAATTTTAAAAACTTTGACAAAGTCAACCTAGGTAATTAAAAAATAATGAGCAAATAAAGGAAAAGATATTTTATTGAATTTTTGAATTTAATGAGGAAAGAGAAAAATAATAAAATGACACCAAACTTAGAATTTTTAGATCAAAACAAAGAAAGCAAACAAGAAAACTTTGAATGTCAAGATGAATACCAAGAATACTTTGAAGATCAAGATGAACACCAAGAACAAATTTTGGAAATTTTAAGAAAATAAAAACACAAAGGACACCAAACTTAAAAAATTTTATACTTTGGACACTAATAAGTCAAAAATGCACAAGAAAAACAAGAAAAGACACACAACAAGAAAAACTAAAGATCAAACAAGGAAAATAAACAAGAACAACTTGAAGATTAAGAAAGAACTAAGAACATATAATTCGAAAAATGGAAAGAAAAATAAAATCACGCAATTGACACCAAACTTAAAACATAAAACTAAACTCAAACAGAAGACTAAATTATGAGGTTATTGGTTTTTTTTTTACTTTCGAAAATAATTTAGAAAAAGAAAATAAGGATTTTAAAATTTTAACTAAAAACAATAATAGAAGACTCAATTTTAGTGACTCAAAACCAAAAAAGATAAATTTTTCCTAATCTAAGCAACAAAATAAACCGTCAGTTGTCCAAACTCAAACAATCCCTGGCAACGGCGCCAAAAACTTGGTGCACGAAATTGTGATTACACTTTTCATAACTCCGCACAACTATCCAGCAAGTGCACTGGGTCGTCCAAGTAATACCTTACATGAGTAAGGATCGATCCCACGAAGATTGTCGGCTTGAAGCAAGCTATGGTTATTTTGTAAATCTTAGTCAAGAGATTAATGATAAGAGTGATTTTTTTATGAAAAATAAATAACATGAAATAAATAGTACTTGTGATTCAGTAATGAGAAACAGGCTGAGGTTCCAGAGATGCTCTGTCATCTGAATCTCTGCTTTCCTACTGTCTTCTTCTCTAAACCCGCATGGCTTCCTCCAATGGCAAGCTTTATGATCCTCTCGGATGAAAAATACCAGGTACGATCTCTGCACGGCTAATCAACTATCGGATTTCTCATCTCGGATGAAATATACCATGTACAGCTACCGCACGGCTAATCATCTGTCGGTTCCCACTAGCGTCGGAATAGGACCCTTGTCCTTTTGCACACTGTCACTGCGCCCAACATTCGCAGGTTTGAAGCTCATCACAGTCACCCCTTACCGGATCCTACTCGGAATATCGCAGACAAGGTTTAGACTTTCCAGATCCCAAGAATGCTGCCAATTGGTTCTAGCCTATACCACGAAGGTTCTAACCTCCGGACTCGGTCCGTGGATTAGAAACGCAAGAGATACGCACTCAAGCTGTCGCCCAATGACTACGTTGAGCTCAGATAGAATGGGAGTGGTTGTCAGGCACGCGTTCATAGAATTGAGAATAATGATGAGTGTCACGGATCATCATCTTCTCCAGATTGAAGTAAGAGTGAATATCTTAGAATAGAATCAAGCGTGATTGAATAGAAAATAGTAGTAATTGCATTAATCCATTGAAACACAGCAGAGCTCCTCACCCCCACCTATGGGGTTTAGAGACTCATGCCATCAAAGATACAATATGGAATGTAAAAAAAAAATGTCATGAGGTGCTAAATGAATCTCTAAAAGTAGTTTTTATACTAAACTAGTAACTTAGGGTTACAGAAAATGAGTAACTAGGTGTAGATAGTGCAAAATTCCATTTCCGGGGCCCACTTGGTGAGTGTTTGGGCTGAGCTTTCAATCTTCCACGTGAATATGCCTCATATTGGAGTTAAACGCCACCCTGGGTGCCAAAATGGGCGTTTAATGCCGAAAAGTATGCCAGTTATGGCGTTTTACGCCAGAAAGTTTTTGGCTGGATTTTAACGCCAGTTTGGGCCATCAAATCTCGGGCAAAGTATGGATAATTATATATTTCTGGAAAGCTCAAGATGTCTACTTTCCAACGCAATTGAGAGCGAGCCAATTGGGCTTCTGTAGCTCCAGAAAATCCATTTCGAGTGCATGAGGGTCAGAATCTAACAGCATCTGTAGTCCTTTCTCAGTCTCTGAATCAGATTTTTGCTCAGGTCCCTCAATTTTAGCCAAAAAATACCTGAAATTACAGAAAAACACACAAACTCATAGTAAAGTCCAGAAATGTGATTTTTGAATAAAAACTAATAAAAATATAATAAAAAGTAACTAAAATATACTAAAAACAATGCCAAAAAGGGTATAAATTATCCGCTCATCACAACACCAAACTTAAATTGTTGCTTGTCCCCAAGCAAGTAAAAACGAAATAGGATAAAAAGAAGAGAATATACAATAAATTCCAAAAACATCATTGAAGATTAGTTTTAACTAGATGAGCGGGACTAGTGGCTCTTTGCTTCTGAACAGTTTTGGCATCTCACTTTATCCTGTGAAGTTCAGAATGATTGGCATCCATAGGAACTCAGAATTCAGATAGTGTTATTGATTCTATTAGTTTAGTATGTTAATTTTTGAACACAGCTACTTTAAGAGTCTTGGCCGTGACCCTAAGCATTTTGTTTTCCAGTATTATCACTGGATACATAAATGCCACAGACACATAACTGGGTGAACCTTTTTAGATTGTGACTCAGCTTTGCTAGAGTCCCCAGTTAGAGGTGCCCAGAGCTCTTAAGCACACTCTTTTTTTTGCTTTGGACCACGACTTTAAGCGCTCAGTCTCAAGCTTTTCACTTGACACCTTCACGCCACAAGCACATGGTTAGGGACAGCTTGGTTTAGCCGCTTAGGCCAGAATTTTATTCCTTTGGGCCCTCCCATCCATTAATGCTCAAAGCCTTGGATCCTTTTTTACCATTGCCTTTTGGTTTAAAGGGTTATTAGCTTTTTCTGCTTTCTTTTTCTTTTTCTTTCTTTTTTTCTTTATTTATTTATTTATTTTTTTGACACTTTTTTCTTTTCTTTTCTTTTCTGCAAGCTTTTCACTACTTTTTCTTGTTTCAAGAATCAATTTTCTGATTTTTCAGATTATCAAATAACATTTCTCCTTTTTCATTATTCTTTCAAGAGCCAACAATTTTAACATTCATAAACAACAAATTCAAAAATATGCATTGTTCAAGCATTCATCCAGAAAATAAAAAGTATTGCCACCACATCAAAATAATTAAACTAATTTCAAGATAGAATTCGAAATGCAGGCACTTCTTGTTCTTTTGCAATTAAAAACATTTTTCATTTAAGAAAGGTGAAGGATTCATAGGACATTCAAAGCTTTAAGACATAGACACTAGACACTAATGATCATGTAATAAAGACACAAACATAGACAAAACATAAAGCATAGAATTTGAAAAGCAGAAAAATAAGAACAAGGAAATTAAAGAACCGGTCCACCTTAGTGATGGCGGCTAGTTCTTCTTCTTGAAGATCCCATGGAGTGCTTTAGCTCCTCAATATCTCTTCCTTGCCTTTGTTGCTCCTCTTTCATGGCCTTTTGGTCCTCTCTGATTTTATGGAGGATAATGGAGTGCTCTTGTTGAGGTCCATGAGTGGGCTCTCTTGTTTGCTCCATCCTCTTTCTAGTGATGGGCTTTTGAGATGAATCTCTCCATCTCTCATGACTCAGAGTTGGAAGCAACTGCCTTCCCTTTCCTCTTCCTAGAGGTTTCTCCGGCCTTAGGTGCCATTAGTGGTTATGGAAAGCAAAAAGCTGAGCTTTTCCACACCAAACTTAAAAGCTTTGCTCGTCCTCGACCAAAATAAGATAGAAGGGAGTAGAAGAAGAATGATGCAATTAATTTTGAAAACTTATTACTGTATACAAGAAAAATTAAGAAGATTTGAAAAGAATTTGAAAAGATATGTAAGTTTTGAAAACGTTTTGGAAGGAATTGAAAAAAATTAAAAATAGAATTAAAAAAAAAGAATTGGAAAGATTATTAATTTTTGAAAATAGAAATTGAATGATGAAAGTTTAAAATATGTTTGATGCAAAAAATTATGAATTAAAACATGAAAAATTGAAAAAAAATCGAATTGGAAACAAAATTACCTCCCTTGTGTCATCCTGGCGTTAAACGCCCAGAATACTATCTATTCTGGCGTTTAACACCCACTTGTCTGCCTATTTGGGCGTTTAACGCCCAGCCAGATACCATAGCTGGCGTTAAACACCAGGAATCCTTCTTTACTGGGCATTTTTTGAACGCCCAGAATGCTGCCATTTCTGGTGTTAAACATCCAGAATGCTGTCTATTCTAGTGTTTAACGCCTAGAATGCTGCCTGCATGGGCGTTAAACTCCCATTCTGCTATCCTTACTGGCGTTTAAATGCCAGTAAGCCTGTCCCCCAGGGTGTGCTATTTTTGATGCTGTTTTTTATTCCACTTTAATTCTGCAGCTGTTTTGTTATAAAAAGCAATTGCTGATTGAGTTCAGCAACTTGTTCTGGAGGACTAAGTTCAGTGGATACTGCTTTAGCCTCTTCTTTCATGGAGGACTCACTACTTAAGTACAGATGCTGATTTCTAGCAACTGTATCAATGAGCTCTTGAGCCTCTTCAGTTGTCTTCTTCATGTGTATAGATCCACCAACTGAGTGGTCTAGAGACATCTGGGCCTTTTCTGTAAGCCCATAGTAAAAGATGTCTAACTGCACCTATTCTGAAAACATTTCAGAGGGGCATTTCCTTAGCATCCCTCTATACCTCTCCCAGGCATTATAAAGAGATTCATTATCCTCTTATTTAAAGCCTTGGAATTTGTCTGATAATTGTTTCCATGTTCTTATGCTTGCTGTAGGTTGGTTATTTAACCACCTCTTAGACATCCAAGGCTTTAAATAAGAGGATAATGAATCTCTTTATAATACCTGGGAGAGGTACAGAGAGATGCTAAGGAAATGCCCCTCTGAAATATTTTCAGAATGGGTGCAGTTAGACATCTTTTACTATGGGCTTACAGAAAAGGCCCAGATGTCTCTAGACCACTCAGCTGGTGGATCTATACATATGAGAAAGACAATTGAAGAGGCTCAAGAGCTCATTGATACAATTGCTAGAAATCAGCACCTGTACTCAAGTGGTGAGACCTCCATGAAAGAAGAGGTTGAGGCAGTATCCACTAAACTTAGCCCTCCAGAACAAATTGTTGAAATCAATCAGTAACTATTTTCTATAACAAAATAGTTAGCAAAATTTAAAGAGATGCTACAAGAAACTAAAGATGCTAACCAGAATATGGAAAAACAATTGATCAGACAAGACAGCAGTTATCTAAACATATAACAGAAGAATGCCACACTGTTCATTTAAGGAGTGGAAAGACATTGAATGTCTCAACTCAAAGCAGCAAGAAGCCAAGAATGGAACATCTGACAGAGGATAACCAAACCACTGCCCAAAATCCCTCTAAGGACAATAAGAGCCCAGAGAGGAAAGATTCTGGCGTTCAAACGCCAGAAAGGGGTGGCAATCTGGCCTTAAACGCCCAAAAAGCACCCAATTCTGGCGTTCAAATGCCAATAAGGGATCAGACACCTGTAAGTGCTGATAACAACCCCCTTATGCAGGGTTCTCCAACTACTTCTATAGTAAATAAACCTCCAGCAACTAAGGTTGAAGAATATAAAGCCAAGATGCCTTATCCTCAGAAACTCCGCCAAGCGGGACAGGATAAACAATTTTCCCGCTTTGCAGACTATCTCAGGACTCTTGAAATAAAGATCCTGTTTGCAGAGGCACTTGAGCAAATACCCTCTTATGCTAAATTCATGAAAGAGATCTTAAGTCATAAGAAGGATTGGAGGGAGACTGAAAAAGTTTTTCTCACTGAAGAATGCAGTGCAGTCATTTTAAAAAGCTTACCAGAGAAGCTTAAAGATCCTAGAAGCTTTATGATACCATGCACATTAGAGGGTGCTTGTACCAAGACAGCTTTATGTGATCTTAGGACAAGTATCAACCTGATCCCGGCATCCACTATCAGAAAGCTTGGTTTGACTGAAGAAGTCAAACCAATCCGAATATGTCTCCAACTTGCTGATGGCTCCATTAAAATTCCATCAGGCGTAATTAAGGACATGATTGTCAAGGTTGGGCCATTTGCCTTTCCCACTGACTTTGTAGTGCTGGAAATGGAGGAGCACAAGAGTGCAACTCTCATTCTAGGAAGACCTTTCCTAGCAACTGGATGAACCCTCATTAACGTCCAAAAAGGGGAGATAACCCTGAGAGTTAATGAAGATGAGTTTAAGTTGAATGCTGTCAAAGCTATGCAGCATCCAGACACATCAAAAGACTGCATGAGCACTGATATTATTGACTCCCTGGTGGAAGAGATCAATATAACTGAGAGTCTCGAATCAAAGCTAGAGGACATTTTTAAAGATGTTCAGCCTGATCTGGAGGAATCAGAGAAAATAGAAGAACCTCTGAAAACTCCTTAGGAAGAGGAGAAGCCTCCTAAACCCGAGCTCAAACCACTACCACCATCCTTGAAATATGCATTTCTGGGAGAAGATGACACTTTTCTGGTAATTATAAGCTCTGCTTTAGAGCCACAGGAAGAGAAAGCACTAATTCAGGTGCTGAAGACACACAAGACAGCTCTTGGGTGGTCCATAAGTGATCTCAAGGGCATTAGCCCAGCCAGATGCATGCACAAGAACCTATTGGAGGATAATGCTAAGCCAGTGGTTCAACCATAGAGGCGGCTGAATCCAACCATGAAGGAGGTGGTGTAGAAAGAGGTCACTAAGTTACTAAAGGCTGAGATTATTTATCCAATTTCTGATAGCCCCTGGGTGAGCCCTGTCTAAGTTGTCCCCAAGAAGGGAGGTATGACAGTGGTTCATAATGAAAGGAATGAACTAGTTCCCATAAGAACAGTTACACGGTGGCGTATGTGTATTGACTACAGAAGGCTCAATACAGCCACCAGAAAGGATCATTTTCCTTTACCATTCATAGACCAGATGCTAGAGAGACTAGCAGGTCATGAATACTACTGCTTTTTGGATGGCTATTCAGGTTACAACCAAATTGCAGTAGATCCTCAGGACTAAGGGAAAACAGCATTCACATGTCCATCTGGAGTATTTGCCTACAGAAGGATGCCATTTGGTCTGTGCAATGCACCTGTGACCTTTCAGAGGTGCATGCTCTCTATCTTCTCTAATATGGTAGAGAAATTTCTGGAAGTCTTCATGGATGACTTCTCAGTATTTGGAGACTCATTCAGCTCCTGTCTTGACCATCTAGCACTTGTTCTGAAAAGGTGCCAAGAGACTAACCTGGTTTTAAACTGGGAGAAACGTCACTTTATGGTGACTGAGGGAATTGTCCTTGGGCATAAAATTTCGAATAAGGGAATAGAGGAGGATCAAGCTAAGGTAGAAGTAATTGAAAAATTACCACCACCTAATAATGTTAAGGCAATCAGAAGCTTTCTGGGACATGCAGGATTCTATAGGAGGTTTATAAATGATTTTTCAAAAATTACAAAACCTCTGAGCAATCTGCTAGCCGCTGATACACCATTTGTCTTTGACACAGAGTGTTTGTAGGCCTTTGACACTCTGAAAGCTAAGCTGGTCACAGCACCAGTCATTTCTGCACCAGACTGGACATTACCATTCGAACTAATGTGTGATGCCAGTGACCATGCCATTGGTACAGTATTGGGACAGAGGCATGACAAGCTTCTGCATGTCATTTATTATGCTAGCCGTGTTTTAAATGACGCGCAGAAGAATTACACAACCACAGAAAAGGAGTTGCTTGCAGTGGTTTATGCCATTGACACGTTCAGATCTTATTTAGTAGGATCAAAAGTGATTGTGTACACTGACCAAGCTGCTCTAAAATATCTCCTCACAAAGGAGGATTCAAAACCCAGACTCATAAGATGGGTGTTGCTTCTGCAAGAGTTTGATATAGAAATAAGAGACAGAAAAGAGACAGAGAACCAAGTAGCTGATCACCTGTCCCGGATAGAACCAGTAACAGGAGCGTCCCTCCCTCCTATTGAGATCTCTGAAACCTTTCTGGATGAGAAACTATTTGCTATTCAGGACGCACCGTGGTTTGCAGACATTGCAAACTATAAAGTTGTGAGATTCATACCCACAGAGTACAGTAAGCAGCAAACAAAAAATTGGTTTCTGATGCAAAGTACTACTTGTAGGATGAACCATATCTTTTTAAGAGATGTGCAGACGGAATAATCTGTAGATCTGTGCCTAGAGAAGAGGCACAGAAGATCTTATGGCATTTCCATGGTTCACAATATGGAGGACATTTCGGAGGTGAGCGAACAGCCACAAAAGTTCTCCAATGTGGTTTCTACTGGCCTACCCTCTATAGAGACTCCCGAGAGTTTGTACGTAACTGTGACAGTTGCCAAAGAGCTCGTAATCTGCCTTACGGTTATGCCATGCCTCAGCAAGGGATCTTAGAGATTGAGTTGTTTGATGTATGGGGTATTGGCTTCATGGGGCCCTTCCGACCATCATATTCAAACACTTATATTCTGGTGGCAGTAGACTATGTATCTAAATGGGTAGAGGCAATTGCAACACCCACTAATGGATACTAAGACAGTGCTGAAGTTCCTCCAGAAGCACATCTTCAGCAGGTTCGGTGTCCCTAGGGTACTGATCAGTGATGGAGGAACTCATTTATGCAATAAACAGCTTGACTCTGCTCTAATCCGATATGGAATTAACCACAAAGTGGCAACTCCATATCATCTACAGAAAAATGGGCAGGCTGAAGTCTCAAATAGAGAACTAAAATGAATCCTGGAACGGACTGTAAGTACCCGTAGAAGGGATTGGGCAAGAAGTCTGGATGATGCTCTGTGGGCATACATAATCGCATTGAAGACTCCTATAGGGACCTCTCCATACCAGCTTGTGTATGGAAAAGCCTGTCATCTGCTAGTGGAACTGGAACACAATGGGCAACCAGATTCCTAAACCTTGATGCTAAGGTAGCTGGAGAGAAAAGATTACTCTAGTTGAATGAGCTGGAAGAGTTCAGACTCAATGCTTTCGAGAATGCTAAAATTTATTAGGAGAAAGCAAAAAGGTGACATGACAGAAAGCTGTCATCTAGAGTCTTTGAGCCAGGACAGAAGATTTTGCTGTTTAACTCTAGGCTCAAATTGTTCCCTGGGAAATTGAAATCCCGATGGAAGGGACCATATGTGATTACAAGTGTGTCACCATATGGATATGTAGAGCTTCAGGATATTGACTCTAACAAAAAGTTCATTGTTAATGGACAAAGAGTCAAGCATTATCTCAAAGGCAATGTTGAGCAAGAATGCTCAAAACTGAGACTAAATTAAAGCTCAGTAAAGTCCAGCTAAAGACAGTAAAGAAGCGCTTGCTGGGAGGCAACCCATCCATTAGCAAAAATTAGATGTTTATAACAATTATATAAGTCTATTTAATTTTGTTATTCATGTTCGTTAATGCATTTCAGTGAACAAGTCAGGGAAATGAAGGTTCAGAACATAAAGCAGAGGAATCACAGAGAAAAAGAGCTCACTGGTGTTAAAAAGCCAGTAAAGAGGCATTTTGGGCGTTAAACGCTAGAATGGCTATCATTTTGGGTATTTAACGCCAATAAAGGTATCATTCTGGGCGTTAAACGCCAGAATGGGCAGCATTCTGGGCGTTTAACGCCAAAAATAGCAGCATCCTGGGCGTTCAGAAAAAAGCCCAGTAACAAAGGATTTCTAGCGTTTAACGCCAGCCAGGGTACCTGACTGGGCGTTAAACGCCCAAAATGGCTACCAGATGGGCGTTAAACGCCAGAATGGCTATCATTCTGGGTGTTTAACGCCAGAACAGCAAGGGGGAGGTAATTTCGTTTCCAATTCAATTTTTTTTTCGAATTTTCATGTTTTAATTCATAATTTTCGGCATAAAAATGTTACAAATATTCATCTTTCAATTTTCATTTTCAAAAATTAATAATCTTATAAATTCTTTTTAATTATTTTTCAATTCTTTTCAATTCCTTTTCAAAACGTTTTTAAAACTCATTTATCTTTCCAATTTCTTTCCAAATCTTTTTAATTCATCCATATTATCTTTTATTTCTTAGATGTATTAACAAAAATTCAGATTTAACTTCCTCATATCTTTTTCATCTCTTTTAAATTTTAAAATCTTATCTTTTTCATATCATGTTTATCTTTTATCAATCAGATCTTTCTATCTTATCTTTTTCTAAAAATTCGAAACCCATGCCCCCCTCCCTTTTAAATATACATTCAGCCAACCTCCTTGACCCATTATTCGAATCCTTCTCTCCCTCTATTCCTCTTCTTTCTTTTCTTTTGCTTGAGGACAAGCAAACTTCTAAGTTTGGTGTGATTTTTCGTGATCACTGAGCTAAAACAGACTGAGATCATGGCCTCTAAAGGAAAACAACCAACTTCAAGAGGAAAGAAAGAAACCAATCCAAAACTACCTTGGATGCATGAGAATTTCTGCACCAAAGAACATGCAGACCATTACTTCAAAATTGTGTGCAGAAGATCAGTGATCCCAGAAGTTAAGTTCAATCTAAAAGAAGACGAATACCCGGAGATCCAAGAGCAGATTTAAAACAGGGGCTGGGAAGTCTTGGCTAATCCTGAGATACATGTTGGAACAAACATGATCCAGGAATTCTATGTAAATCTGTGGATGACGAATAAGCAAAGATTAGAGGGAACTGCTTTCCACTCCTTTCGAACTATGGTCAGAGGGAAGATTATTTACTTCAACTTTGACAAAGTGAGAGAAGTTCTCAAGCTTCCTCAACTACAAGATAATCCAGAGTCCTTTAATAGGAGAATGGCCAAAGATAAAAGGCTAGATCAAGTTCTAGAGGACATATGCCTCCCTAGAACCAAGTGAATTACTAATACAAAAGGTGTCCCAAACCAGCTAAAGAGAGGAGATCTCAAACCAGTTGCTAGAGGTTGGCTGGATTTTATTGGGCGTTCTATACTCCCAACCAGCAACCGCTCTAAAGTCACTGTCAAGAGGGCAGTAATGATTCACTGTATTATGCTGGAGAAAGAGGTAGAGATTCATCAGCTGATCCCTGGTGAAATTCACATATTTGTAAATAAGGAATCCACTGATGCCAAATTGGCTTACCCAAGCTTGATTAGTCTGTTATGTAAAGATGCGGGGGTAAAGATGGGTGTGGATGAATATATCCCAATTGAACACCCAATCACCAAAAAGGTGATGGATGGACCTCAAGTTCAAGACAACCCCAGCAAGAGGAGGGCGCATGAGCTCCTCCCAGAAATTCCTCAATTTGAATTCTGGGCTCGCTTAGAAGCTTCTGTCAACAAGCTGCAAGAAGCTATGGATCAACTCAAAGAAGAGCAACAAAATCAAAATAGCATGCTCTGCAAACTGCTCAAGGAACAGGAGGAGCAGGGGCATTATCTACAGGAGCTGAAGCACTAGAAGCTGTCCCCTGAAGCGCCAGACTTCCCACAGATTGAAGGAGCACTTATCTCTCAAAATTAAGGTTGTTGAGTCCTAACTCTGTGATAAATTTTGTTATTAGAAACCTATTTTAAGAGTTACATGTGCATTAGTATTAGAGTCGTTTATTTTTATGTCTTTAACTATTATTCCATAAGTATTAGTAGTATTTAATTTTCCATTTTAATTCTCTGTTATTTTAATTAATAAAATCCGAATTGCATGAGTAGTATTTTATTTTTTTATCCAAATTGGCTATAATTTATTCCTCTTATCATCATTAAACATGAATAAAATAGCAGATTTTTAGGAATAAGGGTGCAACCATTTTGAGTGTATTAATAAGAAAAATTCAAATTATTTATATGTGGTGGCATTACTTTAGCTCTCTGAATGAATGCATGAACAGAGCATATTTTGATACTAAAGATGCAAGTATGTATTGGCTCTGGAAGGAATGATGAAAAAGAGATATGTTATTGATAATCTGAAAAATCATTAAATTGATTCTTGAAGCAAGAAAAAGCAGTGAAAAAGCAAAAGCTTGCGAAAAAAAAAAGCCAGTAACCCTTTAAACTAAAAGGCAAGGGTAAAAAAGATCCAAGGCTTTGAGCATTAATAGATAAGAGGGCCCAAAGGAATAAAATCTTGGCCTAAGCAGCTAAATCAGGCTGTCCCTAACCATGTGCTTGTAGCGTGAAGGTGTCAAGTGAAAAACTTGAGACTGAGCGATTAAAGTCGTGATCCAAAGCAAAAAGAGTGTGCTTAAGAACTCTGGGCACCTCTAACTGGGAACTCCAGCAAAGCTGAGTCACAATCTGAAAAGGTTCACCCAGTTATGTGTCTGTGGCATTTATGTATCTGATGGTAATATTGGAAAACAAAATGCTTAGGGTAACGGCCAAGACTCATAAAGTAGTTGTGTTCAAGAATCAACAAAACTAAAATTAGGAGAGTCAATAACACTATCTGAATTCTGAATTCCTAAAGAATCCAATCATTCTAAGCTTTAGAGGATAATTAAGATGCCAAGACTGTTCAGAAGCAAAAAGCTATAAGCCTCGCTCATTTAATTTGAATTGTGAGCTTTATTGAAGACTCTGAGATGTTATTGCATCATTATCTTCTTTTTATCCTATTTTATTTATCTAGTTGCTTGGGGACAAGCAACAGTTTAAGTTTGGTGTTGTGATGAGCAGATATTTTATATGCTTTTTGGCATTGTTTTTAGGTAGTTTTTAGCATGTTTTAGTTATTTTTTATTATATTTTTATTAGTTTTTATGCAAAAATCACATTTCTGGACTTTACTATGAGTTTGTGTATTTTTCTGTAATTTTAGGTATTTTCTTATTGAAATTGAGGGACCTGAGCAAAAATTTGATTTAGAGGCTGAGAAAGGACGGCAGATGTTATTGGATTCTGACCCTCCTGCACTCGAAGTGGATTTTCTGGAGCTAAAGAAGCCCAATTAGCGTGATCTCAATTGCGTTGGAATTCAATGTATAATAGTCTATGCTTTGTTCGAGATTTGATGGCCCAAACTGGCGTTTAAACGCCAGCCAGAGACCCTTTTCTGGCGTAAAATGCCAGAACTGGCACCAGAACTGGAGTTAAATGCCCAAACTGACACCCAAGCTAGCGTTTAACTCCAAGAATGGCCTATGCACGTGAAAGCTTCAAAGCTCAGCCCAAACACTCACCAAGTAGACCCCGGAAGTGGATTTCTACACTATCTGCACTTAGTTACTCATTTTCTGTAAACCTAAGTTACTAGTTTAGTATAAAAACTACTTTTAGGGATTCATTTTAAAACTGATGACATTTTACATCTCATATTGTATCTTCTACGGCATGAGTCTCTAAACCCCATAGGTGGGGGTGAGGAGCTCTGCTAAGTCTCAATGGATTAATGCAATTAATATTGTTTTCTTTTCGATCACAGTTGATTCTGTTTTAAGATACTCACTCGTACTTCAATATAAAGAGTATGATGATCCGTGACACTCATCATTATTCTCAACTTTATGAACGCGTGCTTGACAACCACTCCCGTTCTATCTGAGCTCAACGTAGTCATTGGGCGACAACTTGAGTGCGTATCTCTTGGGTCTCTAATCCACGGATTTGACTTGCCTCTCCTGACAACAGAGCATTCAAATCCGTGAGATTAGAACCTTCGTGGTAGAGGCTAGAACCAATTGGCAGCATTCCTGAGATCCGGAAAGTCTAAACCTTGTCTGTGGTATTCTGAGTAGGATCTGGGACGGGATGACTGTGACAAGCTTCAAACTCACGAATGTTGGGTGCAGTGACAGTGTGCAAAAGGATAGAGAGATCCTGTTCTGACACAAGTGAGAACTGACAGATGATTAGCTGTGCGGTAGCTGTGCCTGGTATTTTTCATCCGAGACGAGAGATCCGACAGTTGATTAGCCGTACAGAAACCGTACCTGGACCATTTTCACTAAGAGGACGGATGGTAGCCATTAACAACAGTGATCCACCAATATACAGCTTGCCATGAAAGGAAGCTATGCGTGTTTGGAGAAGAAGATAGTAGGAAAGCAGAGATTCAGACGACAGAGCATCTCCGGAACCTCAACATGTTCCTCATTACTGAATCACAAGTATCATTCATTTCATGTTATTTACTTTTCATAAACAAAATAATTTTTATCACTAATCTTCTTACTAAGATTTACAAGATAACCATAGCTTGCTTCAAGCCGGCAATCTCTGTGGGATCGACCCTTACTCACGTAAGGTATTACTTGGACGACCCAGTGCACTTGCTGGTTAGTTGCACCGGAGTTGTGAAAAGTGTGATCACAATACTGTGCACCAGTTATATCCCTCCCTAATGTATTAAATACTTATCAATTAGTTACTCGACTCCATACGGAGGTTAAAGGGGGTTGTAAATATGTTGGGAAGGTTAAATAGTTCAAAAAAGCATTTTGGCCAAAACTGGGTAGTTGTGAGTTTGCACGCCTCATGCGTACGCGCGGAACCACAGTTTGGTTTCACAAAAATTCACATTCGTGCATACGCATGTCTCGTGCGTACGTACAAATCCAAGGTCATGCGTACGCACCATGCGTGCATACGCGCAGAGCCTTCCTCTGCTCCAAATTCGGCAAAATCTGCAATTTTTAGTTTCAAATCCCAATTTTCAAACGTTCATAAATTTTGTTACAAATTTTTGTTTTCCTGCATTCTTTGACGGTTTTAAAGTTCTTTTCATTAGCTTTAATTTAGGATAGATTTCACTCAATTGAAAACTCCAAGTGCCAAGTTATGACCCGTTGAAATTGGTCAAAAATTCACTTTTACACAATTTCTGCATAGTATCATTTTTTACAAATTCTCAATTCATTTCATTTCAAAGCTACCCAAACCATTCCTAGGCATCCTCAATACTCTTATATCAATTATCAATCACTCCATAACTATTCAAACCCAAACCACCATTTCCAATTCAATTAACCCTCTCATTATTCAACAATAACATCAACCAACACTCAAACATAACAATTCACACAATTTAGTCAATTAAGGCCTCTGGCCACAAAGTCACTCAATAATATTCAATTAACTTACGAGATGCTTCCTATCACGGCCTCCGGCCCAACTCACCACTCAATAATAATTAAAAGGCAATTCAATTTAAAATATCTATTCCATCACAATCATTTGGCTATACCATTTACAATTCAAAATCACAACTTCATTCATCATAATCATTACCTCCATTAAGGCTTATCACTTACCAAAAGAGTGCATCTCACCTAAACATGGCCTCTGGCCCAAGTTTTGCATACCAATAGCTATTATATGCACTCAAATCACAATTCATACACATAATTCATCAAAACCCATTTCACAATTTATACCACATCACATAATCAATCAATCATTCATATCCAATTTAATTCATACCATTCTATACTACTCACTAACAATTTGATACACAAATCACAACAACAACTAACAATCAATATCCAACCAATTACTCAGAACCACAATCATTTTCATTCAATCCTATCCTAGGGACAATTAACCTTGGTTTTCACACAATTTTACATAATGCCTACTCGAAACCAAAACACGTACCTTATTGATGGCGATTTTTCAACACTTGAATTCTCTTCTCGATCACAGCCAAGCCTCAATCAACAGCACCATGCCTCTACCAAGTGACCCAAAATCATCTCAAGCACTAATCCAAGCCTCAATATAAGCCTCACAACCACGCCAAGTACCCAAAAACAACCAAGCAACTCTAAATTCACCAAATTTCATACAATTTCAAACTAGAGCTCATATAAAATAAAGGTTTGAAGATGAAAAAGGTCACCTTACTAATAAACCCATATTTTACGATAAATTTTGGTTAGAAAAGAATGGAATTTATCAACTTATCTTGCATTTATTCATTGAAAATAGTATGGTATTGTGAATTTTTCCTAATTGTGCTTGATTATGAAAAGCATGCTTTTTATGCCTTTAAATTGTCGAATTGAATCCATCTTTATTGCATTCGATGCCTTGATGTATTTGTTTAAGTGATTTAAGTTTTATAAGGCAAGGATAGATTCGAAGGATGAAGGAAAAGCATGCAAAAGTAGAGAATTCATAAAGAAGTGAAGGATTTGTAGAGTTGTCAATCCTGATCTCTTCGTAATAAAGTGATCATAACTGGAACTATAGATCTCCGAATGAGGCGGTTCTGGTGGCATGAGAAAGCTAACATTCAGAGCTTCAAAATGATATGCATATGTCTATAGTGGACATGAGTTAAGCCGTCCGTGTATGCAGCCAAATCCCGCGTACGTGAGATACCAAAAGCGTGCTTCTTTAAAGAAACACGTGAGGGGCGATTTCTGGAGCATTTTGAGTCCAATCCAACTCATTTCTGATGCTATTGAACCAAGAATTGAAAGGAGAATAAACCAAGTAGTCTTAGTTTAGATTTTGGGTTAAGTACAATTTGGTTCTTAAGGTATAGGCCAAAAGTATTTTTCATCTCCAACCTTTTTTTGCATACAAAATTGTCCCTAAGGTTTAACTTAATTTTAAAATCATCCTTCGGACAAAAATACCATTCTCCTTCCTTACCGAAATATCCGATTCTTCTTCTCCATCACAACAATACCCAGTACCCAGTTCTTCATCACAATCATAATAATATTTCTTCTTCCATTTCTTCCTCTTCAACTAGAATTTCAACTACAATTTCAACAAAAGTAACATAATTTTAAGGGTTAAGATCGATTTTGGTCCCCAACGTAGAGGTCGAAAATCGGAATCGTCCCTAACTTTTTTTTTGCTACAAAATGGTCCCCAAAGTTTCAGTTTGTTTTAAAACCGTCCTTCGGACCAAAATGCCCCTATCCCTTCTTCCCCAAAATCATGCAAAGCACCGGCAGAAACACAAGCATAAGCACCACCACCACCACCACCACACTCACCACCACCCACCACCTACCACCACCATCATCATCATCATCATCATCATCATGGAATCATAAGAACTCAGAACCAAAACCACCACCACCACCCCCACCCACTGCCACTCCATCACCATCTGCATCACACCAACCAAAACTCAGAAAATCAACATCATCATCGTCATCCTCATCAGAACCCAGAACTCAGATCCATAACTCAAACTCAGACAAACAAGAACTCAACTAAAAAAATCATCATCATCATCAAGAACCCAGAATCAGCAACAACAATACTCCAAATTCAAATTTCAGTAACAACAATGTTCCACAACAAATTTTACAAAAAATCCAAAATTTCACAAAAAATCTAATTCACAGAATTCACATAAGAAGAAGAAGAAGCGGCGAGCGGCGGGTGATGGTGCGGCGGTAGGGTCGGCGGTAAGAAGAAGAAGAAGAAGAAGAAGAAGAAGAAGAAGAAGAAGAAGAAGAAGAAGAAGAAGAAGAAGAAGCGGTGGGTATGGCGGTGGTGAAGCAGGGGAGGGGAAGCAGGGATGCTCGCTGGCGGTGGTGAAGCAGGGGAGGCTGCGACGGGCGGTGGTTGATGCGTGAGCATCTTCTCTATCTTTTCCTAGTGAATTTGCATTCAAATTGTTGAGTTTAATCAAGATTTAAATATCTTTTAGCCACTATGGATGCTACTTTGAGTTGTGCACAATTCTATTTATTTCAGGTAGCATTCAAATAGAGTTGACGGAGTTTTGTAGCAGAAAAGGAGGAAAGCGAATGATGCTGTCAATCCTGACCTCCCTGCACTCAAACTGGAATAACTTGAGCTACAGAGGTCCAATTGATGTGATTCTAGCGGCATTGGAAAGCTAACTTCCAGAGCTTTCCAATGTATATAATAGTATATAATTCTTTTCCAGAAACCTCTGCCTCCTCCACGTTGAACTTGGCCCCTGCCAAGTTCAGCGTGGAATTTGAAAGCTCCCAGGGAAGCACGCACCACATCCCACGCTGAACTTGGAAAAAGCCAAGTTCAGCGTAGACTCAAAGGGAAACAAGCAAAACGCTGCTGCCTCCTCCACGCTGAACTTGGGAATTTCCAAGTTCCAAGTTCAGCGTGGATCCTCAATATCAAAGTGGTCCCCAGGCTTCCATACAAGCTGCACATGAAGACAAATTAATTTTGATTAAGTTTATTTTATTTATAAATAGGAAAAGATATTATTTTAGTTTTAGAAAATATATTTTACATTAATTAGGATTAGATATAAAAGAGAAAAGAATTAGCCCTTCGGGTTTCTCTTCTCTTCTACCTCATTCCACAATTTACAGTTTTTCAGAATCCTTATTTTCTCTCTGAACCATGAGCAACTAAACCTCCATTGTGAAGGTTAGGAGCTCTGTCTATTGTATGGATTGATACTATTATTTTTCTATTTTAATTCATGTACTGATTTATATTTCAAGAATTGTTTTCGTTCTTTATCTTATGAATTTGGGTGGAACGGAAGTATAACCCTCTTTCTAATTGAGTTCTTGTATAACTTGGAAAAGCTCTTTACTTAAACAGCAGCTTGAAAACATATTTTCCTAAATTTCTAATTATCTGGACTTAACGGGATACGTGACATATAATCCTTTTATATTTGGGTAATTAGAGTTTCTGTGGCACATAAACTAGAATTGAACGTCATCCTCTAATTGGAATTGAGTGACCAAGGAATTGGCGGTTGATGAAAGTTAGAGTAGACTAAGAAGGTCTAAGGAATTAGGGCTTAGTCATATATAATTTGCCATGAATTAAATCTTTCATGATTAAAATAGTTAGTAAGAAAAGTCAATCCGGAAAATAGATATCTCTGAAGCCTTAACTGTTTCTCCATATTTTATTCCCAACTTATTTATCTGCCTATCTTTAATATTCTAAATTTACTGTTAATACTTTTAAACTTCCAAACACTATTTTCTGTTTGTCTAACTAAGCCTATCAAACACTATTCATTATGGAATGCACTCATTCCCAGCTAGGGTGCTCTTAACTACCTAATTCGTTGTT
>NC_029785.2:34988318-34989314 GCF_000816755.2 Arachis ipaensis | reverse complement strand
TTTCTTTTCTCCTTTTTTTATTTATTTTATATTTATTTTATTTTAAGTTATAATTTTTTTAATGAGGGGTAATTTGGTAATAAAAAATAAAATTGGTAAAAAGGACGATTTTAAAACAAACTAAAACTTTGGGGACCATTTTGTAGCAAAAAAAGTTAGGGACGATTCCGATTTTCGACCTCTATATTGGGAACCAAAATCAAACTTAACCCTAATTTTAACAACAGCAACAAAATTTCAACTAACGAATATCAAAACTCAAAACAAAAAAATAGAAGAACACAACAGCAACATAATTTCAATGATAGCAACAAAATTTCAACTAAAAGATATCAAAAAATAAAACAGAGAAGCAGAATAATGGAATAGAATAAGAAGCAAAACAAAAATAGAAAAATAATGGAATCAATACCCAGATGGAATCAAAATCAACAACAGTGTGATTAATAAAATCAAAATTAGAACAGAAGCCGAATAATCAGAAACAGAAGCAGAATAATCAACTTAATCTGAAATAGAATTGGAACCCAGCGGCGAGGAGCAACAGTGAGCGATGAGGAGCAGTGGTGACATGCGAGGAGCAGCGGCGAACTAGCAAGGAAGAGGAGTAGTGGCGAGATCCAGCAGCGAGGACGCGAAGCAGCAGAGGAGCTTCAGCGACGGCATTGGGTTCAACGGACGGTAGTGGTGGCCGCTGGTGCGATGGCGGAGACACTCCTCTTCTACCTTTAGCTCGCGCATCCCTCTCTCTCTTCGCTGTCAGCAACGGTGGCGGATCTAGTGATGACGAAGCAGCTCAAAACGGCGATGACGATGCAACTCAACGGCGACGATGAGCCCAGTACGACAACGGCAGCCTCCCTTCCCCCCTCGCGTGATTCCCATCTCCCCACCTTCCCTTCCCCTTTCTTCTCCCCTCCCCCCTGCGTGATCCCTTCCCCCTTTAACCCGTTTTCTTTCTTTTTTTTTCTTTTTTTTATTTTATAAACTTTTATA
>NC_029785.2:34951603-34988224 GCF_000816755.2 Arachis ipaensis | reverse complement strand
ATTTTTGGTAAGAATGATGATTTTAAAAATAAGTTAAAATTTAGGGATGATTTTGTAAGCAAAAAAAGGTTAGGGACGAAAACAATTTTCGACCTATACCTTAGAGACCAAAATTGTACTTAACCCTTAGATTTTTATTATGTTTTAGGTAATTCTAGAGAGAGAAACTCCAACTTCTCTCTAAAATTCTAGGGTTTTAGCTTAGTTTTCCCCTTAGATTTAGGTTTTAATCTTGTTTTAGTTTATTTTTCTTTATATTTCCTTGTTCTATCCTCTTAATTCACTTAGCTTTTATTGTTAGCTTCTTGTTTTATGCTATTTTAGTTTCATGAACTCTTGTGAATTTCGGTTTTCTATTAATGCAATTTTGATATTTTTTATGTTATTGATGCTTACTTGAGTTATCTACATTATTTTCTTGAGTTTGATAGTTATAGCTTATATAATTCATGCAATTTATGATGTTTTGTTTATATATCCTCTAAATGTTTGATAAAATGTCTCTTTTAATTATTGAGTAGATTTCACACTCTTGGCTTGAGATTGCAGACTTAGGTGACCTTGAGTCATTGATGTCCAATATTCATTGGTCATTTAGGGTTGTTAGTTGATTTTGTTTCCACTAACGCTAGTCTTTCACTAAGCTAATTAGTGAATTGGCTAGGATTTGTGAATTAAGATCAATTACATCTATTTGACTTACCCTCGATGTTAGGGTTAACTAAGTGGGATTAACTCTTCATAATTGCTATGTTTGTGGTCAATGACTAGGATAGGAAACATTGACTCTTAACCGTTGCCAAGACTCTTTTTACCATTTAAATTCTCTTTTCATTGCTTCACTTGCTTTTCATTTAATTTCTTGCATACTTGTTTAATTTCTTGTCATTTAATTTTCTTGTTAATTGTGATTCGTAACCCCCATTTTCCATAGCCAATGATACGCACACCTCACTACAATTCCTTTGAGAAATGAACTGGGATTTGAAGCTCCCAGTTTTTATTAGTTTGGTTGTGACAAACAAATTAAACTTTGATTGAGAATTAATTGTTAGTCTAGACTATGCTTGCAACGAAATTCTATTAAGAAATTCTAGACCGGCATTAATCCTCACATCAAATTTTTGACGCCGTTGCCGGAGAGTTGCAATGTGTGCTTGTTATTGGTTATTGTTAATATGTTCATATTATGAATAGTTTTCTCTTTGTTTGTTTGCTTGTTTTAGTTAGTAGTTAGGATTTTGTTCTCTTTGTTTCTTAATAGTTTTTATTTTTGTTTTTTCTTTTTACTATGAATTCTCACCATTTTGACTATGAGTTTGGTTCCAACTATGTTGTAGGAAGTGAGAATTTCAATGATGGATCGCATCATGGATCGTAGAATCAATTGAGTGGGGAACCGTATGCTTCTAGACAACCTTCTTAGCAACAACTTCCTCTGGTTTCTTATGGTTATAATCC
Source organism: Arachis ipaensis (assembly GCF_000816755.2). Taxonomy (NCBI): domain Eukaryota; kingdom Viridiplantae; phylum Streptophyta; class Magnoliopsida; order Fabales; family Fabaceae; genus Arachis; species Arachis ipaensis. The sequence goes on along the minus strand of NC_029785.2, from coordinate 34,986,763 downwards.
ACGCCATAATGCACACAAATATAAACCAACTCCTCAACATTGTTATCAACCTTACTCACAAGCCACATCTTATCACCAAACACCTTCCTATAACCCATATCTACCATACCACCAATCTTATGTGCCTTACCCTTGTGATAATTATGAACGAGTACCCGTAGAGCCACCACCATTCTAACATCAATACTCCCAAGAACCATCACTTTCATATACACCACCTTAATACTCTCACCAATATGAACTACCTTTTAACTATGACACCTTTCTTCCAAACAATGAGCCATTTTCTTTACCACCTCCTTCGTTGAATGAAGTTCTCTAACCGTTAATGCAAAAACAAAAAGATCTTTACTCTTTTCTCCAAAAGTAAGAAGAAGAGCAAAGGGAGCTAGAAACCATGGTGGCTACCATGGCCGAATCTGTGAACCACTTAGTTTTATTGCACTCATGCAATCAACACACTCCTATTGACGAATGTGGAGATTCAACTAAGGAGAGTAGTGAGAAAGAGAACTTGGAGCTTCAAGGAGAAGAAAAGGAGTTAAAGCAAGAATCGCAATAAAAGGAGAAAGTTGAGATAATTGAACCGAAAGATGTGGTTGGAGAATTGAGAAAAATTGATTAAGAAGTGGATTCCATCATTAATGATTTTTTGTCCACACTGACCAATCTCCTCGATGATCTTGTTGAGCCCTCCCCCATTGAACTCGAAATGGGTGTTGATGTAGATTTTATGCAACCTCTGAGGTTTGACTTGAGTGATGGGAAAGAGCTAGAAGAAGTTAGTGAAAAAGTAATTGAATGTGAGAAACCTTGTCGAGAAGTGGAAATGGAAGACGCTTGCCAAGAGGTGGAGGTAATCAAAGAAGAGCACAAGGGAGTGAAACTTGCAAGACTATTGGAAACATCTCTTCCTAAGTCACCATCATCCATTACATTATTCAAGTGGGTAAAATTTCATATCCTTTAACTTTCTTATTCCACTTGAATATGGGTTGCTTAAAACGGATGGTCAACTTAGAAGTCTTTGTGGGTTGAAGAGTAAGAGAAAGTGGTGTAATGGTCAGAAGCGTAATTCATCGCTCATTAAGGTTGAACCCTTAAAGTTTGAATTTCATGGTTGGCAGAGTGCTAAATTGATGGGATTTAGAAGGATGTTTGGATATTCGTATGAGAATTCTGAATGAGCTCACCCAGATGGAATCACAAAAGTCAACTTGAAGATGGGTGTGAAAACAAGGTTTGGGATCCCGGATTATATGATGGGGATCAATTTTGGGAGCTCCTGACTTGTGTGGAACATCATCAAAGTTTGGTGCACTTGATTGAAAATTCTGGCAATGACTTGTAGTCCAAGCATTGGCGGGAGTTAAAGGATGAATTCAAGCACAAGCCACCTTGACAAAGACCTCACCAAAATGTCTAACTTAAAGACTTTAACCAAAAGTTCTAGGTGGGAAACACTCCACCATGATATGATCTTCTGATTTTTTTCTTCATGTGAAGTTCATTTTATCCATTTTTGTTGCATTTTGAAAAGCTAGTCATAGGATGTAACTAGTTTAGTTCTAAGGAGTTGTATTGAAGTCTATAGAGTTTGGAATTCTTTCTACTTTCGCATACACAACCCTAATTTCGCGTACGCATCACCCAATTTGTGACAAAGTCGCGTACGCCACCATGCTCCGCGCACACAACCTGTGAAGATAGCAAACAATTTTTACATCGCGTGTATCGTCTTGCATACGCACAACCCCCAACTTTTGCCAATCTCGCGTGCGCGGCCATTTCTCGTGTATGCGAGTGTAAAAAAATGAAACCTTTTTGTACGAACCCTAATTCGCATCCCATTCTTTCCTTTCTCATCTCTTTCTCATACCTTCTCTTCATCATCATTCACCATCTACCACCATCTCCTTTAGTTAGTTAGCTAGTTAGTTAGTTAATTAGTTTAATTTTCAATTTCGTGGATTAGGTTGTTAATCTAGGTTAGATTAGGTGAAAATGTTGGATTATTAATATGATTTGTTGTTTCTTGCTGCTGAATTATTCTTTGTTTGATTGAGATTGAAGTTATAATCTGTTGCTTGGTATTGAATTTAGCATGCTCGACATTTGTACATACCAAGTGCTTATGACATTGCCTTTAAAAATGCTTTTGGATTTCTAAATTACATGTTGTAGCTAGCAAGAATGTGATTTGATTTCATTATCTATCATTAGGCAATTGCTTCTAATTGATGCATTTGTTGTTAGGTGATGCTTGCTTATGCTGATTTTTATTTACATCACCAAGTATGCATCAAAATTGTGAAATTGTGAAATTAGATTGTAAGATTACCTAATGATATCTCTTTGTGCTTTTTAACTTATGTGGACCTTGCTTGCTATGTGATTGATTTTACCTTATATCTCTCTTTTCCTAAGTTGCATAGTACCCATGTTCCCCACTTTATGTCAATTAGGTGATGCGAGCAAAAGTTCAAAGTGTGTCATTAATTGATGTGTGAGTTTCATATTTTGTTTGGATCATTAAATTCTCTTGCACATCAACCAATTTCCATTCATTATATATTTGACAATTGCTTGGTTCTTGCTTGAGTGCTTTTATGCTCCGTTATTACCTGTTTGTTTGTCTTAACCTACAAGTTTCCTTTAAAGTATCTTAAGCACACTAGAATGAGTGAAGTGCATACTTCTTTTGTGTAGTTGTGGCATAGCTTTCAATGCCAGTATGTAAATTCTAAACTGTGTGCAAACTTAGAATTCACACACTTGTTCTCATCCATGTCACACACTGATTAACTCACTTCGTTTTAGTGATTGTTACCTCATTCTAACAATCTATGCTCCCTTGTTTGAGAAGTGATTGTTACCTCATTCCAACAATCTATGCTCCCTTGTTTGAGAATTTCTATCTTAATATATTCTGTTTTATTTTTTTGCTGGATGAGTAATCATTAGCAACAAGGGAAGCAGAAGAAAGAACATACAGCAGCTGGATGATCCACCAGCTGAAGGTGGAAATCCGTGAAGTCTCTGTACCCTTTTGCTCATCTTTGAATAAACAGAGGACCATGTAAACTTTTAAGTGTGGGGAGGTCAGTGACCGACTTTTTTTGGGTAAAAACATTCTAATCCTAAACACTTTTGCATTTTATTTTTCTGCTGTTACTATGTCTTTTAGAAATCTTAGTTGCATCTTTCTCTGTTTATATATATATTTAGAGCTCTATTTGCATTTTTTTTTAGTTTATTGCATTTCTTTTCATATATACATACATAGAATAAGCTTAGTCAAAAAATAATGAAAATTCCAAGACATCTCTTTATAGGGCATTCCAGAATTGATTTGAGTTAAAATATTTTTCATTAAACTTGCTTGAACTATATTGTGGAACATAGTTTTGGAACTAGAACACACAACCTGCCTTAATGCGTGGTTGCATTATTTACCACCATTTTTATTCTTGTGTGTTATTCTCTTTCTATGATTGTAATCTTTGATTTGTTTGATACTTTATGTCTATTATTCTGTGTATGAATATATTTATATGATTGAGGTCTTTATTTCAATTACTTCACTTACCCAACTAGCCTTACTCTTTTATCCACCATTGTTAGCCAGTTTTGAGCCAATTTTAATCTCCTTTTATTCTTAATTTTTAGCACATCACTACTCCTAAGTAAAAAATAATAAATGTCTTTAATTTAGGTCTTTGATTAGTTTAGGCTAGTGAGAGTGTGCATCATCTAAGTGTGGGAGAATTTGGAAAACATTGGTAGAAAGAAAAAAAGGTGTTTTGTATTTTTGTTAAAATATTGGAAATTGGATACATACTCATGTATTGAATATTTCATATGCATTAATCTTGTGTATATATTATGTTATATAAACAAAGAATACAAAAAACAAATAGAAAAAAAAAGAAAAAAAAGGAAAAAGAAAAAGAAAGCAATAAAAAGGAGACAAATGTTAACCCCAAAATAAAGTGATAAGAATAATGCATATGAGATGTGAATTGAAAAGAATGTATGAGTGTGTGAAAAAGTGAATAATAGATAACTAGGTTTTGCATTAGAGTTAAATAGGTTGTCATAAGTTTGGTGGGAGTTTAAATTAATCAAATATTCAAATTCTAGTCCACTTGACCATATACATCCTCACCTTTACCCTAGTCCCATTACAACCCTTGAAAAGTCCTCATGATATTTGTATGCATGCATTGAATAATTGTTGATTGTTAGATGTAAAACAAGTCTTGAAAAGCAAGATTAGAAGAGAATTGAGTGAATCAACCCTAAACACTTGAGCGACTAGAGCGTATACACATCTGGTGAGGATTCAATTGTAGTCACTTTTATGTTTCCTTTTCTCTTGAAGCTTTATCTTGCAAGTTCATTAAACTTTTTAGGACTTGAATCAATTGTGGAGTTAATTTGACTATTATTGTTATTTTTGCCCTTCTTGCTTATCAATGCTCTTGGACTTTGATTTATTTTTAACTAAGTGAGTTTACATAGGATAGAGTAGGTAAAGTGTATTTAGATAGATTGCATATAATAAGTGTTGATACCCCTTTCTCATGTCTTTCTTGATGTATAGCATGAGGCATGCTTTTATTTAAGTGCGGAGAGGTTGATAAACCCATATTTTACGATGAATTTTGGTTAGAAAAGAGTGGGATTTATCAAATTATCTTACATTCATTCATTATAAATAGCATAGTTTTGTGAATTTTTTCTAACTGTGCTTGATTGTGAAAAACATGCTTTTTATGCCTTTAAATTATCGAATTGAATCCATCTTTATTCCACTCGATACTTTGATGTGTTTGTTTAAGTGATTTAAGTTTTAGAAGACAAGGATGGCTTGGAATGATGAAGGAAAAGCATGCAAAAGTGGAGAATTCATGAAGAAGTGAAGGATTTGTAGAGCTGCCAATTCTAACCTCTTTGTACTAAAGTGATCATAACTTAAGCTATAGAGCTTCGAATGAGGCAGTTTCAGTAGCATTAGAACTAACATATAGGGCTTCAAAATAATATGTATATGTCTATAATGGACGTGAGTTAAGCCATCCGCGCATGCAGCCAAATCTCGCATACACGAGATACCAAAAACGTGCTTCATTAAAGAAACACGTGAGGGGCGATTTCTGGAGCTTCTTGGACCCAATCCAACTCATTATGATGCTATTGAACCAAGGATTAAAGGGGGGAATGAATCAAGTAGTCTTAGTTTAAGTTTTATTATGTTTTAGGTGATTTTAGAGAGAAAAGCTCCAACTTCTCTCTAGAATTCTAGGATTTTAGCTTAGTTTTCTCCTTAGATTTATGTTTTAATCTTGTTTTAGTTTATTTTTCTTTATATTTCCTTATTTTATCCTCTTAATTCACTTAGATTTCATTGTTAGTTTCTTGTTTTATGCTATTTTAGTTTTATGAACTTCGATAAGAGCTACGATTTGGAAGTTATGTGGATTTAAGTGTGATGGGTGAATAGTATTTAGGGCTCCTTTCCTTCTCCTTCTCTTCTATCCATGGCTCCCTCTCTCTTTGGTATAAGAATGAGTGTGTTGTAAGGGTTTATGTAGTATGGGCTTGTGCCCAAAATGGACCCGTTTGAGATTTTTGATCCGTTGGCCCTATCTTGTGCCAAAACCTTTAAGATAAGTGTATGGGTTTCTATTCTAAATATTTTTCTTGTCATTTTATAGTTTTAGTTTTCTCACATATAGTACCGGACAGATTTGAGCCGATACAGTTGATTTTAGCACTGGTATGCGTATTTTTGCAATCAATTATATCTTTGCGCTCAATTTTATTTTCTAAGTTAAAATTCTTACCAGAATTTTTCCAAATTATAAATATTAAGTTTTTCAACCCTTATCGCTTATATTTTATTTATTTATTAATTATTAATTAATTATGTATCACTTACCTGGGTTTTACATACAACAAGTGTAGAGTTTCAAAGAGTTGATACTGCGCCCGGTGCAAGTGGAAGCCAAGCTGCGACCTTGTCCATGTGAAGGGGGCCAAGGATCAATGGTAGCGGCAAGAATCCACTGGTAATCGAGCACACCGGAGGTCGTCTGGATTTATCTCTCATGTTGTATTACCAAAGCAAAAATTTTAGTGACTGGAGGCAAGGGGTTTAGGAGAAAAATTTGTGATCTAAAAACTGAAAATCTTTCGTCTAGACCTTTCAAGAAGTGGATAATGAACTCTTGAAGGCAGTGAGTCTTTTCCGAACACTTACAAATAAGAATAGGTTGAGAACTTTCTAACTCTTTCCACGAGATCTTTAAAGAGGTGTAAAATTCTGTAACAAATCAAGAGCCTTATTTCAAAGGCGTATACTTTGTCTTGGAGCTCAGCAATATGCAGAAGATTTGGTTGAAAAAATTGATGGTAGAGATCTTGCCAAACAGATGAAGAAGAGGTGAGATAGAGACACTACCGATGATTGAAGGAGATATTGAGTGGAAGAGCCAAGAAAAAGCTACGTTATTGCATCTTTCCAAGGATTAATATACGGGATCATCTGCAGGAGGAGTTGAAATTAAGCCTACGAAAAAGCCATATTTGTTCTTAGATATTATGGCCATGGTGAAAAAGAATATGACCAGGAATGGTAGTGATTTCTAGTGAGTATTGAAAAAACAAGAACTAATGTAGGACTTTCACTTGGATGTATATAGTAAGGACTACTTTTGGGTTTTGAGAAGGATTTGGAGTGTTGTTGTCCATTATGGGAGCTTTGTTATTGGGGTTTGAGGTTTTCACCATTAGTGAGTATCAGCAGAGCTCTAATACTATACAAAATTTTGAATATTTGCATAGAAGAAGAATAAATGTAAAGATGTGGTATTTTTTCATATCCCAATTCTGTTGTCACTATTACAATTTATACAGATGCTAAGAGATATAACTCATCAAATTTACCAAAATTTTCTAAAATGCATAAAAGAATCTTATATGCTAATATAATTTTATTTTGCATGATGAGTCACCTAGTTCTAGAATGAAGGAAATTAAAAAAAACATGTGCTGAAACAAAATGCGATAAGAATATAAAAATAAAAAAAAAAGATTTAATCATGTATTTTAGACTTTTTTATTATTTAGTTGTGTTTGAACTGACGGTTTACTCAATAGTTTTATCTTCGATTTATATTTTTTTTTATTTTCATGAGTTTTTAAACACTACTCAAATTTTTTGTAATGAGAAATATAATAAATATGTGAAAAAAGTGTGCAATATTTTTTACTCCAAATGAAAAAGTATAGCTCAAATGCTATATAATAAAAAGATAAAAAAATATACAATATTGTTAAATGTCAAATCGAAAAAAGAAATTCAAAAAATAAAAAATGCATAACCTTTGGGCATTTAAAACAATAAAAAGGATCTTCTTTTTAATTGACACCTTAAAAGAAAATTATGAAAATGAAAAAACCTCGTGTCGAATAAGGGGCATGTGAGCTAAGATTAAATTTTGTGTGAGAATTTTTGAAAGCAACTTTGTCTAATGAAATTGAAGGTACTTTAAAAAGTATTTTGTAATACTCTAATTTTTAGTACGTCATGATCGTACCAAAAGTAAGGTGTTACTAATCTGTTTTCTTTATTAACTATTTAATATTGAGCCTTTAGTTCGGTATCTCATTTCAACTTTTAAGAAAAATGTCAAAAACTTTTGTTTTTATTTATCAAAATCGTATATCAAACATCACCAAGTAATAATATTCACATAATTATTAATAATATTAAACGATATACAAGTAAATTCAATATGAAACTCGATAAAATAAAATCTAAAGCAACAAGGGCTAGGGATCAAACTGAGTCTTCGAACCTGTGTCACTGAAAGGGTGGAAGATTTTGGGGTGAGAACAAACCACACGTTCTCAGTAGGGAATAGGCCGTAAAAGTAACGAAATAAAATGCAAATAATTAACTTTACTCAATAAAACTATTTTTATTAAATTCCTGAAAATACTTTTAGTTTTACTTTAGATAATTACTTTTCTTTAAATTTATAAACTCAAAACAGAGTTTTATCACAAAATTAGTCATATTAACCATCTGTCAACCACATAATCATTTCTCAACCACAATATTTTACCTCAATACATCAGTGAACTAATAGCACAAGTAAGAGATTCAAACCAACATACAAACAAGTCAAACAGCACAATCACAGAGAAGTAATCAAGCAAACACAACCAAATACAAATGTGCAAATAACATGATGCATGTCTATCCCTAACGCAGGTAATGAGCTCATTTTTTGGGTTCGACCCGCACCTGACGCAATTTGACTCGCAAGTCAGATAAGGCATTCTAGCGGCATAACCTCTGCAAGGTCCCAAACCTTTGCAGGCACTGATTCTCTAGCTGAAGCATGTGTCCCTTTCTCCTGGAAGTCATACCATATACACAGGGATCCTCGCACAATCATTCACACATAAAGCCCATGGCTTAACATTTTCACATCAACACCTTAACCATTTACTTTCCGTCACCCTCTCATGACCTTTTAACCATTTCATAAATCACACGTGTCGTGTTCTCTTTTCCCCTTCTTTCTTCTTATTAACAAACCAAACTCAAATCATAACTTAAAACAAAATCTCTCCTCAAAAGATTGAATTTTAAACATTATACTTTTCTTAGTAAATCGAATTGAAAACAAGACACTTTCCGTAATAAATCAAAATCAAATAATATTCTTAAAAATCAGATTTGCTTTTAAATAATACTTTAAACAAAGTCCTGGAATTTTATAAAAAATTCGGCAGCACTTTCCCTAAAATTTGGACTTAACCACCCTTACGGGTTCCTTCTTCCTCAACAATTCACTAGCCCTTTCCTCAACAATTTCAAATCAGCGGAATTCTTAATAATCAACATATTTTATAGCCATATAATTTTAATAATTCTAAAATTATTTGTAAACCCTCAAAATTATTATTTCAGTTAAGAAATCAATTTTTTTTTAAAAAAAGTTTAAAAATCCAGGCTTTATATTTTTCATTCATTAAACCACAATCTCCACAATTCACTAATCTTTTTCTCAACAACGATCAAAACAGCAAGGAACTCATCCTCAATAATCAGAAAATAGTCACAATTAAACTGTCATCACAATAGTTCCAGACTAAACATAAGACTAAATCAATTCAACACTCAACACAATATTATCTAGTTAGATTAACATATCCAGTAACCGATAATTTCTCAAACAAGCTTGCAACAATATCTACCCTCATCAAATAAATCTCAATTCCACAACTAAATCAACATTTCAGCGTAACTAGGAATTCTAGTAATTAGTCACTTTCAAACAATTAAATCATTATTCACAAATCATAACCTCAAATTAAAATCAATCTCAATACTACACCAATCATATTTTCATAACCTCAATCCAAGCTTAATTCCACCAATTAATCTCTCATAACAACAAAACCAGTCACATTCACAGTAATAATCCAAACTTAATAACATTACGATTATTAATATATATTTGCAATTATCTACTATACTTTTTGGGCATTTTTAAATTAAAATCAATAACTTTATAATAATATCCCCTACCTCAAGTAGTCGTACTCACAAATTAAAGATGACAACCCCTCTTTCGCCCTAAATTCACAGTAGCGACGGCATCCCAACGCAACTGAGACAGTGGTAGCAACATCTCCAATCACTTTTGCAGCCATAGCAACTTTCCACGGCAATGATAATGATCACAACAAAACAAGGAATTTGAATTTGATAAAAATTGAAGACGTAAACAGTTCTGAAAATTCAGGACAAGGCAGAAACTAAAGTGGAATTAAAACTGAAACAAGCAGATAAATAAGATGAGAGCAAAATAGAACGCACAAGTGGAGCAGGATTGCGGTAAAACTGAACTAACAGTGGTGAAAAGCAACTTTGGCAAGGTATAGCTCTACCAACGGCGCACAGCTCGATGGCGGACTCCACCCGTGGCAACGGCAGCAGGGGCTTGTAACACCCTAATATTCAAATCCTTATGCTCGAGTCATAAGTCAATGATAATAAGGTGGTGCAACTCTCAAGGTGGATTTTTTTTAATACATAGTTTATAAGAAAAATTGAAAGGAGTATTAAACGAGAAGCCTGAAAAGGAGTAAAAATAAAATAGTGAAGTCGTATCACTCAAGTATCGACAACTAAAAGATAAAGTGTGAAGTCGAAAGCGATATACAGCTAAAGACATAAAGGAATAGAGTAAGAGAAAGACAGTATATAGATATATAATATAAGTAAATAGCCACTAGTCGCGACCCACGAAGTTTAGGCCGGCTAGGGTACAGTATGAAAGTAGTTGACAACAGTATCTCCTAATCTCTCCCAAAAGAAACATAAGAGCCTCTATAGGCAAGTTCAGAAGAGTTCAATACATAATAAAGCTTTTCAAAATAAAGGTGGAGAGATTCTAAACAAATATAAAGTAGAGAATATAAATATCTTCGCCATCTCTCAGATGAACCACAGCTCACTTCTGAGCACCTGGACCTATATCTGAAAAACAAGAGATATATACGGAATGAGAACTCCCAACCCATGGGTTCCAGTACGGTAAAAGTACCAAATAAATACAATGCATTGTAATAAAAACTCACTAAGCATCCTAAACTTCCTTTCACCAAACATTCATCCTATGTTCTCGCTAATCCATAAATAGGCAACTGTCATAAGGGAATGCTAAATCTGATTCATATTCCTCATGCTTCCCAACTTTCTAACTCTCCGACAATTTACAATCAGAAATATAAATGAAACCATCCCCAGTCATTTTGTTTCAATAATTCTATATCGTTACCTCATATCCTCACCTGGAGCAAGTGAAATCACTTCACTGCATCTACCCAGGGAGCTTAAATGATCTCATTCTCTACCTGGAGCAAGTGAAATCACTTCACTGCGTCTATCCAAGGAGCTCAATTACCTCATTCAATAATCATCATCATTATTCAATTACATCATCAACTCATCTCATCAAGAACAACCCTCAGCGTCCACCGACACCAGCATGAGGGACCTCTCAGTTGTACTAACACAAGCAATACAGGCAAGTAATACACAATTAAAGTACAAGTAGAACAAATAGCACATAATTAGTTAACATAGCATATATGATATAGCAATCCAAAACAAATAGGCAAACCTAAACAATTCAAACATATGAAAATGATGTATTTCTGCCCTATGGCTGATGAGTCTCATCTGTCGGTTATAAAGCCAACCCGACAAGTCCTGGTAGCTAATCATTGGACTGTCCCTCTGTCGTGCATCACCAAATCGAGTTATTCACAATCATAATCATAATCATACAACACCCACGCTGGTATTTATCCACAAGGGCGAGCTCATCCAGAACTTTCAGTGTCTGGCCACACTTACGACATAGGGTCAACAGAATCTCGGATCTCAATCTGGAGCAAGTGGAGCCGACCCACTGCATCTATCCAAGGAAATCCAAAACTCAGATAATTTTACAAATCTCAAATCAACCTCGACTGGGAGCAAGTGGGCGCTGACCACTGCATCTACCCCAGGAGTTGCAAACCGAACCCGGAGCAAGTGGAATCTATGCCACTGCATCTACCCAGGAAGGTATATCTCACCACATCCCAGAGCAAGTGGATCAATGCCACTGCATCGACCCAAGCAGGTATATCTCACCACATCCTGAAGCAAGTGGGGCGAAACCACAACCCTTGCGTCCACCCGGGGAGCCTCTATATTAACCAACCTGGAGCAAGTGGGGTGCAACCACAACCCTTGCATCTACCCAAGAGGTACGTTCTCATATGCCCAGGAGGAACCAAGGAGGAGATCCTAACCTCTCACCATCTCATTGGGGGCAATTTTGCAATACCAGGAGGAACAAGGAAGAGAATTCTCACCTTCCCTCATCTCTCCGGGGTCGCACTTTCGAGAAAGAGAGTTCAAGATAAAACAATCATTCAAAGCCATATTTTCATTTTCAGCCATAAATCAATATAAATCATAGCCATCCGGCTCATAACATAACCCATAACCAGCCAATAATTATTATTAAATACAGCTATTTGACTCACGACATACACCGCACTTCCATCATCACCCTCAGCAACTCATACAATCATCATTAATCATAATTCATCATTACTCTCCCTTTATTTCACCCTCAAGCTACCACCCTTCCTAGTCCCTTCTCATTTCTAGGCATACTATAAGGATTTAGGACTTAAAGGGTGAGAATGGAGGCTTAAAAGAATGAAATTTGGCTTTAAGGAAACTCAAAATCAACTTTTGCTAAAAGCATGGTCACGCATGTGCGCCGCCCATGCGCACGCGTGGGAAGCAGAGGGATCAAGTGACGCGTATGCGTGAGTGCGTTTCGTGCTCCTCGCACAAAACCAGCACAATACCAGCGCAACTCTCTAGATTTTCTGCTGGGCATTTGCATCCATACATTGACGCGTACGCGTTGGCCAGGCGCACGAGTGAGAGAGTAAAAATCCTAAGTGACGTGTGTGTGTCGGCCATGCGTGCGCGTCGGAGTACGTTTTACCAAAAATTTTACTAAGTTAAAAAGCTGCAGGATTACATTTTCAAACCCAAACTTCCGACACACATAACTTCTATAAAATTTCTTTTTCAACCATTTCTGAACCGTTGGAAAGATCATTGAATGAAATTTCATAAAAGTCAAATTTTGAAGAATTCCTAACTCCGAGGACCAAGTTACGGACCGCCGAAGTTGGTCAGAAATCATTTTTACCTAAAAATGGAAATCACCAATTTTTCCAATGTTCACAAGCCAAATTCATTTCCACTCATCCAAATGACCACAACCCAACCATATTCACATAATTACACTCAACCGAAACCAAACCTAACTCATTTACACAATTTCACCCAAGACTATCAAATTCCACACCTCAATTTTTCAAACCTTATTATTCAATAATCAAACCAATTATTCACACATTCAATATCTAAAATCCATCCAATCTCTTATATCATCACACAATACACACATCAACTTACCTTTCTTACCTCTTACCGGCCTCCGGCCTAAATTCACAATTTAAATGCATATTCCACAAACCAATATTCATTATCCAATTCATTAAATCCTCAGCACACCAAACATACAAATTCACACAATTCTCAACCCAGTCATTAATTTACATTACATATCAACTATGCATATTAGCACCAGCCATTTACATAATCCAAACTTAATCCTAGGGGCATCTAGCCTAGGAATTCTCATCACACCACACGGTACTTAAATGAAACTTAAACCGTACCTCTTGTAGCCAAAATAATTGAGCTTATTCTTGAGAGTCTCCACCAACCTTTAGCTCCAAGCCTCACCAAAGCTCCACAAGCAATATCAATCTTCCAATTATGCACCAAAATCACCCAATACTCTAACATAATCAATTTTCACACTTATAATCAAACTAGGGTTCATGAAATTGGTTGATGGAACTCACAAATGGCTCATACTAGAGCACTCCTAAACAACCAAAATCACAAGATTTCCTCAAAACCCAAACCAAATTCGAATTTAAAGAGAAAAACAAAAACTAGGCAGAGGAAAGTAAAATACTCACCATATAACTTAGATAGAATTGTAGAGGATGAGAAGAGCGACGCGTGGCTGCAAACAGCTCGTCAATCGGAGTTTCGGAGAGAAAGTTATGGTGATTTGAAGTTTGGAAGGCTAGGTTTCCTTCCTCTCTTCTCTCTATCCGCCCCTCCCTCTCATTTTTAGGGTGAATGAGCTGAAATGCTCATAACTAATATTTATATATGTTAGGTCTTGGGCCCACTTGGGCCCGGTTCATTTGGTTTGGTCCGTTGGCCCAATTTTGCGCCAAAACCTTTAAGATTAGAGTTTTAAATCGTATTTTAAATATTTCTATCTTCCTAAATTATAAATTCTTATTTCTTAAAATTATTCACTTCTAATTAATTTTCTCAGCCATAGTACCGGACAAATCGCAGCCGGTATTGCCGGTCAAATTTCCAGTGCGCATATTTTTATTCAGAAAACTATGTTTTCCGACTCAGAAAAATTCACTAAGTCCAAATATCATATTTAAATTATCAAATTCCGATTGCTAAATTTTCTAACCATATTCACTCCTATTTAATTTATTATTTAATTTATTACTATTTGACCGGGTTTTACATTCTACCCCCCTAACAGAAATTTTCGCCCTCGAAAATTCCATCTGCCACCACGAGTATGTGAGCGTAGTCTGCATTTATATCCAATGCATAGTAGTCCCAATGTCTTTTTACTCTACGCGCTTCTGTTTCCGTGCTCTGATTCCTCTATCTCCGAGGGTCTCGATCATTCTCCAACGCTGACCAACAGCCTCGTTCATTACTTTTGTTCATTACTTTCGTCATCTCATCAACTCACATCTTATTAAATCTCAAATCATGTCATCAATAATATCAGCATCATCATTAATCATAGTCATCATCCCACATCACTATAATCAACCAAAAATCATCACCATACCTTAATCATATTCCATCACTATCCTCTCTCTCTGTCAAGCCAATTACCACTAATCACAGCTCAACTCCAAGCATAACCTCCAGACTTACTTTCTTATTCCCAAACCCTCGAATTTCTCGACGGCACCTCCCCTAAAAAACTGAAGTTTGCCACCCTTCACGGGTTCCCTCAAACCAATCTCAATACAATATCAGCATTTCAATTCAATGTTTTCCAAAATTGTCTTTTGAAAACAGTCATTATAAATCTTAATCTAAATCCAAGATCACCATGACCAATTATTATAGTACTCACCCCTCAAATACGACGACTTGCACTCACTCATCATCTAAATCTAATTATGCATCAACGATCATTTTCTCATCCGTTTCAGAACCATCAAAGCTCACAGCCGCAATCAAATCCAATTATCTGGGAATCATTACTTGCATTAACACACTAAACCCTTCGAGTATTCAAACTTAAGATATTCTAGTCAACTTTTACAGCTCCTATTCGTAACTATCCTGTGTTACTGCTTTCGCAAGTTTCCACTATATCACTCTGATTATTAACCACCAAGAATCCAATGATGAATCCATGTCATATTCCCCTATCGAATCACAAAACCTAGGCCCACTTCTAAACTTTCTCAACCTGACAGAAATAATGCTTACGCTCATCGTGAGACTCAATCACATCCTCTTAAAAATTCTTTATCTCTATGCTCACATTACCTAATCGTTTAAAACTTATAATATCCGCTGCCTAACAATTTGTCATCTTCCAATTTTCTAAACAAGTGCTCGATTTTCACAAACTTTCATTCCCATTCAAATTTAATTACAAGCCCTTTCTGCCCTAAATCATCAGAACCCAATCAACTCAAACCTAATTAAACAAATCGTTCAAGCAACTATCCACCTCCAAGTGTTCCACTCATCAATCCAAAATCAGCACACCATTCTCATATATATCACTGCCAAGATTCCTATCACGGCGTTCCCATACCGGTTCATTCTTTGGAATTCCTCTTTCCGATTACTTCATTCATGTCCATAAGACACCCTTCAGGTCTTGTCCACACTAGCCAAGTGATATCGAGGTGATCAAACTCAATATCTCCGATTAAGTGCTTCAAATTACCAAAGGTACACACATGAACTTCATGCTAGACGTATCAGTCAGATACCCAAACTAGCACATGCACAGACTCAGAGTATGCATTGAAGCATAAATAGTTTCATCCCTCAAGCTCACGAGGACGAATTGCTCTGATACCATAATGTAACACCCTAATATTCAAATCCTTATGCTTGAGTCATAAGTCAATGATAATAAGGTGGTACGACTCTCAAGGTGGATTTTTTTAATACATAGTTTATAAGTAAAATTGAAAGGAGTATTAAACGAGAAGCCTGAAAAGGAGTAAAAATAAAATCGTGAAGTCGTATCACTCAAGTATTGATAACTAAAAGATAAAGTGTGAAGTCGAAAGCGATATATACAGCTAAAGGCATAAAGGAGAGTAAGAGAATGACAGTATATAGATATATAATATAAGTAAATAGCCAGTAGTCGCGACCCGCGAATTTTAGGCCGGCTAGGATACAGTATGAAAGTAGTTGACAACAGTATCTCCTAATCTCTCTGATGAGCGGATAATTTATACGCTTTTTGGCATTGTTTTTACATAGTTTTCAGTATAATTTAGTTAGTTTTTAGTGTATTTTTATTATTTTTTAAATAAAAATCACATTTCTGGACTTTACTATGAGTTTGTGTATTTTTCTGTGATTTCAGGTAATTTCTGGCTGAAATTGAGGGACTTGAGCAAAAATCTGATTCAGGCTGAAAAAGGACTGCTGATGCTGTTGGATTCTGACCTCTCTGCACTCAAAATGGATTTTCTGGAGCTACAGAACTCCAAATGGCACGCTCTCAATTGCGTTGGAAAGAAGACATCCAGAGATTTCCATCAATATATAATAGTCCATACTTTGAATAAGGATAGATGACGTAAACTGGCGTTCAACACTAGTTCCATGCTGCATTCTGGAGTCAAACGCCAGAAACAGGTTGCAAAGTGGAGTTCAACACCAGAAACAGGCTACAAATTGGCGTTCAACTCCAAGAGAAGCCTCTACACATGTAAAGCTCAATGCTCAGCCCAAGCACACACCAAGTGGGCCCCAGAAGTGGATTTCTGCATCATTTACTCAATTCTGCAAACCCTAGTAACTAGTTTAGTATAAATAGGACTTTTTACTATTATGTTTATATCTTTGGATCATCTTTGATTAGTTTTATGCTATCTTATACTTTTGTGAGGGCTGGCCATTCGGCCATGCCTGAACATTTATCACTTATGTATTTTCAACGGTAGAGTTTCTACACACCATAGCTTAAGGTGTGGAGCTCTGCTGTTCCTCAAAGATTAATGCAAAGTACTACTATTTTTCTATTCAATTCAACTTATTCCGCTTCTAAGATATTCATTCGCACTTCAATATGATGGATGTAATGATCGTGACAGTCATCATCATTCTCAACTTATGAACGCGTGCCTGACAACTACTTCCGTTCTACCTTAGATTGAATGGATATCTCTTGGATATCTAATACAGGGGACCGAGTCCGAGTTATTAGTGTCTTCGTGGTATAAGTTAGAACCCATGGACGGCCATTCTTGAGAATCCGGAAAGTCTAAACCTTGTCTGTGGTATTCCGAGTAGGATTCAGGGATTGAATGACTGTGATAAGCTTCAAACTCGCGAGTGTTGGGCGTAGTGACAGACGCAAAAGGATAGTAAATCCTATTCCAGTATGATCGAGAACTGACAGATGATTAGCCATGCAGTGACAGCGCATTGGACCATTTTCACTGAGAGGATAGGTGGCCATTGACAACGGTGATGCCTAACATATAGCTTGCCATGGAAAGGAGTAGGAAGGATTGGATGAAGACAGCAGGAAAGCAGAGGTTCAGAGGGACGAAAGCATCTCTATATGCTTATCTGAAATTCTCACCAATGAATTACATAAGTACCACTATCCTATTTTATATTTTATTTATCTTTTACTTATCAATTCATAAAATCAGTTGAATCCACCTGACTGAGATTTACAAGGTGACCATAGCTTGCTTCAAGCCGACAATCTCCGTGGGATCGACCCTTACTCACGTAAGGTTTATTACTTGGATGACCCAGTGCACTAGCTGGTTAGTTGTACGAAGTTGTGAAACAGAATTAAGATCATGAACATGCGTATTGAGTTTTTAGCATCGTTACCAAGGAAGGAATGATCACGATTTCGCACACCAAGTTTTTTGGCGCCGTTGCCGGGGATTGTTCGAGTTTGGACAATTGACGGTTCATCCTGTTGCTCAGATTAGGTAATTTTATTTTAATTTTAAGCTTTTTATTTCTTATTTTCGAAAAAAAAATTCTTCTTTTTCGTTTTTCCAAAATAATTTTCGAAAAAACAAAAAAATTAATAAAATCATAAAATCAAAAATATTTTTGTGTTTCTTGTTTGAGTCTAGAGTCAATTTTTAAGTTTGGTGTCTTGCATAATTTTTGTTTTTCTCAAGAATTTTCGAAAATTCATGTATGTGTTCTTCATGATCTTCAAGTTGTTCTTGGCCAGTCTTCTTGTTTGATCTTCATATTTTCTTGTTTTGTGTCTTTTCTTGTTTTTCATATGCATTCTTGAATCATTAATGTCTAAAGAATAAAAATTTTTAAGTTTGGTGTCTTGCATGTTTTCTTTTCTTGAAAATTTTCAAAAATAAGTTCTTGATGTTCATCTTGACATTCAAAGTGTTCTTGGTGTTCATCTTGACATTCATAGTGTTCTTGTATGCATCACATGTTTTGATCCAAAATTCTCATGCATTGAGTCTTTTTGATGTTTTTCTCTTTCATCATTAAAAATTCAAAAATAAAAAGAAAATATCTTTCCCTTTCTCACTTATAAAATTCGAAAATTTGAGTTGACTTTTTCAAAACTTTTTAAAATTAATTGTTTCTTATGAGTCAAATCAAATTTTCAATTTAAAAATTCTATCTTTTTCAAAAATCAAATCTTTTTCATTTTTCTTTTATGATTTTCGAAAATTTCAAAATGATTTTCAAAAAAATCTTTTTCTTACTTCTATTTCATATTTTCGAAAATCTCACTAACAATTAATGTGATTGATTCAAAAATTTTAAGTTGTTACTTGCCTAGTAAGAAAGGTTCAATCTTTAAACTCTAGAATCATATCTTTTTAGTTTCTTGTTAGTCAAGTAATCAACTTTAATTTTCAAAATCAAATCTTTTTAAATCTTTTTCAAATCTTTTTCAAAATAAGTTTCAATCACATCTTTTTCAAAATCAATTTCAAAATCTTTTCTAACTTCTTATCTTTTTAAAATTGATTTTCAAACCTTTTTCAATCAATTTTATCTTTTTATTTCAATCATATCTTTTTCAATTTCAATCATATCTTTTTCAAAAACAATTTTCAAATCTCTTTTAATCAATCATATCTTTTTGTTTCAATCATATCTTTTTCAAAACTGCCCAACTAACTCTCTACCTTTAATTTTCGAAAATCCCTTCCCTCTTTTTCAAAATTTCGTTTTAATTAACTAATTGTTTTAATTTTAATTTAATTTAATTTCAATTTTAATTTTCGAATTTTAAATTTAAATTTAAAATATTTTTATTTTATTTTGTTAAATTTCCAAATTCTTCTCTCATCTCTAATCTCCTTCTATTTATTTATTCATTCATTAACACTTCTATCCTCACCCCTGTGTTTGGATTCTCATCTTTTCCTTCTTCTATTCTTACTTTCTTCTACTCACATAAAGGAATCTCTATACTGTGACATAGAGGATTCCATATTTTCTTTTCTGCTTTCTTCTTCTTTTTCATATGAGCAGGAACAAGGATAAGAACATTCTTGTTGAAGCTGATCTTGAACCTGAAAGGACTCTGAAGAGGAAGCTAAGGGAAGCTAAAGCACAACTCTCTGGAGAAAATCTGACAGAAATTTTCGAAAAAGAAGAAGATATGTCCGAAAATAATAACAATGCAAGGAGGATGCTTGGTGACTTCACTGCACCTAATTCCAATTTACATGGAAGAAGCATCTCAATCCCTGCCATTGGAGCAAACAATTTTGAGCTTAAACCTCAATTAGTTTCTCTGATGCAATAGAACTACAAGTTTCGTGGACTTCCATCAGAAGATCCTTTTCAGTTCTTGACTGAATTCTTGCAGATCTGTGATACTGTTAAGACCAATGGGGCTGATCCCGAGGTCTACAGGCTTATGCTTTTCCCTTTTGCTATAAGAGACAGAGCTAGAATATGGTTGGACTCTCAACCTAAAGATAGCCTGAACTCTTGGGATAAGCTGGTCACGACTTTCTTAGCCAAGTTCTTTCCTCCTCAAAAGCTTAGTAAGCTTAGAGTGGATGTTCAAACCTTCAGACAGAAAGAAGGTGAATCTCTCTATGAAGCTTGGCAGAGATATAAGCAATTGACCAAAAAGTGTCCTTGTGACATGCTTTCAGAATAGACCATTCTAGATATATTCTATGATGGTCTATCTGAACTATCAAAGATGTCATTGGACCATTCTGCAGGTGGATCCATTCACCTAAAGAAAATGCCTGCAGAAGCTCAAGAACTCATTGACATGGTTGCTAATAACCAGTTCATGTACACTTTTGAGAGGAATCCTGTAAGTAATGGGACGCCTCAGAAGAAGGGAGTTCTTGAAATTGATACTCTGAATGCCATATTGGCTCAGAATAAAATATTGACTCAGCAAGTCAATATGATCTCTCAAAGTCTGAATGGAATGCAAGTTGCATCCAATAGTACTCGAGAGGCATCTTCTGAGGAAGAAGCTTATGATCCTGAGAACCCTGCAATAGCAGAGGTGAATTACATGGGTGAACCCTATGGAAACACCTATAATCCCTCATGGAGAAATCATCCAAATTTCTCATGGAAGGATCAACAAAAGCCTCAACAAGGCTTTAATAATGGTGGAAGAAACAGGTTTAGCAATAGCAAGCCTTTTCCATCATCCACTCAGCAACAGACAGAGAGTTCTGAGCAGAATTCATCTAGCTTAGCAAACATAGTCTCTGATCTATCTAAGGCCACTCTAAGTTTCATGAATGAAACAAGGTCCTCCATTAAAAATTTGGAGGCACAAGTGGGCCAGCTGAGTAAAAGAGTCACTGAAACTCCTCCTAGTACTCTCCCAAGCAATACAGAAGAGAATCCAAAAAGAGAGTGCAAGGCCATTGATTTAACCATCATGGCCGAAACTACAAGGGAGGGAGAGGACGTGAATCCCAGTGAGAAAGACCTCCTGGGATGTCCAGTGATTAACAAGGAGTTTCCCTCTGAGGAACCAAAGGAATCTGAGGCTCATCTAGAGACCATAGAGATGCCTTTGAACCTCCTTATGCCATTCATGAGCTCTGATGAGTATTCTTCTTCTGAAGAGAATGAAGATGTCACTGAAGAGTAAGTTGCCAAGTACCTTGGTGCAATCATGAAGCTGAATGCCAAATTATTTGGTAATGAGACTTGGGAAGATGAACCTCCCTTGCTCACCAATGAACTGAGTGATCTGGATCAACTGAAATTGCCTCAGAAGAAACAAGATCTTGGAAAGTTCTTAATACCTTGTACCATAGGCACCATGACCTTTGAGAAGGCTCTATGTGACCTTGGGTTAGGGATAAACCTCATGCCCCTCTCTGTAATGGAGAAACTGAAAATCTTTGAGGTGCAAGCTGCCAGAATCTCATTAGAGATGGCAGACAACTCAAGAAAACAGGCTTATGGACTACTAGAGGACGTGTTAGTAAAGGTTTAAGGCCTTTACATCCCTGCGGATTTCATAATCCTAGACACTGGGAAGGATGAGGATGAATCCATCATCCTTGGAAGACCCTTCCTAGCCACAGCAAGAGCTGTGATTGATGTGGACATAGGAGAGTTGGTCCTTCAACTGAATGAGGACTACCTTGTATTTAAAACCCAAGGATCTCCTTCTGTAACCATGGAGAGGAAGCATGAAAAGCTTCTCTCACTGCAGAGTCAACCAAATCCCCCACAGTCAAACTCTAAGTTTGGTGTTGAACCCCCACAACCAAACTCTAAGTTTGGTGTTGGGAGGTCCCAACCTTGCTTTGATTATCTGTGAGGCTCCATGAGAGCTTACTGTCAAGCTATTGATATTAAAGAAGCGCTTGTTGGGAGGCAACCCAATGTTATTTAATCAATTTTTTTTATTTTCTCTTTGTTATTTCATGTTTTATTAGGTTGATGATCATGTGGAGTCACAAAAACTACTGAAAAATTGAAAACAGAATGAAAAATAGCATTAAAAATAGAACACCCTGGAGGAAGGGCTTACTGGCGTTTAAACGCCAGTAAGGAGCATCTGGCTGGCGTTTAATGCCAGAACAAAGCATGAAACTGGCGTTGAACGCCAGAAACAAGCAGCAGTATGGCGTTTAAATGCCAGGATTGCACCCAGAGGAAAGCTGGCGTTAAACGCCAGAAACAAGCATCAGACTGGTGTTTAACGCCAGAAACATGCACCATACTGGCGTTCAACGCCAGAAACATGCTATAGACTGGCGTTGAACGCCCAAAACAAGCAAGGAAGTGGCGTTTAACGCCAGAAACATGCTGTAGTCTGGCGTTAAATGCCAGGATTGCATATATAGGGCGTTTTACTCGTCTAAAAGGTGCAGGGATGAGAAATTCTCAAACACCTCAGGATCTGTAGACCCCACAAGATCCCCACCTACTTCTTCTCTCCTCTTCACACCTTTCCATAACTCTCTTCCCCAAATACCCCTCACCAATTAACTCAATCACTCTTCCCCATCACCTCTTCACCAATCACATCCATCCTCTATTCCCCAAAAAACCCCACCTACCTTTAAATTCAAAATAATTTCCCTCCCAAACCCAACCCTAAATGGCTGAACCCTACACCCCTCCCCACTCCTATATAAACCCTTTATTCCCTCTTCATCTTCACACAACAAAACCCTCTCTTCTTCCCCTTGGCCGAAACCATCTCTATCTCCCTCTCCTCCATTTATCTTCTTCTTCTACTTCTTTCTTTCTTCTTTTGCTCGGGGACGAGCAACCATTTTAAGTTTGGTGTGGTAAAAGCATAGCTTTTTTTTTCCATAACCATTCATGGCACCTAAGGCCAGAGAAACCTCTAGAAAGAGGAAAGGGAAGGCAATTGCTTCCACCTCTGAGTCATGAAAGATGGAGAGATTCATCTCTAAGGTCCATCAAGACCACTTCTATGAAGTTGTGTCCAAGAAAAAAGTGATCCCTGAGGTTCCTTTCAAACTCAAAAAGAATGAGTATCCGGAGATCCGTCTTGAAATCCAAAGAAGAGGTTGGGAAGTTCTCACCAACCCCATTCAACAAGTCGGGATCTTAATGGTTCAAGAGTTCTATGTAAATACATGGATCACTAGGAACCATGATCAAAGTGTGAACCCGAATCCAAAGAATTGGCTCACCATGGTTCGGGGAAAATACTTAGATTTTAGTCCGGAAAATGTAAGGTTGGCGTTCAACTTGTCAATGATGGAAGAAAATGCACGCCCCTACACTAGACGAGTTAACTTTGATCAAAGGTTGGACCAAGTCCTCATGGACATATGTGTGGAAGGAGCTCAATGGAAAATTGACTCAAAGGGCAAGTCGGTTCAACTAAGAAGGCTTGACCTCAAACCAGTAGCTAGAGGATGGTTGGAGTTCATTCAACGCTCAATCATTCCTACTAGCAACCGGTCTGAAGTTACTGTAGACTGGGCCATCATGATCCATAGTATCATGATTGGGGAGGAAGTGGAAGTTCATGAGATCATACCTCAAGAACTCTACAAGGTGGCTGACAAGTCCTCTAATTTGGCAAGGTTAGCCTTTCCTCACCTCATTTGCCACCTCTGCAATTCGGCTGGAATTGACATAGAGGGAGACATCCTCATTGAAGAGGATAAGCCCATCACTAAGAAAAGGATAGAGCAAACAAGAGAGCATGGACCTCAACATGAGAATGAGGAAATTCCTCATCATGAAATCCCTGAGATGCCTCAAGGGATGCACTTCCCTCCACAAAACTACTGGGAACAAATCAACACTTCCCTAGTTGAATTAAGTTCCAACATGGGACAACTAAGGATGGAGCAGCAAGAGCATTCCATCATCCTCTATGAAATTAGAGAAGATCAAAGAGCTATGAGGGAGGAACAACAAAGACAAGGAAGAGACATAGAGGAGCTCAAAAGCACCATTGGTTCTTCAAGAAGAGGAAGACGCCACCCTCACTAAGGTGGACTCACTCCTTAATCTCCTTGTTTATTTATTTTCCTGTTTTTCGATTTTTTGAGCCTTATGTTTTATTTATGTTTGTGTCTTTATTACATGATCATTAGTATTTAAGTGTCTATGCCTTAAAGTTATGAATGTCCTATGAATCCATCACCTCTTTTAAAGGAAAAATGTTTTAATTACAAAAGAACAAGAAGTACATGGTTTCGAATTTATCCTTGAAACTAGTTTAATTATTTTGATGTGGTGGCAATACTTTTTGTTTTCTGAATGTATGCTTGAACAGTGCATATGTCTTTTGAAGTTATTGTTTATGAATGTTAAATATGTTGGCTCTTGAAAGAATAAGGAAAAAGGAGACATGTTATTTGATAATCTAAAAAATCATAAAAATGATTCTTGAAAAAAGAAAAATAGCGAAAAAAAAAGAAAAAAAAAGAAAAAGCAAGCAGAAAAAGCCAAAAGCTATTAAAACCAAAAGGCAAGAGCAAAAAGCCAATAGCCCTTAAAACCAAAAGTCAAGGGTAATAAAAAGGATCCAAGGCTTTGAGCATCAGTGGATAGGAGGGCCTAAAGGAATAAAATCCTGACCTAAGCGGCTAAACCAAGCTGTCCTAACCATGTGCTTGTGGCGTGAAGGTGTCAAGTGAAAACTTGAGACTGAGCGGTTAAAGTCAAGGTCCAAAGCAAAAAAAAGAGTGTGCTTAAGAACTCTGGACACCTCTAATTGGGGACTTTAGCAAAGCTGAGTCACAATCTGAAAAGGTTTACCCAATTATGTGTCTGTGGCATTTATGTATCCGGTGGTAATACTGGAAAATAAAGTTCTTAGGGCCACGGCCAAGACTCATAAAGTAGCTGTGTTCAAGAATCAACATACTGAACTAGGAGAATCAATAACACTATCTGTATTCTAAGTTCCTATAGATGCCAATCATTCTGAACCTCAATGGATAAAGTGAGATGCCAAAACTATTCAAGAGGCAAAAAGCTACAAGTCCCGCTCATCTGATTGGAGCTAAGTTTCATTGATATTTTGGAATTTATAGTATATTCTCTTCTTTTTATCCTATTTGATTTTCAATTGCTTGGGGACAAGCAACAATTTAAGTTTGGTGTTGTGATGAGCGGATAATTTATACGCTTTTTGGCATTGTTTTTACATAGTTTTCAGTATAATTTAGTTAGTTTTTATTGTATTTTTATTATTTTTTAAATAAAAATCACATTTCTGGACTTTACTATGAGTTTGTGTGTTTTTCTGTGATTTCAGGTAATTTCTGGCTTAAATTGAGGGACTTGAGCAAAAATCTTATTCAGGCTGAAAAAGGACTGCTGATGTTGTTGGATTCTGACCTCTCTGCACTCAGAATAAATTTTCTGGAGCTACAGAACTCCAAATGGCGCACTCTCAATTGCGTTGGAAAGTAGACATCCAGAGCTTTCCAGCAATATATAATAGTTCATACTTTAAATAAGGATAGATGACGTAAACTGGCGTTCAACGCCAGTTTCATGCTGCATTCTGGAGTCAAACGCCAGAAACATGTTGCAAAGTGGAGTTCAACGCCAGAAACAGGCTACAAACTGACGTTCAACTCCAAGAGAAGCCTCTACACGTGTAAAGCTCAATGCTCAGCCCAAGCACACACCAAGTGGGCCCCAGAAGTGGATTTCTGCATCATTTACTCAATTCTGCAAACCCTAGTAACTAGTTTAGTATAAATAGGACTTTTTACTATTATGTTTATATCTTTGGATCATCTTTGATTAGTTTTATGCTATCTTAGACTTTTGTGAGGGCTGGCCATTCAGCCATGCCTGAACATTTATCACTTATGTATTTTCAACAGTAGAGTTTCTACACACCATAGCTTAAGGTGTGGAGCTCTACTGTTCCTCAAAGATTAATGCAAAGTACTACTGTTTTTCTATTCAATTCAACTTATTCCGCTTCCAAGATATTCATTCGCACTTCAATATGATGGATGTAATGATCGTGACAGTCATCATCATTCTCAACTTATGAACGCGTGCCTGACAACTACTTCCGTTCTACCTTAGATTGAATGGATATCTCTTGGATATCTAATACAGGGGACCGAGTCCGAGTTATTAGTGTCTTCGTGGTATAAGTTAGAACCCATGGACGGCCATTCTTGAGAATCCGGAAAGTCTAAACCTTGTCTGTGGTATTCCGAGTAGGATTCAGGGATTGAATGACTGTGACAAGCTTCAAACTCGCGAGTGCTGGGCGTAGTGACAGACGCAAAAGGATAGTAAATCCTATTCCAGTATGATCGAGAACCGACAGATGATTAGCCATGCAGTGACAGCGCATTGGACCATTTTCACTGAGAGGACCGGTGGCCATTGACAACGGTGATGCCTAACATACAGCTTGCCATGGAAAGGAGTAGGAAGGATTGGATGAAGACAGCATGAAAGCAGAGGTTCAGAGGGACGAAAGCATCTCTATATGCTTATCTGAAATTCTCACCAATGAATTACATAAGTACCACTATCCTATTTTATATTTTATTTATCTTTTACTTATCAATTCATAAAATCAGTTGAATCCACCTGACTGAGATTTACAAGGTGACCATAGCTTGCTTCAAGCCAACAATCTCCGTGGGATCGACCCTTACTCACGTAAGGTTTATTACTTGGACGACCCAGTGCACTTGCTGGTTAGTTGTACGAAGTTGTGAAACAGAATTAAGATCATGAACGTGCGTATTAAGTTTTTAGTGCCATTACCAAGGAAAGAATGATCACGATTTCGCACACCACTCTCCCAAAAGAAACATAAGAGCCTCTATAGGCAAGTTCAGAAGAGTTCAATACATAATAAAGCTTTTCAAAATAAAGGTGGAGAGATTCTAAACAAATATAAAGTAGAGAATATAAAGATCTTCGTCATCTCTCAGATAAACCACAGCTCACTTCTGAGCACCTGGACCTATATCTGAAAAACAAGAGATATATACGGAATGAGAACCCCCGACCCATGGGTTCCCAGTACGGTAAAAGTGCCAAATAAATACAATGTATTGTAATAAAAACTCACTAAGCATTCTAAACTTCCTTTCACCAACATTCATCATATGTTCTTGATAATCCATAAATAGGCAATTGTCATAAGGGAATGCTAAATCTGATTCATATTCCTCATGCTTCCCAACTTTCTAACTCTCCGACGATTCACAATCAGAAATATAAACGAAACCATCCCCAGTCATTCTGTTTCAGCAATTCTATATCGTTACCTCATATCCTCACCTGGAGCAAGTGAAGTCACTTCACTGCGTCTACCCAGGGAGCTCAATGATCTCATTCTCTACTTGGAGCAAGTGAAATCACTTCAATACGTCTACCCAGGGTGCTCAATTACCTCATTCAATAATCATCATCATTATTCAATTACATCATCAACTCATCTCATCAAGAACAGCCCTCAGCGTCTACCGACACCAGCATGAGGGACCTCTCAGTTGTACAATTAAAGTACAAGTAGAACAAATAGCACATAATCAGTTAACATAGCATATATGATATAGCAATCCAAAATAAATAGGCAAACCAATCAATTCAAACATATGCAAATGATGTATGCCTTCCCTATGGCTGATGAGTCTCATCTGTCGGTTATAAAGCCAACACAACAAGTTCTGGTAGCTAACCATTGGACTGTCCCTCTGTCGTGTATTCCCAACTCGAGTTATTCACAATCATAATCATAATCACACAACACCCACACTGGTGTTTATCCACGAGAGCGAGCTCATCCAGAACTTTCACAGTGTCCGGCTACACTTACGACATAGGGTCAACAGAATCTCGGATCTCAACCTGGAACAAGTGGGGGCTAACCACTGCATCTACCCAGGAGTTGCAAACCGAACCCGGAGCAAGTGGAATCCATGCCACTGCATCTACCCAAGCAGGTATATCTCACCACATCCCAGAGCAAGTGGATCAATGTCACTGCATCTACCCAGGCAGGTATATCTCACCACATCCCGGAGCAAGTGGGGCGAAACCACAACCCTTACGTCCACCCGGGGAGTCTCTATACTAACCAACCTAGAGCAAGTGGGGATCAACCACAACCCTTGCATCTACCCAGGAGGTAAGTTCTCATATGCCCAGGAGGAACCAAGGAGGGAATCCTAACCTCCCACCATCTCGCTGGGGGCGATTTTACAATACCAGGAGGAACAAGGAAGGGAATCTTCACCTTCCTTCATCTCTCTGGGGTCGCACTTTCGAGAAAGAGAGCTCAAGATAAAACAATCATTCAAAGCCATATTTTCATTTCCAGCCATAAATCAATATTCATCATAGCCATCCGGCTCATAACATAACCCATAACTAGCCAATAATCATTATTAAATACAGCCATTTGACTCACGGCATACACCACATTTCCATCATCACCCTCAGCAACTCATACAGTCATCATTAATCATAATTCATCATTACTCTCCCTTTATTTCACCCTCAAGCTACCACCCTTCCTAGTCCCTTCTCATTTCTAGGCATACTATAAGGATTTAGGACTTAAAGGGTGAGAATGGAGGCTTAAAAGAATGAAATTCGGCTTTAAGGAAACTCAAAATCAACTTTTGCTAAAAGCATGGTCACGCGTGCGCGTTGCCCATGCGCATGCATGGGAAGCAGATGGATAAAGTGACGCGTGCGCGTCATCCACGCGTACGCGTGAGTGCGTTTCGTGCTCCTCGCACAAAACCAGCACAATACCAGTGCAACTCTCTAGATTTTCTGGTGGGCATTTGCATCCATACATTGATGCGTACGCGTCGGCCAGGCACACGAGTGAGAGAGTAAAAATCGTAAGTGACGCGTGCGTGTCGGCCATGCGTGCGCGTCGGAGTACATATTACCAAAAATTTTACTAAGTTAAAAAGATGCAGGATTACATTTTCAAACCCCAAACTTCTGACACACATAACTTCTTCTACAAAATTTCTTTTTCAACCATTTCTGAACCGTTGGAAAAATCATTGAATGAACTTTCATAAAAGTCAAATTTTGAAGAATTCCTAACTCCGAGGACCGAGTTACGGACCGCCGAAAGTTGGTCAGAAATCATTTTTACCCAAAAATGGAAATCACCAATTTTTCCAATGTTCACAAGCCAAATTCATTTCCACTCATCCAAATGACCACAACCCAACCACATTCACATAATTACACTCAACCAAAACCAAATCTAACTCATCTACACAATTTCACCCAAGATTATCAAATTCCACACTTCAATTCCTCAAACCTTATTATTCAATAATCAAACCAATTATTCACATATTCAATATCTAAAATCCATCCAATCTCTTATATCATCACACAATACACACATCAACTCACGAATGGCTCATACTAGAGCACTCCTAAACAACCAAAATCACAAGATTTCTTCAAAACCCAAATCAAATTCGAATTTAAAGAGAAAAACAAAAATTGGGCAGAGGAAAGTATAATATTCACTATAAAACTTAGATAGAAATGTAGAGAATGAAAAGAGCGATACGTGGTTGCAAACGGCTCGTCAATTGGAGTTCCGGAGAGAAAGTTATGGTGATTTGAAGTTTGGAAGGCTAGGTTTCCTTCCTCTCTTCTCTCTATCCGCCCCTCCCTCTCATTTTTAGGGTAAATGAGCCGAAATGCTCATAACTAATGTTTATATATATATTGGGTCTAGGGTCCACTTGGGCCCGGTTCATTTGGTTTGGTCCGTTGACCCAATTTTGGGACAAAACCTTTAAGATTAGAGTTTTAAATCGTATTTTAAATATTTCTATCTTCTCAAATTATAAATTCTTAATTCTTAAAATTATTCACTTCTAATTAATTTTCTCAACCACAGTACCGGACAGATCGTAGCCGGTACTGCCGGTCAAATTTCCAGTGCGCATATTTTTATTCAGAAAACTATGTTTTTTGACTCAGAAAAATTCATTGAGTCCAAATATCATATTTAAATTATTAAATTTCGATTGCTAAATTTTCTAACCATATTTTCTTCTATTTAATTTATTATTTAATTAATTACGGTTTGACCGGGTTTTACAAGGCTTCCCCTGGCGGCAGCGTGGACAGCAGCAACGACGGTGACCAGCTTCAACGGAGCTCCCACTGTCGCGTTTCTCTTCCCTCTCTCTTTGAACCTCGATGGTGATGCGTAGTTGGGTGCGACAGTGAACCCAGCTCAACGGTGACTGGACAGCGGCGGAGCGCCACGGCTCTTCTTCCTCCTCGCGGAGTTTCTGGCTCACAACACGCGCTCTCCCTCACTGGAAACGGTTCTACTCGACGGCGGTAGCAGTGGCGACGTCTCCTTCTCTCCTTGCGTGGTGGCTCGGCGTCATGACGGCGGTGGTGGTGCGCGATGGTGGCGGCAAAGCCCCCTCCCCTTCCTTGTTCTCCGATCTCCTCTGCTCTCTCACAAATCTCTCTTTCTCCTTTTTTCCCCATTTCTTTTCTCTTCTTTCCTTTTTAGTTTTGTTGAACTGTGTTGGGTATATATGGGGGAGAAGGATTGGCGGTGAGGGGAGTGAGTGGCAGGAAGAGTGAGAGCGTGGCTCACTGAGAGTTACACAGATGGGGTATACGTGTGGTCTATGGATGAATTGGGTAATAGTGTTAGGGTTGATAAAATTAAGGTTTAAAATTGAGAATTTTAAGTAGTTTAGCAATTTTAATAAAATTAGGATAATAGAGTAATTAAAAAAATTTTAATTTAATACTAATATTTATAAAAATACTATTTAATTATCAACTTATAAGTTTATTTTTAAATAAATACTCTAATTCAATAATTAGAGATAATTAAATTAATTTCTTTTAAAATCATAAGATAAAGTTATTAATTTAATTATTCAAATTATAACATATAAAATTCTTATTATCATTCCGAAGGAAAGCTAGCAACAAACTAGAAGAAACCTTACAAGATTATTGAAGTCTTAGAAAAATGTTAATACAAAGTTCTGACTTAAAGAGTGACGAATTACCTATGTTTTAGTACACTTTTAATATGAAGAGATACTATAGTTAGAAAGCGAATTTTTTGTCCTAGGGTACTCTTTTACAAAAAACAAATATTTTTTTAATGAATTTTTTTAAAAAATACATCCAATCACTTAATAAACTTAATAAAAGTATTTTATTTTTTAAAATGTAAATTTTTTCAGGAAAAAAAAGCTAATTCAAACAAACATCTAATTTTAAATGCTAAGAAATTGATAAAAGCACACCCTAATTGTTTTGGTTTGGCTTCTAATCAATTTGATTGATATGTCTTAATATTTTCTTGATTTTTAAAATGTTTCAAAAGTATTTGGATAGATTTTAAATAT
This sequence comes from Arachis ipaensis, assembly GCF_000816755.2. Classification (NCBI taxonomy): domain Eukaryota; kingdom Viridiplantae; phylum Streptophyta; class Magnoliopsida; order Fabales; family Fabaceae; genus Arachis; species Arachis ipaensis. The sequence continues at coordinate 34,955,434 of NC_029785.2, read as the reverse complement.
AAAAACCTTAGTTTATATGCCAATTTCTATCATATTTCATACTTGAAAAATTTTTAGTGTGTGTGAGAGATATATAGATCTAAGTTCTTAATGTGAAATATACCTAAATTTTAAAAGAATTAGCATCTTCAGATATTTGAATTTACTAATGAATTAATATGAGATAGTTACAATGATAAATACATTATTCTTTATTATTAGAGTAAAGGACATTTTCGTCCCTGACCCTTTTTTTGCGGACATTTTCGTCCTCAAGAAATGAAAAATACATTAAAACCCCTGACCCCTGAAAAACGTGGACATTTATGTCCTTCCGTTGAATTCAGCCGTTTGCACTGGACGGAAAAGGCTGAGCTGGCAGAGGTGGCACTGAGGTGGCACATAATGGAGGCCAGGTGGCATGGAACATTTCGTAACAAGACGTATAAGTCCCTCGAGACGAAAATGACGCCGTTTCGTCTCCTCCCCCATCTGCCCTTTTCTTCTTCCTTCGTCCCTTTTCCCTTCCATTCTTCTTCCTCAGCCCCTGCCTCCATCACCATCGCACAGCCATGCCTCCGTCAACCACCATCAACTCCGACGACCTCCTCCTTCCTCTCTTTTCGCGTCTTCTTCCCTTTCTCGCTCCCTTAATCCCATTAGTCTCTCTCTCCTCACCCTCCTTCCACCCACCGTTCGTCTGCGACAACCTTCTCGGCGACCCACTACCGCCGCGCCGCCGCCTCTCTGCAAAAATTAGTCTCAAATCTCGAGGGGTTAGGGTTTTTCTCCGCACCAACATTAATGAACAGTGTCGGATCGGGATCCTCGAACCTCTGCATAAATGACACTCTCACTGACGACGAGCTTCGTTCGATCCTGGCGATGGTTTCACATGCTTGCTCGAATTAGACCTTGCCTAGTCCGTTTCGCGGTCGTTCTATCCCGGTGTCACCGATTCCGACCTCGACGTCATTGCCAATGGTTTCACATGCTTGAGGGTCCTCAATTTGCATAATTGTAAAGGTGAACTCTTTTTTCCTTTTTTTTTCCATGTTGTTTTTGTTTGTTTTGCGAGAAAACCGTTGAAATTAACCTTTGGGATGTTGCTTTTCTTCTAATGGGGAGTGAAAATTTCAATGAGATTCACATGGAATATTTTTGACTTTTCCCCCTTCATAGATCAAAGAGAAGGACACTGTGTGGTTTGTCAAGTTCTGCGTTCCCTGGTGCAAACATTGGTAATTGATTCATTCATTCTCTTAACTGCTTTTATATTGTTGAGCTAAGAATGATTTCTAAGCTGTAAAATGATGATGCTTATTATTACAGTAAGAACTTGGGGACGTTGTGGGATGATTTGGGAAAAGTAATTGAAGGAACTGATGAAATAGAGATTGGGGAAGTGGATTGCGGTGATCATCAAAGGAGCTTTGTGGCATATGCTTATAATGTAGTGTCGCATGTTTCTTAAAATCTCATGCTATGTTTGAGTCTACTCTGCACTCTGCTTCTACATTTATGAGTTCAATGATTGATATATTTTGTTCTTGTAAAATTCTGAATTGCATTTGACAGTTAATTGAGTATCAACACTGTCAAGACACAAGTGCGTGAATGGAGGAAAATATTTTTGAATGGTCTTGGATTATTGGATATAATTTATGTGTGATTCTTTACTGCTTTATCTAATTATCTAAGCAGCCATGAATGAAGAAAGGTATTCTTTAACTCAATGAAAAACATCATGGCTTTTTTCACCATCAATTATTAACTGATTTATCCACTTAATTATTTATTTGTTTTACTTGCTGGATGCCTGTATTATCTATTCCCCATTGCACTCTCACCCCATGTGTTAACCAACGTTTGAGGGAGCATTAATAGATCGAATTTTAAGTTTACATATTTTTTGAATTGCCAGGTTCAAGGAATGTTGATTCATTGAAGAACTTTGTTTTGGAAGAAGCTGATAAGGCAGCAACAAATGCACAAGCACAACAACTAGATAGTGATAGAGAACTATAACTACTTTTTGAGGTATATCTTTTGCTTCAACTTTATTTTTATATTCTCTGTCTGGACCCTCCAGTGTTATCCCTCGACACATGGAATGTTTTTTGACAAATTGACCTTTGGTGAAGGCTGGTAAGAGAGAGAGACTAATGGGAGTAAGGAAGTGAGAAAGGGAAAAAGATGCGAAAAGAGAAGAAGGAGGAGGTCGTCGGCGTTGATGGTGGCTGACAGAGGCGCGGCTGTACGGCGGTGATGGAGGCAGGGGCTGAGGAAGAAGAATGGAAGGGAAAAGGGACGAAGGAAGAAGAAAAGGGCAGATGGGGGAGGAGACGAAACGGCGTCGTTTTCGTCTCCAGGGACTTATACGTCCTGTTACGAAATGTTTCATGCCACCTGGCCTCCGTTACGTGCCACCTTAGCGCCACCTCTGCCAGCTCAGCCTTTTCCGTCCAGTGCAAACGGCTGAATTCAACGGAAGGATATAAATGTCCACGTTTTTCAAGGGTCAGTGGCTTTAATGTATTTTTCATTGTTTGAGGACGAAAATGTCTGCAAAAAAAAAGGTCAAGGACGAAAATGTCCTTTGCTCTTATTATTAATAAGAAATCTTGAATTTAAGTATTACAAATACTAATCTTTTTATAAATATATGAAAAGGTATTTTACAAAATATACGTACCAAACAATTGGCTAAATCTCTTTATATATAGTAGATTCTTTGTATAATGTTAAATACAATAAATAATGTAGTCTTTAGATTATAAATTATTATTAAACAAATGTATTTTGATAAATAACCTTGTAAGCACCTTGAGAATTGTTAAACTTTTACTTCACCGCCGTGTAATCTCCTAAATGACTATCTATAATGCGTAAAATGTCGCGATGAGGACAACTAACGAAGGGCGGCAAGGGATGCACAAAACGATAGTAAGGAGACATCACAAAACCGCGCCAAGGGGAGTCGCACGTTGCTGTAATTTCCGCAATCAGGAGAGGAAGGTGAGATGCAGTAGGAGTGGCGCGATTTTTTAACTATCAACGTTAAACCAATTTTTGTTAGTTTATAAACAGTTTTTTTTTTTTTTCTTTTTTAAATTGGCTGATTTGTTACATAGTTGGCTGAATGAGGATTAGTTATCTATGCGTTTTCGTTATTATTGTGAAAAGTATAGGGCCAACTATAGTTTAGCCAACTCAGTCAACTCCCCTCTAATCTTGATTTTGAAATTTAAATAATTCAGTTTTGCACCCTTTCGATATCTGCGTCGTACAATTTAAGTCATAAATCCTTCACTATATGCGCTCCCATCTCTCTCTCCCGCTCCTCCTGCCATCCGTTGCGCCATTAACGTCTGCCTCCTCCCACCCATCGCACCGTCTTCGTGTCTTCGGTGCACCACCCTCGTCGTGCAAATCGGCTCCCTCTCCAGTCCTCCGTCACGTGTAGTCGCCTCTCCCCGCGCGTCCTCCCTTGTAGCATCCATCACGTGGTCATCCTTTCCATTACAACATCATCGGCTTCATCCTCACCATCGCGCCGCCTCCATCACCGTTCACACAGAAGCATTTGCAAAGGATCAAACCCGCCATCATGTCGTCGATGCAATGTTCCGTGAAGCAGGCCACACAAGGGTCGCTACACGATTCAGCTCCCATTCACGTTCTCTCTCGCGCCCTATCTCCGATCATTGTGTGATTCGCAGCTGTCATCCTCTCTCGCACACATTCTTCTTTTTCTTGGTTTTAAATGATTTTTTTTTATTAATTTTAAATGTTTCTTTTTCTTAAAAATGGATTTTTTTTCTTATGTTTTAGATGTTTTTTCTTTTACAT
>NC_029785.2:34950450-34951451 GCF_000816755.2 Arachis ipaensis | reverse complement strand
AATTTCATTTGGTTTTGAATGCTGTTTTTATTAGAAATTTTTAAAATGAATTTCAAAATTTTTAAAATGAATTTTATCAATGATTTTGGATGTTTATTATTATTTAGTGTTAGATTGTTTTTTTTTTATTTTGAATTTTTTTTTTCATTAGATTTTACATGTTTCTTATGATAATTTAAATTCATATTTTTTAAAACAAAAAATTTAGTTGACTGTAGTTGAGTATATCCCTAGTTGGTTATTTAATGGGATTGTATTATTAATTTATTATATTCTATTTTTATGTAGAGCAGTTAATATGAATTTCAATAGAACTATTCCTCGCTCCATTGCCTATTTATCTAACATCAATAGTTGGCTTGAAACTTTGGTGAAAGATGTTAGGTTCCTCTAAAATTTTGGCAAGCTTATTTGACTTGGTTTGGCAGAATGGCAAGTGGTAATCAGCTGTAATTGCTGATGAAGAACCAAATATTTCTATGTGGAATCCTATGCTGTACAAACTTCCTCTAGTTATCATTGTGACTAATAGCTTTATACACCACAAAACTTGATTTTAATCTAACCAGCCTACTCTACTTGCCATATATAAATAGTTTGCAAGCTACTCAACGATATCCTACAAAAATATCTGTGGCCCTATAGTAAGAATTTTGAATAAATCGTCCAAGTAATGAACTTTTCTTTCTTGATTCTATGATGGCGTTTTGTAATTGGCTTTAAAAACACAAAATTTAGTACTAATGAAAGTTTGTATTGTTTTCATAATGACATCAATATCTTTGTTTGTTCTGGTTATGATAAGCCATCAAGCCATCAATATTTTTTAGCCTTGAGTATATTTGTGTTTTTTTTTATAGGGTTTCCACTTATATTCCATGTTATATGGGTTTAGTCTTTTTCTAACATTTAGATTTTATGGCTCGCTAGTTTGGCAAAGGATTATGAAAATAAATAGAAAATCAATGTTATTTTGTATTCAAACTTTTAGTTATCTAAGA
>NC_029785.2:34933012-34950333 GCF_000816755.2 Arachis ipaensis | reverse complement strand
GCTAATTGTTATTATATTCTTTTCTATTTGTAATAGAATACATGATATGATAAAAATAAAATAAAATAAAATAAAATTTGGAGGCTTTTTTTTATGCTTTTTTATTAGATGTATTATATTGCCAATATCTAGAATATCAAAAATTGTGGCTACTCAATATATTTTACAACATTTTTGTTAAATTTAACTTCATGTTTGCCGTGGCTATTTTTTTCAATACAGTATTTCACACCATGGCTAATTAGACAATGACCATAGCTATTCAAAGATTTTCACGATTCTTAAAACCGTGGCTAATAGCGTCAAATATGTAACAAAATAAAAATCAACCCTCTAATTGTCCACAGTTCCTCTTTCACAGCTATTTTGAGTTAGTCACGGTTTTTGTTTTTTTCAAATTTTAGCCACCGTTTTAACCATCACTAAATCGTGCTTTTGTTGTAGCTCCAACTATAGCTAATGCCAAATAGTAAGGTGTTTTATGTATTTTATATCATTGTATAGTTTATTTTTTAGTTGGGACGTAATTTGAACAGTTCTACCTTTTAATTGTTTTTAAATGTTCAAAATAAAAAAAAATGTAACAATTATCTAATATTACTAAATTATTGAACTTATCCTTTTTCCTTTTTTTTCTTCCCTTTTATTTGTGCGTCCCATTCGATTATTTTAGGTTGGTGAATCAAATAAATCGAATAAACCATATAGCCAATTGAACAACCCAATCAAATGACAATAATTCAGCATAAACTATACTTTGTATTATTTCAAGGAAAGATGCAATTCAGAAGAATGCAACATTATTAACAACGTAAGATGACATATTTAATCAGAACTTCCATCAACAAACTTCTACTTCACCCTTTGAAGCTTCAACGGCATCATCACTTTTATCCGCTTTGGCTTTTTGGTCATCAAGATAATGTTGATAAATATAGGAAATGAATCCCCATATTGCTAAAAACAAAGCAACAGCTTTAACACCACTGAACTTATCATGAAAGAAGAAAACAGCAAGAACTGGAACTATAGGCAAGGACAAAGTGCTTATAAGATTGGAGAACAATGAAGACACCTCCAAAATCAACCCTATCATACCAATTGAAAATACTTGCCATGTCACAGCAATCCAAACCAAAGTCATTACATATGACACACTCCCCTTTTGGTAACTTTGCATTTCATTGTGCAAAGTTTTCCATTCCCCGCTCGCGAACAACCCCACGACACAACCGGTTGTAGCAACGAAGGAAGGGTAGATTTGCATGCCCAATATGGAAGAAAATGTTTTCCTCTTGATGACTTTGTCAAATGAAAGTTGCATCAGAGAGAGGTATAAGGAGAACACAGCAGATGCAAAAACAGTGCACAAGAAGCCTATTATGTACTTCCCTCTTGGGATACCAGACGATTCGCCAGAATCAGAGTTGATTGCGAGCAGGGAAGCCGATATAGTAAGAAGGACTATGGAATTGAATATGAATGCTGTGAATTTCTGGGAATTGAGGAAGTAAGAGAATAATGCATTGAAGGCTAGTTGAGTAGCACATAGTAGAGAATATGTGGAAACAGGTAGATATAGAAGTCCATATGAATACATCAAGTTATCACCAGTTAATAGAAGTCCAAAGCCTATGTAGAGGAGAATTAAGGAGGAAACTTTTGGTTTGGTATTTTTAAAGGAATCTTTGCTGTTGTTGTTGGATTTGGATTGTCGTGATGATGATGAGAAGTAAAAGAGCAACGGAAGTAACACCGGGAAGCCGGCCGATTGAACAAATGTCGACATCCATTTGCTGTTGCCGCCTTTGTCGAAGTATAGCCTTCCTAAAAGGACAGCAGCAGATTGGCCTGCTAGGAGAAAGATTATGTATACAGAAACACAAAACCACTTTCTGTATCTTTTTAACATTGTTTGTTTCTTTTGTTGGTGTTGATGAAAGACAGAGGTTCTGTCTTTGCTTGAATTCTTCTCTGAGGAATAACATCAAACATGTAACAAGCTAGGATCAGTTGATTCAGTTCAACCTTCTATAAACTCTATAAATTTACAAAATAATTGAGAGAAAATTAGAAGTAAATTGCAATAATCATAAGAAAAGTTAAGTATTAACAATTGAAACAACACGACACGTATTTCTGTTAAAACTATTTTATCAGTTGTTTTATACTCACGTGAGACTGATAGTTAACCAAAGAGAATTAACAGTTTAATATTTCGTACTATTCCAATCAACTATAATAATAATAATAATAATAATGATTACCAAACTAGTAACTAATTCTAAGTTATCTTACTAATCCTATAAGACATGGTACATCACTGAGAGTCTGATATATTAAATAATAGAATTCACTCATTGTTAGCTTAATTATAATTGTTTAAAAAAAAACTGCTTATGCTGTTGTCAAGGTGATGAAACTAAGATAGAAGGTAAGACACACGTAGTAGTGTTCAATCTAATAAGCTCTGCTTTTTTCTTAAGTTTCAATCTTATAGAATAATAGCAATACAGTAAGATGGAAAAGTGATTCTGTTAAGTTCTTAACTATTTCTCTTTCAAGATTCCTAAAGAGAGGTACAAAAAGGAAACAAAAAAGGGGCGCGGGGGTGATGAGAGAAATCTAGAAATCCAAGCAAATTTTGAGGGAGAAACCAACCTGTACTTTCTAACTGGAGCTCTTGAACTATCTCCATGAAAGCAAGAAAATTAAATTAAAGTGCACTAACCTATATATTGTGAGAGATGATAAGCTCAAAGATATTTTGAAGTGGTGTTTACACTTTGCAAGTAAAATATGAGTGAGTGATGGATTGTGCAGCCAATGTTGAAGTTATTTTAAGAGAGAAATGAGATAGGAAAACAAAACACTAATAACGAGACACAAAATGTTAAAAGTTTAATTTATGTGAATTAAATATATATATATATATATATATTACTCTTTTAGATTGTAGGAAGAAATTTCAAGATGACAATGACTTTGTTGTAGTAATATGAATTTGAAACTTTGAATTGACTTTGCTGTAAGGGGCTTGCAAGTAGGTAGATAGAGCTCGGCCGCAATTTTTCATATGCCCAAACTATCACACTAGATATTTTCCTTCTCTATGAAGGAAAAATTAGGACTATATTAGTAATCAAACTAATTGAAATAGGATACAACTACCACCAGTGATTTTAAGATACAATAATAATTATTACCTTTCGTTTTCTCCATTAAAATATGAGTGAAGTATTTAAAAAGTAGTAATCAAATGAAACAAGGACAGTAATATTTAACAAAGTTTAGTTTTACTTTATTTTTCTTTACACAACCTTTTTGGAAACTACACACTCATCTGTTAAGATTCTTATAAAAGTATGAGATTAAAAAGAAGAAAATAATAGTATGTCACTTTGTGCATGTTTATTTTTGAAATTCCGTATTATGTGCCGAAACGGAAGAGGCAAACACAACACGTCGCCCGCCCATGTGTGTATTTTTGCCTAAATTCCGCAAGTGCCATGCTTTTCTATCTCGGTCAAAATAAAAGTTTTAAATTAAAATCAAAACTATTTGTGTACCATACATTAACGATAAAGTATGTGTTTGGATTGAGATTTATAAACGAAAGTTAAATTGTCATGAAGGTGAGGCTCTTCTCACTTTTAATTGTTTTATTTTTGATCTATATTGTTAGTGTAGTTTTCATTTTCTATAACATAGTTAAAACTAAATTTATAACTAAAGTGGTAAAAATTTATAGAGAAAATAAAAACAAAAGCTAACAAGAAATAAAGAAAGCAAAATTTTACAACTAGCAAAACTAGCAAATAAATCAAAAATTAAACTATTCACAATATTGACATATATACAATAACCAATAACAAGCACACATTGCAATTCCCCAGGAACGGCGCCAAAAATTTGAAAGAGTAAAACCGTCGGTTTAGAATTTCTTCTCGGTAAAAGAGAAATAACTCCGTTGTAAGTATAGTTCTAAACCGACAAGTAATGCTCAATCAAAGTTTAATTTGTTTGTCACGAATGTAAACCAATAAAAATACCAAGAGTATTAGATCTCGGGTCGTCTATCAAAGGAATTGCAGTGAGGTATGCACATTATTGGTTATGGTATCCAAAGGGGAGGGGGGTTGCATATAAGAAAACAAGAATTTAAATGGCAATAAAAGTAAAGCAAATAATTAAAGAAAGCAAGTAATAAAGAGAGACATTCATGGCAAGGGTTGACAATATAGGCTTTCTATCCTAGTCATTAATGATTATACAATGATTAACAAGAGCTAATCCTATTTAGTCATCTCCAACATTGGACGAAAGTATAATGTTATCTTCACATGAGAGAAAGTCAAATAAGACTAGTTAATCTCAATTCAAAAGTCCTAATCAATTTACTAATTGAATTAGCAAGAGATTAGAGTCAATGAAAACGATATTAACTAACAACTCTAGATCACCAACATAAGTTGGGTATTAATGACTCAAGATTGCCAAATTTCTCTTTCCAAACTAAGAATGCTCAAAAAGCTACTCTAACATCTAACCAAGCATTTTGTCAAACAATTGGAAGGTATAAAAGGAAAGCATCATAAAAGTGTAAGAATAATAAATCTACAACTGCGCAATGTAAGAAAAGTAAGAATATCAACTCAATTAAACAATAAAAGAACATAAAACATAAATTGCATTAAATAAAAATCCAAATCCAACAAGAGTTCATCAACATAAAAAAGGCATAAAAAGGGGAATTAACAAGGAAACTAAGAGGAATAAAGATGTAAGAACAATAAATTGTAAAGAAAACAAGATGAAAACAAGAAATTAATCCTAGATCTAAGAGAGATTAACCTAATTCTAACCTAATTCTAGAGAGAAGAGGGAGCTTCTCTCTCTAGAAACTATCTAAAGCATGGTCCTAACCTAATCTAATTGCTTCCCCTTTGTCCAATCTTGAATTTTGCATCAAATAGTCTCAAAAATGAGTTGGATTTGGGCAAGAAGGCTTAGAAATCGCCCGTATTGCCTTTAATGATGAGGTCACGTGATCAGCGTCATGCGTGCGCGTGGACAACCGTGCCCGTCGCTGGCAATTTCCTCCTTACGCGTACGCGTGAGTGACACGTGCGCGTGGCTTTGCAAATGTCTTTCTCACGCATACGCGTGGATGACGCGTGCGCGTGGCCATGAACCTTCCAAATGCTCATTTCTTCATGAATTCTCCACTTTGTATGCTTTTCTCTTCACTTCTTCCATTCAATACTTCCCTTATGAATTTGAAATCACTCAACAAACATATCAAGGCATCGAATGGAATTAAAGTGAATTAAATGTAGCTATTTTAAGGCCTAAAAAGCATGTTTTCATACTTAAGCACAAATTTAGGGAGAATTACAAAACCATGCTATTTCATTGAATAAATGTGAGAAAAGTTGATAAAATCCCCTAAATTAAGAACAAGATAAACCACAAAATTGTTGTTTATCAAACTTCCCCACACTTAAACTAAGCATGTCCTCATGCTAAACTCAAGAAAGAAACAAAGGGTATCAACATTTATTCAATGCAAACTATTTATATGCAACCTATCTACATACAATCTGTCTAAATGAATGTCATTACTTGGTCAAAATAAATTAATTTTCAAGAAAGCATATATGAACATGAGGGCTAAGGGTATTAACAACCAAGTCAAATCCACAATTGAATTGAGTTATTGAAAATAGTTTACAAACTTGCAAGATGAGAGATGATCATAGGTGAAAACATGTAATTAAGCAATCGAACCTTCATCGGATGTGTATCTGCTCTAGTCACTCAAGTGTATATGGTTGATTCACTCAATTCTCTTCTAGTCATGCTTTCTAAGATTTATTTTTTATCTAACAATCAACAATTATTCAATGCATGCATATGAATATCATGAGAACTTATTCATAGGTTGTACTGGGGTTAAAGTCAAGCTAAAATTGTATTTGATCAAGTGGACTAGAATTTGAATCTTTAATTAATTTAAACTTATCACCTACAACCTATACAATTTAATACAAACTTAACTACCAATTTTTTACTTTTTCACACACTCATCTATTCTCTTTTTTATTACAATCCATATACATTGATTATTATTACTTTATTTTGGGGTATTTTGTCCCATTTTTATTTCTTTCTTTTTCTTTTTTTTCTTTATATATATAGAAATATATTTTTTTCTACATTTTTTTATTTTTCTTTTGTTTTTCTCTTTTTTTTTTTTGATGAATTACATACAAAGGTACCAATGTATATGGTTTAAACATTTAATGCATGAGTATGTACTCAATTTTCATGAGTTTTGACAAAAATATAAAAATACCCTTTTATCCCAACCAATGTTTCCAAATTTTTCCTTACTTAAATGATACACACTTTCACTAGCCTAAACTAATCAATGATCCACACAAGGAACATTTATTGTTTTTCACCTTAAGACTTGTAGTGTGCTAAAATTAAGAACAAAAGGGATTTAGCATAAGCTCAAAGTTTGCTAACAATGGAAGATAAAATGTAGGCTATTTGGGTAAGTGAGCTATTTGAAACGATGGCCTCAATCATATAAGTACATGTATACATAGAATAATGGTGTCACAGCCTAAAATGAGCCATGACTGGCGCTCAAGAAAGAGTTCCCTAGCAAGCCTAACAGATTCGAATATAAGATAAATAAAAAGGTTACAAATAATATTTGATAAATTTACACTTTCTAGAATGAATAATTACACAATTTAACAAAAATAAAATAAATAAATATAGATGAATCCTGCATGTGACATATGGAGCAGATGACGTCTAAGATCTCAACAAGAAATAAAACTCATTGCAGATCATTACTCTTGCATAGAAAGGCTCTCATAATCAAATACTTATTCCTGAAAAATATTTTTTAAAAAAAGGGTGAGTTTTGCAACTCAGTGACTAGACAGTACATCTATAATTCACATGAGACAATCTAAACATTATTATGAAAATAATTTTACTTAGAAAATAATAATTTATATAAATAAGAGAATCAATAAGGGAGTTCTCATACAGAAATCAAATCAAATAGTCCACACTTGGGCGGCTCCACCTCCAAGGGTAGCCCTTTCCTCTAGTGTGTCCGTACGGAATAACAGATCCAACGTGTGGCCTACACGTTAGGCTAGCAACGCCCCTGCTAGCTGAGGTCTGAGCCAGATGCATCTAGGTTAACGTCATAACCGCCGTTAACTACGGTTTTCTAATACGAGCCTCCCAAACCAATTCAAAACATATAATTTCAAATACAACCAATTTTCGATCTTTCCAATATATACAGTATCAAATCAAACCAAATAATACTCTCTTATCAAAAATCCTTTTCAATCATATGAAATGTCAAATATACTTTACACATTCATAGTATATGAGTGAGTATTCACAATACTTTAATGTTTCAAAAATACATATTCAATAAAATCGAATATTCTAAAATACTACAAAACTTCATCAAATATGTATATAGTCTCATGTGCAGATTAAAAATTCGAATTTCACAAAAATAATATTTAGTTCTAATAAATCAATTATTAAAATCAATTCAAATCCTTTGTTAATAACTTGTAAGTATAGTCATAAATTCAAGCAGTATATATCAAAATAATTATAGATGTAAAGCCAAATAATTATAAATGTAACGTCTACTCACAACTTAATCTCAAGGGACTGAAGATACCAAACCCGGAGTACCGAACTAAAGGGTATGAAAGAGCGCAAAAATTTGGACGGAGGCAGCAGCAGCTCCAACTTTAATTTTCAAACATACCTTGGCAAAACTAAGACAGAGATATATGCTATAATAATTAGAAGATCACAGCAAAAAAAATAAAACGGCAACAAAGCAAGGGTGGAGGAATTACATATTCAAAAATGGTAGAATTGGAATTAAAACTGGAACAAGGGCAGTGTTGTTTCACAGACAAGAATAGAGGAAGCTGTGGTGGGTGAATGGGACCGAAGCAGTGACTAAAGTGGTTCAGTAGCAGCGGCGTTGATAACACTTCTCCAGCGGCAACCACGGTGACTCCGGCGGCAGGAATGGTCTCCAGGGGAGACGGCGGTGATGAGGGTTTCAGCGACAGTCAAGCCTCCTTCCCTGCGATGGCTCCCTCGGTGACAAAGGCACGATGGCGACGGTGCAGCTTCGACGATGACGGGTAGTGAGGTGCGACGGAGACCCTGGCTCGACGGTGGCTGGACAGTGGCGGAGCACAACGGCTCCTCTTCTCCCTTGCGACGCCTCTGGCTCGCAACGCGTGCTCTCTCCCTCGACGATGGTAGCAACGACGGTGTCTCCCTCTTCTTGCGTGGTGGCTCGGCGTCTTGACGGCGGTGGTGGTGCGCGACGGTGGCTAGTGACGGCACGGTACCCCTCCTCTCTCGGATCCCTTCTCCGTGCTCTCCCTTCCCTCTTTTCCAATCGATTCTTTTTTTTTCTCTCATTCCCAGCTGCTGCTGTTAGGTGTGTGTGTTGCTGAAAAAGAAAGGGACTAGGGTTTCTTTGGGATAAAGGGATAATTGGGTGTTACTTAGGGTTAGGGTTTGGTAAAAGAAAAAAGGGTAGTATAGGAATTTTTATAAAATTGGAGGGTTGGATAGTAATAAAAGAAATCAAATGTAAAAGGTTTTAAAAAAAAAATCAGGACATTACAAATGGACATAAAGAATCAAACAAATCAAAGATTACAATCATAGAAAGAGAATAATGCACACAAGAATGGAAATAAGTGGTTATATGATGTAACCACACAAGTAGGCTCAAAACTCACATGCTTATGTGTTATTAGCTCAAAAATCATGTTTCACAATGTATAGTTCAAGCAAGTTCTAAATTTTTTTTCTCAAATTAATTGGGGTGCCCTATAGATAAAATCTTTAGAAAATTTCATTATTTTGACTAAACTTATTATATATATGCAAACTAAGAAAATGCAACTAAAAATCTAAAAAGGCCTAGATAATAAAAGAAAAATAAAATGTGAAAGTGTTGGGATTAGAACTTTGTTACCCAAAAACGCCAATTGGTCGGACGACCTCCCCACACTTAAAAGTTTGCACCGTCCTCAGTGCATTCAGAGATGAGCGAGGGGGTACGGCGACTTTTCGGATTGCCACCTTCAGCTGGTGGATCAACCGGCTACTGCATGTTCTTTCTCCCGCTTCCGTTTTTGATTATGGTGCATCATCCATGAAAAATAGAAAATAGCATAGTAAGATGAGAAAATGCAAAAGCAAGGAAGCACATATTGTTGGAATGAGGTAAGAACCACTAGAATGGAGTGAGTGAATTAGTGTGACATTAAGGAAGAGTAGTGTGTGAGTTCTAAGTTGCATGCGATTTAGAACACACACTAGCATAGAGAGCTATGCCACAATTATACAAAAAAAAAAAGTAAGCACTTCACTCATTCTAGTGTGCTTGAGATACTTCGAAGAAAAACTTATAGGTTAAGACAACCAAACAAGTAATAAAGAAGCAAAAAATCATTCAAGCAGTTAATCAAGCAATTGTGAATTGGATAATGAATGGACATTGATTAATGTGCAAGTAAACTTAGTAAACCAATTGAAATATAAAGCTCACACATCAAACAATGACACATATTGAAGTTGTTGCAACACCTAAGTGACATAGAAGTGGAACACATAGGTGCTATGAAACTTAGGAAAAAGAGGATAGAAATTAAACTCAATCACATAGCAAGCATGGTTCACAAAGCTTGAAAAGCTCAAAAATATGTCACTAGGTAAGCTTTCAATCCAATTCCACAATTCCAAAATCTCAATGCATGAAATAGGTGATGTCAATAAGGGTTAATCATAAACAAGCATCACCTAACAAAAAAATGCATCGATAATACACAAATTGCCTCGTCATAGATAATGAAATCAAATCACATGCTACCCAAAACATGCAATTCAAAAGATTTAGGATACTTGAGGGCAATGTCATACACTTGGTATTCACAAATGTTAAACATGAAAAATTCAAAATCAAGTAACAAAATATAACTTCAACAACAAATCCCAACAATGAATATCAAAAATAGTTATGCTAAAATAGCATTCAGTTAATAATAAGCAGCAATAAACAGCAACAAAATTAATAATCCAACACTTATCATGAAAAATAGAAAATTAAATAAAAATCAAACTAAATAAATACTAACTAACTAACTAAAAGAGATGGTGATAGATGGTGATTGGTAATGTTGGATGATGGTTGAAGGAGGGAAAGAAAAGAGGAGAAGAGAGAAGAAGGAAGGAAATGGAAAGAGGAGAAGAAAAGAAGGTGGGTGAAACAGGGCAGTAAGCCACGCGTACGCTTCATGTCACGCGCACGCGTAGATGGCAGAAGTGAGGTGCGACGCATACGCATCGTCGACGCACACGCGTGAGAGTGCAAAGAGATAGATGACGCATACGCGTGGGCCAGAATTGTGCTAGAGGCACAATTTCAGCACACTACACGCGCAACTCTCTGGTTTTTGTACTGGGCATGAAAAATTTGGTGGTCACGCGTACGTGTGAGTGAGGCGTATGCGTGAGGGGTTGAAATTCTTGGGGTCACGCGTATGCATGGGTGACGCCTACGCGTGACTGGGTGCTCTTTTTTTCAAAATTTTCCAACTTCTAACACCAAACCAAGCATTCCAAACCTCTAAACAGCTACCAAAACACCATAAAACCTTATTTAACCTACTAGACTACTAAATAAACTCAACAAACTAAACTAAACATGAAATTAAGCTAATTTACCAATATGTACAAAAAAGGAAAATGAAAAGATGTTACCATGGTGGGGTGTGTCCCACCTAGTACTTTTATTTATTGTCCTTAAGTTGGACTTATGGGGAGCTCCTTGTCATGGTGGCTTGTGCTTGAATTCATCCTTGAACATCCACCAATGCTTGGACTTCCAATAAGCTCCATCATTCCATGTCATTTGCATCAAGTATTGATGGAGTTCTTCACAAACCATGGGCTCCCAAAATATGATCCGGGATCCCATACTTTACTTTCACACCCGTCTTCACGTTGATGATCATAGTTCCATCCGGGTGGTAAGAACATAGAATTCTTATATAAGAGCCCAAATATCCTCCTAGATCCATGCAAATTGGTTATACACCAACCATTGCTCCCAAGCTTGGAGTTTCCAACCATAATGAACCGAGGATTGTGATACCAACCACTAATCATCTCTCTTCTACTCTTCAACCCACAAAGCATCCTAAGTTGACCATTCGTCTTTAGCAAACCATATTCAAGTGGGATAAGAAAGCTAAGAGATGAGAGATTTACTGAAAGAGTAAAACTGTCGGTTAGAAATTTTTTCACATAAATAATTCCGTTGATAGTATAGTCCCTAACCAACAAATAATACTCAATCAAAGTTTAATTTTAGTTGTCACAAGTCCAACCCAATAAAAATAACCGAGAGTAGTAGTCTCGGGTTGTCTTCTCAAGGAATTGCAGTGAGGTATGCATATTATTGGTTATGATATCCAAAGAGTTGGGTTGGTAAAAAGGGGCAAGAAAATAAACCAAGCAATTAAAGATAACAACTACTAAAAAGAGGCATTCATGGCAAGGATTGAGAATCTAGGCTTTCTATCCTATTCACTAATCATATCACAATACTTATCAAGAATTTATCCTATTAAGTCATCCCCAACGAGAGAAGGTACAATGTCATCTCCAACACTTGAAGAAAGTCTAATAAGACCAGTTAATCTCAATCCAAAAATCCTAATCAACTTACTAATTGAATTAACAAAAGATTAACGTCAATGAAAACAATATTAACTAACAACTCTAAATCACCAACATAAGTTGGGTATTCATGACTCAAGATCACCTAATTTCTCTTTCCAAGCCAAGAATGCTCAAAAAGCTACTCTAATATCCAACCAAGCATTTTGTCAAACACTTGGAAGGCATAAAGAGAAAGCATGGTAAAAGTGCAAGAAATATAAATTCTACAACTACCAATTGCAAAAAAAAGTAAGATTAACAACTCAAGAAAGTAATAAAAGACACGAAAACATAAATTGCATTAAAAGAAAATCCAAATCCAACAAGGGTTCATCAACATAAAAGTGACATAAAAGGAAAATTAACAAGAGAACTAAGAAGAGCAAAGATGTAATAACAAGAAATTGAGAGGAAAACAACATGAAAACAAGAATTAAACCTAAATCTAAAGGAGATCTAACCTAATTCTACCCTAATTCTAGAGAAAAGAGAGAGCTTCTCTCTCTAGAAAACTACCCTACATGCTTCCTAACCTAACTAATTGCTCCCCCTTGACCCATCTTGAGTTCTTCATAAAATAGTCTCAGAAATGAGTTGGATTTGGGCCTAAGAAGCTCAGAAATCTCCCCCAGGGAATTCACTTTAATGAGGTCACGTGATCAGCGTCATGTGTGCGCGTGGACGACGCGTGCGCATCACTGGCGAATTTCCTCCTCACACGTATGCGTGGGTGACGCATGCGCGTGGCCTTGCAAATGTCCTTCTCACGCGTATGTGTAGGTGATGCGTGTGCGTGGCCTTCAATTCTCCAAATGCTCATTTCTTCATGAATTCTCCACTTTGCATGCTTTTCTCTTCACTTCTTCCATCCAATACTTGCCTTATGAATATGAAATCACTCAACAAACATATCAACGCATTGAATGGAATTAAGGTGAATTAAATTTAGCTATTTTAAGGCCTAAAAAGTATGTTTTCACTCTTAAGCACAAATTTAGGGAGAATTACAAAACCATGCTATTTCATTGAATAAATGTGAGATAAGTTGATAAAATCCCCTAAATTAAGCACAAGATAAACCACAAAATTGGGGTTTATCATTTACCCACTTGAATGATGTAATAGATGATGGTGACCTAGGGAGAGATACTTCCAACGGTCTTGATAGGGCAATTTCTACCCCCGTCCACCCTCTTTGAAGGGCTTCCACCACTTGGCAAGATTATTCAAGCTTTACCTCTTGCCAAGCTTCACAAGTTCAAATTCTTCCTCACCAATTTCTTCTAGCTCTTTCCCATCGCTCAAACCATAAATAGGAGGTTGAGTAAAATCTACCTCAACATCAATTCCAAGTTCAATGGGGGAATGATTCATCAAGCTCAAAAGGATCATATGATGATGTGGAATCATCATAGATAGGAGGACTTATTGCTTGTACCATCACTTCCAATTCTTCATTCACAATATGTCTTGGAGGTTGTGCACTATCCTCCTTAACATCATTTTCAAACTCCATGGAAGAGGGCTCTTCAAATTGAGATTTCCAAGGGAATTCAACATCTCTTAAATCTTCAACCACTTCTTCCTCTTCTTCAACAATCTTGGCTTCCTCCTCTTGTTGCACTTCTTGTCTCAACTCCTCTTCTTCACCTTGAAGCTTCAAGTTCACTCCCTTACTATGCTCCTTGGTTGATCCTCCACATTCGTCAATGGGAGTACTTGGGATGCATAAGCTTAGGTGGGAGGTCATGTGGTTAATGGCTTCCCCCATGGTAGCAACTATAACTTCTAGCTTCTTTAGCTCCTTTTGCTTCTCTTCTTGCCTTTGGATATAAGAACTAATGTCTCTTTGCTGTTCTAGCATAAAGGCATGAAGAGCTTCCTCAAATGAAGGAGGTGGTGGAAGAGAGGGTTCATTGTTTGAGGGAAAGGTATTGTAGTTGGAAGGTGGTTCATATTGGTGAAAATCTTGAGGTGGTGTATGGAATTGGTGGTTCTTGGGAGTATTGGTGTTGGAATGGTAGTGGCTCTAAGTGTGGTTCATATGGTGGTTGGTATGGTGGATGGGTTAGGATCATATGGAAGTGAATGGTGGTATGAGGCTTGTGAGTAAGGTTGTTGAGGACTATGTTGAGGGAAGGGGTCATATGTATGTGGTGATTGTGGTTGACAACCACAATAAGGGTCACCACATCCATTAGATTGGTATGCATCATGGTATGGTTCTTGATCATGGTACATTGGTGGAGGTTATTGCCATGAAGGTTGATCAAATACTTGAGGCTCCTCCCACCTTTGATTGTTCCATCCTTGATGCATGTTATCATTGTAGCTTCCATTCCCTACAACGTAGTTAGAACCAAACTCATAGCCAAAGTCGTGAGAATTCATAGTGAAAGGGAAAACAAAAACAAAAGCTAACAAGAAACAAAGAAAGCAAAGTCCTACAACTAGCAAAACTAGCAAACAAACCAAAAATCAAACTATTCACAATATTGACATATATACAATAACCAATAACAAGCACACATTGCAATTCTCTGACAATGGCGCCAAAAACTTGAAAGAGTAAAACCGTCAGTTTAGAATTTCTTCTCGGTAAAAGAGAAATAACTTCGTTGCAAGTATAGTTCCAAACCGACAAGTAATGCTCAATCAAAGTTTAATTTGTTTGTCACAAATACGTACCAATAAAAATATTGAGAGTATTAGATCTCGGGTCGTCTCTCAAAGGAATTGCAGTGAGGTATGCATATTATTGGTTATGATATCCAAAGGGGAGGGGGGTTTGCATATAAGAAGACAAGAATTTAAATGGCAAGAAAAGTAAAGCAAACAATTAAAGAAAGCAAGTAATAAAGAGAGACATTCATGGCAAGGGTTGAGAATATAGGCTTTCTATCCTAGTCATTAATGATTATACAATGATTAACAAGAGCTAATCCTATTTAGTCATCTCCAACATTGGAAAAAGGTATAATATTATCTTCACATGAGAGAAAGTCAAATAAGACTAGTTAATCTCAATCCAAAAGTCCTAATCAACTTACTAATTGAATTAGCAAGAGATTAGAGTCAATGAAAACGATATTAACTAACAACTCTAGATCACAAACATAAGTTGGGTATTAATGATTCAAGATTGCCTAATTTCTCTTTCCAAGCTAAGAATGCTCAAAAAGCTACTCTAACATCCAACCAAGTATTTTGTCAAATATTTGGAAGGAATAAAAGGAAAGCACCATAAAAGTTCAAGAATAATAAATCTACAACCACCCAATGCAAGAAAAGTAAGAATAACAACTCAATTAAACAAAAAAAAAAAATAAAACATAAATTGCATTAAATGAAAATCCAAATCCAAAAAGAGTTTGTCAACATAAAAAAAAGGCATAAAAAGGGGAATTAACAAGGGAACTAAGAGGAATAAAGATGTAAGAACAAGAAATTGTAAAGACAACAAGATGAAAACAAGAAATTAAACCTAGATCTAAGAGAGATTAACCTAATTCTAACCTAATTCTAGAGAGAAGAAGGAGCTTCTCTCTCTAGAAACTACCTAAAGCATGGTCCTAACCTAATCTAATTGCTCCCCCTTTGTCCAATCTTGAATTCTGCATCAAATAGCCTCAGAAATGAGTTGGATTTGGGCCTAGAAAGCTCAGAAATCGCCCACAGCATATTTCCTTTAATGAGGTCACGTGATCAGCGTCATGCGCGTGTGTAGACGACGCGTGCGCGTCGCTGGCAATTTCCTCCTCACGCGTACGCATGGGTGAAGTGTGCGCGTGGCCTTACAAATGTCCTTCTCATGCATACGCGTGGATGACGCGTGCGCATGGCCATAAACCCTTCAAATGCTCATTTTTTCATGAATTTTCCACTTTGTATGCTTTTCTTTTCACTTCTTCCATTCAATACTAGCCTTGTGAATCTGAAATCACTCAACAAACATATCAAGGCATCGAATAGAATTAAAGTGAATTAAATTTAGCTATTTTAAGGACTAAAAATTATGTTTTCATACTTAAGCACAAATTTAGGGAGAATTACAAAATCATGCTATTTTATTGAATAAATGTGAGAAAAGTTGATGAAATCCCCTAAATTAAGCACAAGATAAACCACAAAATTGGGATTTATCAATTGCTAACTAGTAATTAGGCCTTAAAACTATTAGAGATGGGTTAGTAGACTAAATTAGTAATTTCTACATGAGTTTAGAACACGAAGACTTAGGTTTTTGAAGTTGTGGGTGAGCGGGTGGAGTATTATATTGGTGATGCCTCAGAGAACTTAAGAGGTGATGATAGTGGATAATGATTTGAGGAATTGGTAATCGGTGATGGTTATGAGTAGTTGTTGTTGAGAGTGTGCGGGGCCTATATCCCTGGTGTGGCAGATTTCTCTGCTGCATGAGTGTGCAGGGCCTATATCCATGGCTTGGTAGATTTTTCTGTTGCATGAGTAGTTGTGGTTGTTTTCTTCTCTGCTGCATAAAGTGTGCAGGGCCTATATCCCTGGCTTGGCAAATTTTTCTGCTGCATGAGTAGCTATGGTTGTTTCCTTCTCTGCTGCATGAAGTGTGCGGGGCCTATATCCCTGGCGTAGTAGACTCTCTACTGTATGAGTGTGCAGGGCACTATATCTCTAGCATAGCAGATTCGCTGCTGCATGAGTGTGCATGACACTATATCTCTGGCGTGGCAAAAAAGGCTACATTCGGAAGGATGTGTCGGGATAGCATTTACGGATCGACAAGTGATATCACGAGCCAATAGGAAAAGCATTCATCATATGTATTTCTTATGTATTTGTTTGCTTTGATTACTTGAGTTTGCCTAATTGTGTAATATGCCTACTTGCTTCTTGAATTACTTGTTATGTATGATTACTATATGTGTTTTACTTGCTTGCATTATCTGTGATTTGTCTGGTGCTGAGGAGGTTAGGTAGGCGGTGGCGATCAAATCGCACGGAGGGTAGGTTGGTGAAGGCTGTGGGACAGCGGTGACTAGTTTTAGTTAGAAATTTCCTAAGTTTAGATAACCCGGTTTATGGTTTATGGTTTAAGTTATTTATTTTTGTTAAGCTTGAATATCCGTTTTCGTTGTGAGGTTCTAGGATTGCCTTTGGCATCTCGGAACCTTACATCTTATATATTGGGCACTGTTACCATACTGAGAACCTCTGGTTCTCATACCATATGCTGTTGTTGTTTTTCAGATGCAGGTCGTAACCCACCTCGGTGAGTTGCGGGATGGTGACAGAGTGGAGGATCTTTTGTTATCTTTTTGGTATTTCTGATTATTTTGCTGTAGTACTTTCTCTCACCTTTCTATTTTAGACTTTATGGCCTTAGAGGTTTGATTTGAGAGATAAGTTGTATAAGCTATTTTAAACTTCAAAAACTCTGTTGTATTCAGTTTGACTAGCCGGCCTAAACTCCGCAGGCTGTGACTAGTCCTCTTTTGTATATCATACTTATACATACATATATATAT
>NC_029785.2:34919374-34932414 GCF_000816755.2 Arachis ipaensis | reverse complement strand
TATATCTTGTTTACTTTAATTACTACCTTGTGTATCCTAGAGCTATCTACAAGGTTTATAGTTATTATGTCTTGTTCTGTTCGTGCAAACGTGTTTAGTTACCGTGTATGAACACTTCACATTTTGTATTTTTGCTTTATGCAACTTTGAGCTTTATTTCTTCATCGGGCTTCTGGTTATATATATTTTTGGGCATATATTATATATTATAAGCTTTAGAACTGTTGTGACACTTTGTTATTCTTTGCCTTATGACTTGAGGTAAGGCTTAGGGTAACGGGATGTTACATTTAGTGGTATCAGAGTAGCTCGTTCTCGTGAGCCTGAGAGATGGACCGATTATGCTTCGTTGCACACTCTGGGTCATTTTTCTTTCATGCTATTTAGGTTATCTTCTTGATATGCATAGCATACTTGTTTGTGAGTGCCTTTGGGGATAATTGAAGCACTAGGCTTGAGATATTGAGATTGATCACCTCGATATCGATTGTTTGGTGTAGACAGGACCCCAAAAGGAAACTCACGGATGAGGTCAATCACGTTAACGGAGAGATAGTGAGGATGACTAACCTAGCCAATGTGTTACAAGCTCAACATATTTTGGAAAATCTGTTCGTGGAGTTTGCGGCACGTCGGTTGATGGGTGTGGTTCAGCATTAGTGGCGACGGAAGTAACGACTGATGCTTTTGCAGTTTTTAATTATGATTTTCAATTTCTAACTTGTTGAAAAAGTTTTAAGGTTTAGAATGATCTTCAAATTTGGTTTGAAACTTTGGTTTAAATGATATGATTTAAAAGAAAAGTGAGTTCTATGGTTTTATCGATTTGTGAACTTGGTTTCTAATTTATCTTCTCGAAAGGGATTTAAATTGAAATTTTTTTATTTGAGGAAACCGTGATTTCAAGTATTTGACTTATGAGGAAATGATTTTTTACTCTTTTGAAAAATTTTTAACAATGAACTAGTTTAAATTAAATTTGTTTTGAAGGTTTTAGAAAAATGGTACAAAAGCGATTTTTGGTTTAAAGGAAAAATTTCTATTCGAGGTAGTGGAGTAAGTCGGACTCTTAGTGATAAATAATCAGAGTGACGCAGCGGAAGGCGAAAGGAAACATCGACACGGTAGAACGCTTCGAGAAGGATATATCGCGTAATTCAAATTTTCGAGGGCGAATATTTTATTAGGAGGGAAGAATGTAAGAACCGAAGTGAATGCATTAATAAAATAATAATTTTAAGTACCAGGAGTATATTCAAAATTTAGAAGTTTTAATTTGAAAATATAAAGGTGAAATTTGAATTCAATGAATTTTTCTGAGTTGGAAAATGTAGCTTTTACGGAAAATTTTTATAAAAATACGTACCGGTGCTTAAGCTGGCAGAACCGGCTCTAGTCTATCTGGTACTATGTTTTGAGAAAAATAAGATTTTGAAAATTTAATTTATTATTTTGAAAAGATAAAAATAATTTAGAATCGTAAACCGATCACTAATCTTAAAGATTTTGGCCCAAAGTGAGCCAAACAGACTTAAAACACTAACGGGTTGGACCGAGCCCAAGTTGGTTCCAACCCCAACATATATATGCATCCTTTAATGAGCTTTCAGCTCATTATACCCTAATGGAGAGAGGGGAGGCGCTGATGAGAAGAGAGAAGAGAAGGGTTGGGGTTTTACTATTCACCCCAACCTTATTTTGATCATATCTTGAGCTACGGAGCTTCGATTGACGAGTTGTTTGCGATCATGCGAAGCTCTTGTCGAGCTCTTCATTTCTATCTAAGCAAAGCTGGTAAAAAATTGCGTCTCATGCTCTAGTTTTCCTCCCTAAGTAAATTTGCGTTTTTATATTTAGTTTTTGAGTAGATTTTGTGATTTCAGTTGTGTATGGGTGATCTAGCTTTGGAATATTATTGGATTTTACTCCTAATCTCATTAGATAAGGTAAGGTTTCACTAAACCCTTGTGTTTATTTGTTTTGTGAACCTTAGGTTTGATGTTGGTATGTTTTATGATGTTAGATTAAGTTTTGGTGTTTGTTGGAGTTGGATTGAAGCTTTGGATCGAGCTTGGTGGCTTCGTTTTGATGTTTGATGCATTTTGGAAATCGACAAAGGTATGGTTTCGGTTTCCTTTATGTAATATGTAATGTTTCTGGATAGGTTGAAGGATGTGATTGTATGATTAATTGTATATAAATGTTATGCTTGATGATGGCTTGGATGTAGGTTGAATGAGATATACTGTTAGATGATGATTATTGATGAGTTATATTGGTAGGTGTTGAGGTTTGAAGATGGATGTTGATGATGATTTTGATTGTTGGTTATTGTGGATCATATTGAAAGTAAATGGGTGAGGAGGTTTGATTTATTGAATGGATTGATTTATGATAATAGAACTATTTGGATGAACGAATTGATACTTGTGGCCTTGATGATTGTTAGGAATTTGAATGGTGGTATTAGGGAAATTAGATGTGATATTAGATTGAATTTATAGTTGGATGAGGTGAGTATTAAATGGTTTAGATAATTGAATGCTTGATTTGGTCTGGTTGTAAAATTTGGAAGTTTGAGAACCTAGTTAATTTTTGGTAAAAACCAGTTTTTAGTAAACTTTGACAGATCATAACTTGAGCCTCAATTTTTGAAATTGATTGAAATTTGTCTTAAATTAAAGTTCACTCAAAGATATTTAAATTGATATAAAGTTTGATGAAAATGGATTTTTTTAGAGGAAGTTATGGACATTCAAAGTTCAGGGTTTAAAACTGATCATAACCGGGAGTGCATGCGTACGCATATTCCTGACGGAGGAAAAATGTCGGTAAATATTTTCACAAAAATATCCTGTTGCAAGTATAGTTCTAAACCGACAATTAAACCTCAATCAATATTTAAATTGTTTGTCACAAATACAAACCCAATAAAATTAACCGAAGTATTTAAACCTCAAGTCATCTCTCAAGGAATTGCAGGGAAGTATGTTTATTATTGGTTATGGGAAAGTATATTTTTGGGTTTTGAAATAAGGAACAAGTAATGTAAATAACAAGGAAATAAAATAACAACTAAGAAAAGTCCTAACAAGGATTGATAATTGGAATTCCTATCCCCATTATCATAGTCACTTGTGATGGTAATTGCCTTTTGCTCTCACTAAGTTAACCTCTAACAATTGAAGGTAAGTCAAGTGAGCAATTCAACTTGAGTTCACAAGTCCTAATCAAAGACTAGAGTTAGTGAAGTTCAAACCAAGTAGCAACTTTCAATCACCAACCAACAAGAGACTTTGACAATTCAAGAGTCTCCAAATTACTCAATCTATGCTAAGAATACAAAAATCTAATTTAAAATCCAACCAAGTATTTTATCAAACACTTGAAAGGCATAAAGTAAAAACATAGAAAATTAACAAGACATAGCAAAATCTAAGACTAACAATTGCAAGAGGAAACTCTAACAACAAAGTAAGGAAAGCAATCACAAAAACATAAATTGCATTAAATAGGAAATTGAATCTAACATGAAGAATTCATAAACTAAATTGGCAACATAAGAAAATCAACAAAAGGAGTAGAAGAACCAAAGTACTAGAACAAATAAGAGTAGAAGAAAAGTGAATTAAACTAAGGTAGAAATCTGAATTTGAGAACAGCTAAACCTAAAAACCCTAAAACCTAGAGAGAGGTCCTCTCTCTCTAGAAAACTACATCTAAACCTAAAATTCTATGAATGAAAGTGTGAATGATTGATTCTCCCCTTCCAGCTTCACTGTGCAGTCTCTAATCAATATTTTCGGGCCTGAAACTAGGTCCAAAACAGCTCAGAAATCGCCCCCAGCGTTTTCTGTAAATTGCAGCACGTGACGCTCGTCACACGTACGCGTCAGCCATGCGTACGCGCCACTAAAAAAACTTCTGGTCATGCGTACGCATCATTCACGTGTGCGCGTCGTATGTCTTCTGCACCAATCACATGTACGCGTCGTCCATGCGTACGCGTCGCTGCCAGCTTCTCAAAACATCAATTTCTTGTGTTCCTTCCACTTTTGCATGCTTCCTTTCCATCCTTTAAGCCATTCCTGCCCTATAAAACCTGAAAACACTTAATAAGCATATCACGGCATTGAATGGTAATAAGAGAAGATTAAAATTAGCGAATTTAAGGCTAAAGAAGCATGTTTTCAATCATAGCACAGAATTAGGAAGGAAAATATAAAACATGCGAATTCTATGCATAAATGTGACAATAATGGATAAAATCCACTCAATTCAGCCTAAAATGTACAACGAAATAGTGGTGCATCAAATTTTTCCACACTTAAACATTAGCATGTCCTCATGTTAAACTCAAGAAAACCGAAAGAGTGAAGAAGAATGGTAGAATTTATGAAATGCAACCTATCTATATGAATGCAACTAAATGCAAAATGCTTCTACCTATCTACTTGGTTAAAAGTAAACAAATTCTCCAAGACAAACATAAACTGGATTCCACTAATTCAAATCACACAATAAGATACAAGTAAACTTGCAATAAGAAGGCTCGTGAAAGCCGGGAACAAAGAACCGAGCATCGAACCCTCACCGGAAGTGTATACACTCTAGTCACTCAAGTGTTTAAGGTTCGATTCTCTCAATTCTCTACTAACCTTGATTTCTAAGGCTTGCTTCTCTTCTACCAATCAACAAAAATTTAATGCACAAATACATATATCAAGAGGTCTTTTAAAGGTAATGGGGTTAAGGTCAAGGTAGGATTGTATTTGGTCAAGAGGACTAAAATCTAAATCGTTGATTAACCCAAACTTCCCACCTAACTTAAGACAACCCATGTAATCAGAATATAAAATTTAACTACCCATTAACTATGTTTTCCACATATTCATGCATCCCACTTTTGAGTACAGTACATATGCATTGCTATCACCATTTAGTTTAGGGCATTTTGTCCCCTTTTATTTATTTTCTCTTTTTTTTCTTTTTCTTTTTTTTTCTTTTTCTTTTTATTTTCTTTTGTTTTTCTTAATGCATATGATTAAGATATTGAATGCATGAACATGTCCTCAACATTCTTTTCACATTTTCATAAAAAGATACAATACCCAATTCCCAAACCAAATATTCCCAAACTTAATTTTTCCACACTTAAATCATGAGCATTCTCACTAGTCTAAACTAACCAAAGATTCAAATTAAGGAAATTATTATTTTTCGCTTAGAGTTAGTAATGAGCTAAAGTAAAGAATAAATGGGGTTAAAAAGGCTCAACATTGGTTTGCAAAGGATGATAAAAAGGGTAAGGCCATATGGGTATGTGAGTTCAGTGAAACAAAGGCCTTAATCATACAAGTGCATGCATACATGAAATAATAGAAATATAGAATCAAGTAAGACAAAGATCACAATTTTAGAGAGAATAACACACACCAAAACAAAGTATTGGTTGATAAAATACAACCAATCAATTAGGCTGAAAATCTCACTGGTCTTGTGTGTTCAAGCTCAAAACCATGTTCCAAAATAAAATTCTTCAAGCAAGTTCAAAAAGTTTTAATTCAAATTAGTGAAATGCTCTAACAAGTTTCTTGAAAAAGAAAATATTACTTCAACCAAGCAGTACATACATACAAGCAATTAACTACACAGGCAATCTATTATGCAATGCAACAACTAACTAGCAAAGAAGAGTACGAATTGGTGTTGAAAAGAAAGTAACTAACCCATGGAAGTCGGTATCGACCTCCCACACTTAAAAATTGCACCGTCCTCGGTGGATGCAAAGATATGCAAGTGGGCGGGTTTCTACAACTGATGCTTTTCTCCAAAGATTGTGCACAAGGACTTGTTTGTCGCCCCATTTAGAAGTGTTCCGTTTCTTTTCTTGGTGGCCATCCTGAAAGAAAAGGAAAAGGAAGAAGAATAACCCAAAACAAAGATATGAGAATAAATAAAATATAGGTGGGTTAATGCCAAATAGGAATGAGGTTCTCAACTACATGGTAGCTACAACATGCAAGTGAGAAAATAATAGAAGCAAAGGGCATATCATCTAAATAGCAAACAAGTCAAGAGGCATCCAAAATAATGCAAGAAATATGCAACAGATGAGTAAGAACAGTCAATACCAATAGTATAATATCAAACTTGGAAAAGAAAATAAGAACATGCACAAAGTTAAACTGCAATAAATAAAAGTATGGAAATGCCATAAGTAAAAGAAAAGAAAGACAATAAAAATGAGAAGTAAAATTTTGAAAAGTGAGGAAAGAAGGAAGTAAGAAAGGAAGACGAAAAGGAAGAATAAAGGAAGGAGGAAGGAATAAGAAAGGAGAGAAGAAAGAGGAAAGAAATGAAAAACAGGACGCGACGCGTAAGCGTCGCCCACGCGTACGTGTGGGTTGCAGAATGTGTAGGTGACGCGTACGCGTGGAAGTGAATTGTGCTTCGCGCACAACACTCGCACAGTGGCAGCCCAACTCTCTGTTTGTAGTACTAGACAATCAAAATTTTGATTCAACGCGCACGCGTCGTCCACGCCTACGCGTGGATGACAAAAAACGCAGGTAACGCGTACGCGTCCGTGACGCGCACGCGTGGGATTGGCTATGTGCCTAGCACCACACTAGCGCGGTCCTTGCACAACTCTGTATCCAGACTGCGCGGTTGCGTCATTTCAGCACTATTTTCGCATGAACCAAGTTTGGGCGTCGACACATACGCGTCGATCACACGTACGCGTGACAGCCCTCATTTTTTTTAACATGATTGAGAAGCTAACAGTCTACCACAGTAATGTCAAAGATTATTAAACAAGCTAAATTGTAACTCAAAATAAATAAATCGAACTAAAATTGAAAATTCAACTTATGACCAATATAAATAAACGGGAAAATAGGAAGAATTTACCACGGTGGGTGTCTCCCACCTAGCACTTTTAGTTAAAGTCCTTAAGTTGGACATTTGGTGAGCTCCTTGTCATGGTGGCTTGTGCTTGAACTCATCTTGAAACTTCCACCAATGCTTGGACTTCCAATAAGCTTTAACATTACCAAGTGAATTCACCAAGCCTTGATGAAGTTTCTCACAAGTTTTGGGCTCCCAAAGTTGATCCTCTTTGTATGCCAGGATCCCAAATCTTGTTTCTACACCCGTCTTTAAGTGGATTATCATTGTTCCAACCGAGTAGCAAGCAATCTGAATTTTCACTGAGACATCCCAACAACTTCCTAGACCCAATCAATTGAGAACTATACCAACTATGGCACTTAGACCTTGAACATCCAACCACTAACCATCCTTCTTTTACTCTTAAAACCACAAAGAGCTCTAAGTTGTCCATCCGTCTCAAGCAACCCGTATGCAAGTGAGAAATTAAAGCTTAAGGAGTAGAGAGTTACCCACTTGAATAAAAGGACGGATGGTGATGGCTCCAGGAGAGGTGTCTCCAATGGCAGCTTTGTCAATGTATGCTTCACTCTCTTAGACGCCTCTTTGATGATCTCCACCTCTTGACAAGCTTCTCCAACATTAACCTCTTCTTCAAGTCCAATGGGAGAGGATTCAATTGTAGATAAAAATTCATCAATTATTGAACCTATCTTATGATCAACCTCCTCAAAGTCTTCAACCATGATATGCTTTGGAGGTTGCACACCCTCCTCAACATCAAATTCAAACGTCTTGGAATGAGGCTCCATGACTTGAGTTTCCCATGGAGGTTCCGCATCTCCTAAATCTTCAATCACTTCCTCTTCTTCAATAATTTCAGCGTTCTCCACTTGCTCTGGTGCAAAATCCAGCTCCTCATTGATGACTTCCACCTCTTGTTCAACCTCCCCTAATTCTTCAACTATTATTTTATCTTCAAGGGTCTCTCATACCTCCACCTTTTGGGCCACTTCTTGCTTTTCTTGAAGTATTGATGCGTGAACCCGATCCATTAAGTCCCTAAGACGATCCCTTTTCTCTTGTTCCATGATACCAGCATAATTAGGATCGTTTGGATCTTGGATTGATGGATATGGGTGAAAAGGAAGTGCACTAGAGCTTGAGGGCTGAGTCTTGGTGGTAGAGGATAGATCCACACGGGATATAAGAGCTTGGAGAGTAGAGGTGAGACCAATGAGAGTGGAGGTAAGTGTGGTTTGAAGCTCCTGTTGTCCTTGGCGAATAACACTAAAAGTATCATCTATGGAAGCTTAGGGTGGATAGGAGGGTTTGTTTGTTGGGAGAAAGGGCTCATAATGGGAAGGTGGTTCTTCTTGATAAGGATATGAAGATGGTGTAATTTGAGGTGGTGGTTCTTGGGAGTAATTGTGGTGGTATTGGGGTGGTTCTATGTAAGGTTCATATGGTTCATATGGTGGTTGGTGTGGTGGATAATGGTTAGGGTCAATTGGAAGTGTTTGATTGTAGGTGGTTTGTGAGTATGGTGGTTCAAAACTATGTTGAGGAGGGGGTTCACAGGCATATGGTGGGGCTTGTTGGTAACTACAAGGGGGTCCACCATAGCTATTGTCTTGGTACGCACTTTGGAATGGCTCTTGCTCATAGCAAGTTGGTGGAGGTTGTTGCCAAGAGAGTTGTCCATAAGCTTGAGGCTCCTTCCACCTTTGATTGTCCCATCCTTAATGCATGTTCTCATTGTAGCTTCCATTTCCTACAACATAATTTGAACCAAACTCATAGCCAAAGGGGTGAGAATTCATAGTAACAAGAGAAAATAAAAACAAAAACCAACAAGAAATAATGAAAATAAACTCCTAAAACTAGAAAAAACTAACAAAGAAACGAAAAAGAAAAATTATTCACAATATTCACAACAACCAATAATAAGCCACACATTTGCAATTCCCCGGCAACGGTGCCAAAAATTTGACAGAGAAAAAATGTCGGTAAAGATTTTCACAAAAATATCCCATTGCAAGTATAGTTCTAAACCGAAAATTAAACCTCAATCAATATTTAAATTGTTTGTCACAAATACAAATCCAATAAAATTAACCGAAGTATTTAAATCTCGGATTGTCTCTCAAGGAATTGCAGGGAAGTATGTTTATTATTAGTTATGGGAAAGTATATTTTTGGGTTTTGAAATAAGGAACAAGTAATGTAAATAACAAGGAAATAAAATAACAACTAAGAAAATTCCTAACAAGGATTGATAATTGGAATTCCTCTCCACATTATCATAGTTACTTGTGATGATAATTGCCTTTTACTCTCACTTAGTTAACCTCTAACAATTGAAGGTAAGTCAAGTGAGCAATTCAACTTAAGTTCACAAGTCCTAATCAAAGACTAGAGTTAGTGAAGCTCGAGCCAAGTAGCAACTTTCAAGCACCAACCACCAAGAGACTTTGACAATTCAAGAGTCTCCAAATTACTCAATCTAAGCTAAGAATACAAAAATCTAATTTAAATTCCAACCAAATATTTTATCAAACACTTGGAAGGTATAAAGTAAAAACATAGAAAATTAACAAGACATAGCAAAATCTAAGACTAACAATTGCAAGAGAAAACTCTAACAACAAAGTAAGGAAAGCAATCGTAAACATAAAAACATAGATTGCATTAAATAGGAAATTGAATCTAACATGAAGAATTCATAAACTAAATTGGCAACATAAGAAAATCAACAAAAGGAGTAGATGAACCAAAGTACTAGAACAAATAAGAGTAGAAGAAAACTGAATTAAACTAAGGTAGAAATCTGAATTTGAGAAAAGCTAAACCTAAAAACCCTAAAACCTAGAGAGATGAGAGAGCCTCTCTCTCTAGAAAACTACATCTAAACCTAAAATTCTATGAATAAAAGTGTGAATGATTGATTCTCCCCTTTCAGCTTCACTCTTCAGTCTCTAATCAGTATTTTCGGGCCTGAAACTGGGTCCACAGCAGCCCAGAAATCGCCCCTAGCGTTTTCTGTAAATTGCAGCACATGACGCTCGCCACGCGTACGTGTCAGCCACGCATACACGTCGCTGGACAAACTTCTGGTCATGCGTACGTTTCATCCACGCGTGCGCGTCGTATGTCTTCTGCACCAGTCATGCGTACGCGTCATCCATGCGTACGCGTCGCTGCCAGCTTCTCAAAACATCAATTTCTTGTGTTCCTTCCACTTTTGCATGCTTCCTTTCCATCCTCTAAGTCATTCCTGCCCGATAAAACCTGAAAATACTTAACAAACATATCACGGCATCGAATGGTAATAAGAGAAGATTAAAATTAGCGAATTTAAGGCCAAAGAAGCATGTTTTCAATCATAGCACAGAATTAGGAAGGAAAATGTAAAACATGCGAATTCATTGCATAAGTGTGAGAATAATGGATAAAATCCACTCAATTCAGCCTAAAATGTATCACGAAATAGTGGTGCATCAATTTTCCCCATACACATACATGCCATTCTGTTTGGCACTTATGCGTACGCAAAATGGGCCAAATTGTATGTATGCGTGCACATACCTAATGCATGCATACGCATACACCCTGTTTTGATGAAAATTAATTTTTCTTCACTTTTAAAGGGTTCTCTAGCTTTCCAAACTTCTTTATCTACTGTTTAAGATTGCTAACTAGTAATTAGGCCTTAAAACTATTAGAGATGGGTTAGTGGACTAAATTAGTAATTTCTACATGAGTTTAGAAGATGGAGACTTAGGTTTTTGAAGTTGTGGGTAAGCGGGTGGAATATTATATTGGTGATGACTCAGAAAACTTAAGAGGTGACGATAGTTGATAATGATTTGAGGAATTGGAAATCGGTGATGGTTTTGAGTATTTGTTGTTGAGAGTGTGCGGGGCTTATATCCTGGCATGGCAGATTTTTCTACAGTATGAGTGTGCAGGGCCTATATCCTTGGCATGGTAGATTTTTCTGCTACATAAGTAGTTATGGTTGTTTCTTTCTCTGCTGCATGAAGTGTGCAGGGCCTATATCCCTGGCGTAGTAGACTCCCTATTGCATGAGTGTGCAGGGCACTATATCTCTGGCGTAGCAGATTCGCTGCTGCATGAGTACGCAGGGCACTATATCTCTAGTGTGGCAGAAAAGGCTACATCCGGAAGGATGTGTCGGTTGGCATTTACGGAGCGACAAGTGATATCACGAGCCAATAGGACAGGCATTCATCATATGCATCTCTTATATGCTTGTTTGCTTTGATTACTTGAGTTTGCCTAATTGTATAATATGCCTACTTGCTTCTTGAATTACTTGTTATATATGATTACTATCTGTGTTTTACTTGCTTGCATTATCTGTGATTTGTCTGGTGCTGAGGAGGTTAGGTAGGCGGTGGCGATGGGATCGCACGGAGGGTAGGTTGGTGAAGGCTGTGGGTACAGTTCCTATCCCTCTTACAGATTATATCAAGATAAAGGCGAGGGTACAATAGACCATAGCTAAAACAATACAGAGCATCACAACAACAATTAAATAAGCTCTTCGTAACTTCTGCGCTCATATCCTGAAAGGGGAAAAATGTAGGGGGGTGAGAACATCATCCTCGAAAGGGTTCTCAGTAGAGGGTTTTTGGGAATTACTGTAATAGGATACGTGAAGATAAACCGTACTAGTGATTAATAACCGTCTTATGCCTCCTTTTCAAAAACAATGGTTTACAGTAAAAGTAAAGTCTAAAAATCTTTTCTGAGGGAAGAACCGTTCGATTCTCAAAAACTCAAAAGCCTTTCAAAACAGTTTATATATGCTGAACCAAAATAGCCTTTCATATTTTATTCCAAACCAGAAACACAAAACCGAAATCAACCATCAGTTCATCTCTTTCCAACCACGGCCGATAACTGTTCAAAGTAAAACTTTACAAAACTCTTTCCAAAATTCATGAGAAACTTAAGACTTAAGAACGGATTTTGTTAAAACTTGTCAACTTTGCAAGATCTTAAATAGTACCCCCAACTTCAACCAAAAACGGATTCATTTCCTTTGCCGAAACTTTCTTCATTTACTAATGTACTGAGCCAAACCGAATCTAAGATAAAAGGATGAGTTTAGCCTTTCGGTTACAAAATAACTAAAATTTACTTAAACCACTTTACTCAATACAATAAGAGGGGATTTCTGAACCCTGAGACGGCTCTTTGAAACAATATTTTAGGGTAACACCCTACCCACTAAAACTTACAAGGGTTTCACTTAGAAATTGAAAGGTACCAAAACCTTCAAAACCTTTCTCCTACGGCTCTCGCCAAAACAAAATTTTTCCCTTGAGTGAAACTCATTCAAACCGAATACTCGGACTCTACTAAACTCTTTACTCTAGAAATTTCGGTTTCGACTTTTCTCAACTTTAAACTAAAGTTTCACTTTACCGAACTCTTTTCACTAAATACCGAATTTACGACCAAAATACTTAAAC
This sequence comes from Arachis ipaensis, assembly GCF_000816755.2. Taxonomy (NCBI): domain Eukaryota; kingdom Viridiplantae; phylum Streptophyta; class Magnoliopsida; order Fabales; family Fabaceae; genus Arachis; species Arachis ipaensis. The sequence goes on along the minus strand of NC_029785.2, from coordinate 34,920,016 downwards.
TACTACAACTTACCACCTTCACGACAAACAATACCCGGCCTCACCGACACATACTATAACTAAATACCAACCAACAACTTACTCAATACCCGGCGTACCTACTAATACTTAATACTCAAATTCGGCTTCCCAACATAAATAACTATTTAACCGACCAAGACCTAACTTGGCACTCGGCCTACCGGCTCTACTTACAACATACACTTTTACGAACACAAAAGAGAGACCAACATTCCCACTGTCCCGTGGCTATGGGAGATTACCGCTGTCCCGCGTCTCATGGGAGATTACCACTGTCCCGCGTCTATGGGAGATTACTATTATTATACGTTGTCTCTCTGACACAGGCCCAATCGATGGTCTGTGCAGCCCAACCGAACCATTGGCTGTCTACTATAGTAGTCGGTGATCCTTATCCGTACGTAATATACGTAGATACACTGTAACAAACCCATACCTATAATATGAACCAAACGGATACACTTATTAACGATTAACAAGATGAACGTTATTGACAAACAGACACGAACGTAGAAGGATAAACACAAACGATGACCCTGAGATAGTTTGACACCACTAATCAACTACCAACCTAACAAACCCGGATCCTGGCACCAACTTTACTCTACTTGGCTACCAACG
>NC_029785.2:34910126-34919211 GCF_000816755.2 Arachis ipaensis | reverse complement strand
GTAGAGGGTTTTTGGGAATTACTGTAATAGGATACGTGAAGATAAACCGTACTAGTGATTAATAACCGTCTTATGCCTCCTTTTCAAAAACAATGGTTTACAGTAAAAGTAAAGTCTAAAAATCTTTTCTGAGGGAAGAACCGTTCGATTCTCAAAAACTCAAAAGCCTTTCAAAACAGTTTATATATGCTGAACCAAAATAGCCTTTCATATTTTATTCCAAACCAGAAACACAAAACCGAAAGCAACCATCGGTTCATCTCATTTCAACCACGGTCCTAGGCCCAAACAATCCAACCATCAACTAATCACCACAGTTTGATAGAGTCCCAGTAGCAAACACAAATAGGAAGATGCAAGCACAGACAAACAGTTATTGCAAGTAGAACAATTAGCAATTATTCACATAGGCAAACCAAGTATAATATCCATACCCAAACAATGTCACATAGATGCATATAATGCATGCCTATTCCTAGTGGCTGATGATATCATCTGTCGGTTACCAAGCCAACCCGACGTGTCTGGTAGCTAACCCGGACACAGTCTCTCTGTTGCATATTATTATCATTAGAGGGTATCTGCGCCCTGTCACCATTAGAGGGTACTCTGCGCCCTGTCGCCATTAGAGGGTATCGGTGCCCTGTCACCCTTACAACCAGAGAGAAAACACAAGCATTTTCACATACAACATTCATCTCGGCCATCCGGCTCACGGTTCAATCCAGAACCAGCCAATTTATCAATAAATACAACCCTTCGGCTTAAACTCATAATTCATAATCATCCATGCGGCCCATAACTCATTCAACAACCAACCATAAATCAATATCATACACAGCCACTCCGGCCCATAACAAACAGCACTTCCACCATTCAACATCATCAAATTCATAAAACCAGCATTTAAGCCATAAATCACTTTTCTCAAGCCATTTCACTTTGAAATCAAATTTCAACTCTTTTCAGCTTTGGCTTTAAAGATCTCATTTCTCAAATCATCTCAGGCTCATAAGCCAAACTTACTCAAAGTGAGTTCCCTTTTTAAAACAAAACCGCTCTCGGCATCCTCTTTCCAAAACTTCCAAAACCATGGAAAGTTAAAGATTCACTTTGGGAACATTCAAAATCACCCATCCCACAATGGGATTTTATAACAAAGTTTCTCGGCAGAGTCCCAAGTCTTTAGGGGAGAATAACATAACTCATTTCACCAAATTCATTTAAAATCAATAAAACATTGGCTTTCCGATTTGAGTAGGAAAATAGAATCTAAGCCAAACCGAGTCATGTAATCATTTACTTCTTTCAAAGCCGTTTCCTTTACTTAGGCAAAAACCAACTTCAACCCCCATGATAAATTCTAGAACGTTTCAACTGTTCAAAATTGTTTTAGGCAAGAATTCAGAATTCAAAGAGTACTTAAAACCTTTCTCAAAACATTTCAAAATGAAACTTGTCAATAGACATTCAGGTCCTTTCAAAATCATTGAAACTCCTCTAATTGAAACCCTCAAGTCAAATTCAAAGGCATTGCCCTTGTCACATTTAAAACAGCTTTAAAACATAAGTTTCATCTAAATAACTTTCTCCTGAAAGAGATACAACCTTTCTTAAGAAGCAAGACTAAATCACAATTTCCTCTTTAATAATTCATTTCAAAAGCATGAATCATCCTTTTCTTGATAATTCAAATAAAATAGTAGAAGTCTTTAACTCATCATTTTTCCAAACAAAATTTCAATAAAGACTCAGATTTTATAGAAATTCCGGCAGCATCTCCCCTAAAACTTGGACTTTGCCACCCGGTTCTGGTCCCAACAAAACCATTCCACAATCCTTTTTCCAACAGCCCAAAATCCAAAATCAATTCAAAGGCAAGCCAAAATCCAAAAGTTAATCTCAATACTATATTTCAAGAAAACTGTTTCAAAATCAAATCATTATCAGCCGAATAAACTCATTTCTAAAGTTTCATGGAAACGGTTCAGTAACAACCATGTATCAAAAACCAGATCATTTAAAGCAAGCCAGGCTGAATTCAATAGTGGATTCTATTTTTCACATTCTCAATAAAAATTAACTCAAATCAATTCTCAACGGGTTAAACTCGATCTCAAAGCTTTAAAAGAATCAACTTGAAAAGCATTTCGTTTCACAAAACCACACAACAATTCAACCAACAGACGTTCATAACCAACCAAGGCAAATCAAGCCATACATAAGGCCGATACAATCACCAAATACACATTCACTCACATCAGTATCCATATGTAATAATTCCAATATATAAAATATAGTTTTTGGAAAGTGCCCCTACCTCAAAACGTAAATCCATAACCCAAACGCCTCATTAAGTCCTTTCCGCCTCAACCCTAACTGACGACAACCAAAACCTCAGCTCCCAGTCATGTTTGCAACAACCATAGCAATACTAATCGCAACATACAATAATCAGGACTCGACCCCACATTATCAAAACTCATATTCATTAACCGAATACAACAGAATACTAACGCGAGGTTTTCCGAAACATAAATACTTACTGAACTAGTGAAACGAAGCAGCTGCGATTTCGAACAGGCCCGGCAATAGCTCCGGCGGCGGCCAGAAGCTTCGGTGGATCAACTATAAAAACCACACAGTATTAAAAACCTTCTTCAAATCCAAAATGGCAGAAACCTCAATAAAACCCTTACCGGCAATTTCTCCGGCGATGACAGAAGTAGCAAGAAGCTCCAACGGTGGTTCCGGCGGCCACAACAACTTCTCCAGCATCTATACACGACAGGAGATAACTTCTGCAGCCGCTGGTTAGGCGACGGCAGCTTTCGACGGCGGTGCTCCTCACGTGAGGCAGTCCGGTGGTGCCAAGACCTTTCTCAGCGGACCGAAGCAGCAGACATGGAGGGGGGTTTCATCTCACTTCTTCCTCGCTGCTGGTAAGGACGACTACCCAGCTCCGGCAACGGTGAACTCGCAGAAGCAACGGCGGTATTCAGGTGCGATGGCGGCGCGCAAGACAGCGCCCCTCTCTGCGCGACGCCTCCCTCTAGGTCTTCCACTCCCCTCTGGTCGCGATACGAACGGCGGCGGCACGGAGGGTTCGACGGTCCCGAGCGGTGCGGCGAGGATGCGACGGTGGCAGTGTGGCCTCTCTCTTCCTTTGACTCGGACCTGATGGCAGACTCCAAGGTGGCGCGACGCGGTGAGCTCGCAGCAGTCACGATGGATTGTGGCAGCAGCACGCTCTTCTCCCTCTTCGGTCTGATGGCGACATGGTGGTGGTGCAACCCAGTACACCGGCGCGACTTCTTCCCCTTCCCTTCCCCTTCTCCGTGACCATCAGTGCTTCGTGGGTGTGTATGTTGTGTTTTTCTGATTTCCCCCTTCCTGATTCTCGTTCTTCTTTTCCCTCTGGTTCAAAGAACCATGCGTGTGTGCTTAGTTAGGGTAGGGCTACGCAGCAAAGACAGTGAAGAAGAGGGTTTGAGGCTGCGCAGCATGAAGAGAGAATAGAGGGAAGTGTATGCCAAATTAGGGTAAGGGGAAATATAGTAATTTTGCATAAAATTGGGGATAATATAGTAATTGAAACCCAAATTAAATCCAACACTAATTGTATATAGAAAATACAATTTGTTCATCAATTTTACAAATTATTTTCAATAAAATGCTCAAGTCAAATAATTAGAAATAATATACTTAATTTCTTCATTTTCCAAAATAGCAGTATTAATATTTAAAATATTACTTATCCAATCCAAATCATATAAAATCCTTATTATTTTATAACTATCAACTTTATAATTCAAATATAGAAAATAATCCAATAATTGTAAAATTGGATAATAATCATAACTCGTCTCAAATTCAATAAATCAAAACTTGCTTTAATTTTCTTTAATAGAGAAATTTCCGAAATTAAAGCTACAGAAATACTGAATTTGAAATTAGCTAATGATAGCCATTTTTTAAAGGTTTTGGGTCTTACATTCTACACACCTTATAAAAATTTTTGCCCTCGAAAATTGATGCAAAACGAAAGAAATTTCATAACAGTTCACCCTTGAACACATTTAAGGAAGAAGCAAAATATCTCATCATATAAACATATATACGATTTTCAAATACTTTGATTGTCATATGCATAAGGGTGCAAAAGTAGGAGTGTGATTGCAAAGCAAACGTTACATGGTAGGCTCAATGCAAAAGATAACATGGGTCAATAATGCGATAGTAGGGCAAAGCATCAAGGCTATAAAACAGGATGGGGTTAAAATGACGTGCTTAACATCCGCACACTAATCTCATATCAACCTCAAAGTTCAACTTTCCAACTCCATCAAGCACTTTACAATCCCCATACTCGATCACAAGCCTGACAACCGCAAACCCATTCGCAAGGAACAAAACACCCACAACTCATACGTTGCACACTTACCGCTTCAACTTCCATATACACATATCACGTCTTAAAGAACTAACGCATCGCGTTACTACGTCTACAAGTCACACGTGATATTAAAATAATTCTCGAGTCTACTCAGAAGGATACAAGACTTTAGAAAGGAGAGTCAAATGTCAAGGATAGTATTCAAAGATTTGGGAGAATGTATCCAGATCTAGATAAACAAGGACACTCAAGCAATGAAGTTTGCTAGACTCAATTCAATTGACAACTTCAAAGATGACCCTTGGATTGAAGAAGTTCAATAGGATCAATAAGAAGAAAATCATTGCATCAGTTTGAACAAATTCAAGCTGAGTCGAAGAAGTATGAGGTTCACAAAAGAGAATATCTCAAACCCAAGGCAAAGCTCACAAAACTCAAGAGCATGATTAAAAATACTTCTGAATACATTGTTCTTAAAAGAATAGAAAACTTGCAGGAAAATCACCTCGCAGTCTAAAAGAAAAGTTAAGCAACAAATATCCTTCAAGAGAGTAACAAAAGCATAAATGTGGCTTTACTTCAATACAATTTCATGTTGAAGTAGATTTTGTAGAGTTCCAAAAACAAATGCACACAACTGGCTAAGAGCTAAAATATTTCCTCAAATATTTTAGAAAGATAATTAGATGCACAACTTAACCAAAAGCAGTTCATAAAAACTCGGAAGTAATCAAATGCTTGTTCAAAATTCTCAAAATTTCATATTCAAACAAGCATGTATAACATTTATAGCAAGTACGAAAGAGGAAGTTAAACTCTTTAGAAAAGAAACTCTGAAGTAAAAAATTGCTTACAATTTGGTAAAGGAAATAAGTGGTGCGTTACAAACGAACCGGTTTCCACTAAACAAGGAAACTTTTCAAAACCTCATTTAAAATAGCGCATGCCAACCTTAAGAACAATTTTGTCAAAATCGAATAATGGTTTCACTCTCAATCAAGTAACAGGAAATAGATTCAGTTTAGAATTTCTTCAAAGAGAATTCAAAACTTCTTTAAAAAGTTCAAAACAAGACTCCAAAAGTGTTCTTGAAATCACAATCTCAGAAGAACATTCAAGAAGTTTAAGATGTACTAAATAGGAGTTAAGCCAAACTAGAAAGGATCTTAAATCAAAGTAGTTCAAACAAGATTCACTAGGCATGAGTCATCAAACAAGCTTTTAATTGATCCAAAAGAATACAAAAGTTATAGAAAAAGACAACTCAATCATTAGTAATCTCTCAAGGATAAGTCTTTGACTAAAAGCTCTGGTAGAGACAATGAGAGGATAAATGATGCACTATTTTGAAACGAATCAAACTTACTCATATAAGAATGAGATTCACAAAAAGGAAAAACTAAGATCAATGGCAATATTCACAAGATGTAAAAGATCAGTTAAAAACAAGGTCAAGCATGACATTCATGGAGATGGAAGGCTTAAGGAAGACTTTAGTCCGTTCGTAAGAAGAAAGCTATGAGTCCAACATTTTCAAAAGAACAACAATGGCATAAACCATATAGCATGCTAAATCAAACTCAATTCAAAATAAGTTAAGTAAAGCTTATCAAACGAAACTCACCCGAGACAAACGTGGTAAATCCTTTCTTTTCAAAAATTTGAAAAATATTCAAATACATAATCAAATGAAGATGTGCATTGGAACTATAGTAAAATTACTAGAAAGTCAAATTGTAGTTCAAAGTAAATGCAGTTCCATAACCAGTAAAAGTACAGGCGAGGTATTAGAAATAAATAGTTGTTAAACTGTATAAGTAATCTCAAAGTTTTATATATACAGATAAGTATATATCTAATCAACAGCAATTTTTTATAAAAATCTCGAAATTGGCTGTGATCACTGTCAAATAAGAGAAAAACTAAATCAACAATTTCTCAAAGAATGGACTCGGAATCCGGAGTTAAAAGCACAGCACATTAAGACAAGTGCAAAGCTATAGCAAGGAATACGTGAATCAAGAAGAACTCAAACAGAGGAAGATAGATGCAACAAGGATTCCAAACGAGCAGATGCATTTAAGATCAAACAAGAATACATATGAATAGAGAAATAAAGTTGAAAAATCAAACTACTTTTCAAGAGGAGTAGCAAACAAGAACTTCAAGTTAGGCTATGAAAGAACAAGTCGACTCGAACAAAATTCAAGACACACAATTGAATAGCCTCGAGAAATAATTTCCAACGATCCCAAAACCCGCGATTAATCTTTACTCAAAACTCGTGGATCATCTATGATAACCCATTAGTGCTCTCATATACATAATTCACTAGTATTAAGCCGGCCAAACTTAATACCAAGAATCATGCAATGCAAGACTAACAGCGTTAATCAATAGACCGTCATGTGCATAAAGCTCTAATCCTCGTCATTCGACAAGACTTAGTACATGACAAACGCTCAGAGTATGCAACCAAAGCATTTCCTATCCCTCTTACAGATTATATCAAGATAAAGGCGAGGGTACAATAGACCATAGCTAAAACAATACAGAGCATCACAACAACAATTAAATAAGCTCTTCGTAACTTCTGTGCCCATATCCTGAAAGGGGAAAAATGTAGGGGGAGTGAGAACATCATCCTCGAAAGGGTTCTCAGTAAAGGGTTTTTGGGAATTACTGTAATAGGATACGTGAAGATAAACTGTACTAGTGATTAATAACCGTCTTATGCCTCCTTTTCAAAAACAACGGTTTACAGTAAAAGTAAAGTCAAAAAATCTTTTCTGAGGGAAGAACCGTTCGATTCTCAAAAACTCAAAAGCCTTTCAAAACAGTTTATCTATGCTGAACCAAAACAGCCTTTCATATTTTATTCCAAACCAGAAACACAAAACCGAAAGCAACCATCGGTTCATCTCATTTCAACCACGGCCCTAGGCCCAAACAATCCAACCATCAACCAATCACCACAGTCCGACAGAGTCCCAGTAGCAAACACAAATAGGAAGATGCAAGCACAGACAAACAGTTATTGCAAGTAGAACAATTAGCAATTATTCACATAGGCAAACCAAGTATAATATGCACACCCAAATAATGTCACATAGATGCATATGATGCATGCCTGTCCCTAGTGGCTGATGATATCATCTATCGGTTACCAAGCCAACCCGACGTGTCCGGTAGCTAACCCGAACACAGTCTCTCTGTTGCGTATTATTATCATTAGAGGGTATCTGCGCCCTGTCGCCATTAGAGGGTATCGGTGCCCTATCACCCTTACAACCAGAGAGAAAACACAAGCATTTTCACATACAACATTCATCTCGGCCATCCGGCTCACGGTTCAATCCAGAACCAGCCAATTTATCAATAAATACAGCCCTTCAGCTTAAACTCATAATTCATAATCAGCCATGCGGCCCATAACTCATTCGACAACCAACCATAAATTAATATCATACATAGCCATTCCGGCCCATAACAAACAGCACTTCCACCATTCAACATCATCAAATTCATAAAACCGGCATTTAAGCCATAAATCACTTTTCTCAAGCCATTTCACTTTGAAATCAAATTTCAACTCTTTTTAGCTTTGGCTTTAAAGATCTCATTTCTCAAATCATCTCAGGCTCATAAGCCAAACTTACTCAAAGTGAGTTCCCTTTTTAAAACAAAACCGCTCTCGGCATCCTCTTTCCAAAACTTCCAAAACCATGGAAAGTTAAAGATTCACTTTGGGAACATTCAAAATCACCCATCCCACAATGGGATTTTATAACAAAGTTTCTCGGCAGAGTCCCAAGTCTTTAGGAGAGAATAACATAACTCATTTCACCAAATTCATTTAAAATCATTAAAACATTGGCTTTCCGATTTGAGTAGGAAAATAGAATCTAAGCCAAACCGAGTCATGTAATCATTTACTTCTTTCAAAGCCGTTTCCTTTACTTAGGCAAAAACCAACTTCAACCCCCATGATGAATTCTAGAACGTTTCAACTGTTCAAAATTGTTTTAGGCAAGAATTCAGAATTCAAAGAGTACTTAAAACCTTTCTCAAAACATTTCAAAATGAAACTTGTCAATAGACATTCAGGTTCTTTCAAAATCATTGAAACTCCTCTAATTGAAACCCTCAAGTCAAATTCAAAGGCATTGCCCTTGTCACATTTAAAACAGCTTTAAAACATAAGTTTCATCTAAATAACTTTCTCCTGAAACAGATACAACCTTTCTTAAGAAGCAAGACTAAATCACAATTTCCTCTTTAATAATTCATTTCAAAAGCATGAATCATCCTTTTCTTGATAATTCAAATAAAATAGTAGAAGTCTTTAACTCATCATTTTTCCAAACAACATTTCAATAAAGACTCAGATTTTATAGAAATTCCGGCAGCATCTCCCCTAAAACTTGGACTTTGCCACCCGGTTCGGGTCCCAACAAAACCATTCCACAATCCTTTTTCCAACAGCCCTGTTAGAAAAAATATATTTTTTATAAGAAAATTATAAAAAGAAATAATTAGTTATTTGGTAGTGTTCCTATATATAATATTTATTTATATCTATTTTAAATTAAGTCAGATCATTTGATAGTTGGTTATTTATTTAAATTTTAAAATTAACAGCAAGCAAGAAGTGCGGGAACAGCTACAAGAAATTCAAATTTCCTGCAA
>NC_029785.2:34876182-34910119 GCF_000816755.2 Arachis ipaensis | reverse complement strand
GGAATCTTAAGTAATTCCTCTGAACTCAAACACTTGTACTTTGCTTTCTTTCAGTTTTTATTAATAAAATTTCTTTACTTTTACGTCTTTTTCTCTTTTACGTTCATGTTTCTTCTTTCATCTTCTTTTTAATTTCCTGTTTGTTTTATCTGCATTTTACTTTGCCTCCGGCACCTTGTATGTTTTCCTTTTTATCTTTAATTTTACTTTCGAAACTACAATTGAGACTTTGAGACACCCACAAAAGGATTCGTTTCCGCTCCTTGAATTTTGATTGTGTAACAAAACTCAAAAATTGTTGATTTATTTGTTGTTAACAATGGAACAAAAATTTGGGTAAAACAAATTGGCACGCCCGGTGGGACATTGTCAATAGATTGTAGTTTGTCAAAAGAAAAATCAAGAGTTTTGAATTTGCATGTGGTTGCGCAGTGGTAAGTTCGTGCATCCAGAGCCAAGGAAATCAGCGTCAGTTGACATGTCAAATACTTCTGCAGCATCTTCTTCTACTTCTAGTTATGAGATTAGAGGAAATGAATCCGGGAATTCTCCTGTGATTTCAAACGCAGAGCCTACCTTGATGTCAGTGAGGCATGATGGCGTTGGCCATGCCCATACAGGATTAAATGCAACTCACATAAATACCATGGGGTGGCCGCCATATGGCTTGCCACTGGGGTATGTCCCCTCCATGGTGACACAGGGATTGCCTGTGCCTCTCTACTCAACTTTTCAAAATCCTATTTATCAAAATCCATATGGCATGTCAAATGTACTTGTTTCTGGGGCGTCAGGTTCACACATATCACAACAAAATTTTTCACATTCTATTAATACAGGAAATAACAGTGCATCTAATTCTACTACATCCACTGTCACTAGGGTAGAAAATTCTAGACATGTATTTCCTGACATGTCAAGAGCAATGCCTGTTAATCAACCTAGTCAAACTGTGGGATCTTTAGCAAATATTAGGCAACAGATGGATGAAAGTTACCATGATCTAGTAAACATGTTAACTCATCAAATGGTAACAGTTTTAAATCCTCTTTTAGAAAATACAAATACTAGAATTGAACAATTAAATAGGCAAGTTAATAGGATTGCTACTATGGTAAATTTAGAAGAAAATGATAACCAGGGTTTAAGATTTGATAATGTCAATCAAAATGGTGGAGCAATTCCTAATTATGATGTCCATATGCCTAGACATGGTCAAAATGCTGATGATATGATAGAAAGACTTAGGCAAAACAACTTAGGGGGGCATTATAATCTAGCAAGAAATGTTGAACAAGTTTTAAACCGCTTGGGATTTAATGTTGGTTGCTTGAATAGGCCATATTTTGTGTCTGCTTTTCCTGAGTGTGTCCAACAAGCAGAGCTCCCAAGGGGTTGGAAAATTCCAAAATCCCTTACAAAATTTTCTGGAGAAGAAAATGAATCTACAGTAGAGCATATTGCTCGATATACTGTTGAAATTGGGGAAGCAGCTTCTAATGAATATCTCAAGATGAGATACTTTCCTTCTTCTTTAACAAAAAATGCATTTACATGGTTCTCTAACTTGAGACCGAATTCTATTCATTCTTGGGCGCAGTTAGAGAGAAATTTTCATGATTAGTTTTTTCGACGTGAATTGAAAGTTAGTCTTACGGATTTATTCTCTGTCAAACGTGCAGAAGGAGAATCCATTGATACCTATTTGGCGTGGTTTAGAAACATGAGGAATAAATGTTTTACTCCGATTCCAGAATCTGAAGTTATCAAAATGGCTACTAATGGGCTAGAATTCGGAGTTAGGAAGAAACTTGTTAATCAACATACTTTAGATCTTTCCCAATTAGCTGAGAGAATAAGACAGATAGAACAAATTAAGAAAGAAAAAGAAAATTTTAAAAGGGGTTCAAAAAAGGTTGCATATGTTGATTATTTTTCCGATAGTAGTGATTCAGATGAAAAAGAGATTTATATTGCCGAATTACGTGGGGGTCCTCCTTATGTATGCAAATCTTTGAAGCCTGTTAAAGGAAAGGAAAAAGTTTCTTCTTATTCTAAAGTTGAAAATAAGACTTATTCTTTTGATATTTCTAAGGCAGATCAAATATTTGAAGTTTTATTAAAAGATAAGCAGCTTATTTTACCTGAAGGAAAAAAGATGCCTACAACTGATGAAATAAAGAATAAGAAATTTTGTAAGTTTCATCAAGTATTTTCGCATACCACTAACAATTGCGTCCGTTTCAGGGATTTGATACAAAAAGCAATTGAGGAGGGAAGACTGAAGTTTGAGAATAAAACTACTATGAAGGTGGACACTGAACCATTTGCTGCTGACTCAAATTATGTTGAGCTATTCGATTTGTCAATCAACATGGTAGAAGTTGATGCCACGATGGTTAGTGCTAACAATGAAAATAAAGACCTGAGAGTCTTTGAACAAGATAAGAAGCCAGTTTATCCTCGTCCTGGTGAGGATTTGTTAGATTTTTTGTTGAGGATTAAAGAATCTGACAGCACCATTGCCATGTGCCCAAAGTGCAATGCTGTTTTTGACAAGGAAGCTGCAAAAGAGTTTGAAAAGTACAAAGTTAAAGAGAAAGAAAAGGCTGAGTTGAGAAAGAAGATTGCTAAAAAAGAAAATGAAACTAACGAGCTAAAGCGGAAGATAGCTGAGGGAAAACAAAAGTTGGGCGGTCAAACTCCTTTGAACAAGTGCGTCAACAACACTGGAGTACAACCTGTCAACCAGAAGATGAAGACTGTGGTCATGATTGATGGAAGACCTGATGGATTTTCTCAAAAGACAAGAGTTACTCCCACCAAAATCTCAAACAATAAATGGGTCCAGAATGTGAGAAATGTGCAGAATCAACCTACTGCTTTTGCAAGAGGAAAAAACAAATGGGTGAAGCCTAGACCTTTCAAGCCCAGGTACTATGAGTCTCAGTTATGGAACATGAATCATGCACAAGACGGAGGTAGTATATATATTCCAAAAAATGCGCCTATTCCCTCAAAGCCAATTTATTCTTGTTATAGTCCTAACATGCAGCAGGTTCCTAATTATTCTCCTTGGCCAAATTGTCAAAACATTCCCAAATATTCACCCTTTACAACTTTTGAGCAGAAAGAGAATATGCCTGAGTATGTTCCTTTGGATCCATACAAGGGACACGGAGTAGATTTTCCTCCTTCGCCAACCATGGCCAAGTCTGTAGAAACAGGCAATTCTTCTAATCACCCTAAATGCAATAAAAATGTCAAGAAGAATCTTGCTGGGAAGAGGGTGATGGTTGAAAACAAGGGAGAAAAGGATGAAGATTTAATTACTGATAATTTTGACACTGGTTTTGATGACAGCTTAGAAGCAATATTTGATGTTAAGCAACCTATAGCTGTGGTGTCAATACTGCCTGAGGAGTATAGTCAAGTCCAGGAAGTAGAGTCATTAAAAGATGATTGTTATGATGTCTTTCCTGGAAGCGAATGTTTATTGCTAGATGAAAATATGTGTGGTGGAGGATTATTTGAGAAGCCTACTGAAAATGATAAGGAACACTTGCGTCCACTGCATATCAAGGCTCGTGTTGACGGAAGGATAGTCAATAAGATTTTGGTTGACGGGGGAGCTGCTGTTAATCTCATGCCTGAAAGAATGATGGGAAGGCTTAGAAAGACTGAAAAAGATCTGATTAAAAGTAGCATTGGGGTGACAGATTTTAACAAAAAGACTTCTTCTGTTAGAGGTGTGGTTCTGCTGTCAATTGAGGTTGGTTCTGTCAATAGGCCAACTCTATTTGTTGTGGTTCCTTCAAAGGCTGGTTTTAACTTGCTTTTGGGATGTGATTGGATTCATGGAATGGGTGCTATTCCATCAACTTTACATCAAAAATTAATTTTCTGGAATGAAGATGGAGGAGTGGAAGAAGTTCTTGCTGACAATAGTACTTGTTACTACGATGAGATGCATGTGGAGTTCAGGATGTATAATCCTGGAGTCAAGCCACTGACCGTTGACACCAATGCATTTAATCCTGAAAATATTGAGATGTGCAAAATAGATATGAATGGTTTTATTTTAGTCCCTAAGGCCGGGGCGGATGCGGCCTCAGAAGAAACTTAGATGAGCTTGACGAGCCAACTGGCTCGGCTGTCAGCCTATATGGCAGACAGAGAAGGGTGCATTGACAGTGTACCTTATGATTGTATATATGATGATGGTCCTTTAGGTTTTGAAAAAAATAATAATACTGACACTGTAAAAAAGGTTGAAGTGCAGGATCCTTTGGAGGAAGTAGATATTAGTAACGGTGATTATCCTAGACCAACATATGTGAACAAGATGCTGTATGATGATTTCAAAAAAGAAATGATGGAGATTTTGAAGGAATATTGCGACTGTTTTGCATGGGATTATGCAGAGATGCCAGGCTTGAGTCGTGAATTGGTAGAACATCAATTGCCATTGAAAGCCAACGTTAAACCTGTCAAGCAGCCACCAAGGAGATTTGCCCCTGAAGTCGTGCAGAAGATTAAAGAAGAGATTGAAAGACTTCTTAAGGCTAAGTTTATAAGAACAGCAAGGTATGTCAACTGGATTTCTAATATTGTCCCTGTCATGAAAAAGAATGGAAAATTAAGGGTTTGCATTGATTTTAGAGATTTAAATTCTGCAACACCAAAAGATGAATATCCAATGCCTATAGCTGATATGTTGATAGATTCTACTGCTGGTCATGAAATATTAAGTTTTATGGATGGATATTCAGGTTATAATCAAATATACATAGCTGAGGAAGATGTGTCAAAAACTGCATTTAGGTGTCCAGGTGCTTTAGGAACTTTTGAATGGGTTGTGATGCCATTTGGGTTAAAAAATGCTGGTGCAACTTATCAAAGGGCGATGAATAAAATTTTTCATGATTTTATTGGAAATTTTATGGAAATTTATGTTGATGATGTGGTTGTCAAATCAAATGCTAAACAAGAGCATTTAGAAAATTTAAAGAAAGCATTTGAAAGAATGAGAAAGCATAAATTAAAAATGAATCCCTTAAAATGTGCCTTTGGTGTGAGTGCAGGAAATTTTCTTGGTTTCTTGGTGCAGAAAAAAGGGATTGAAATTGACAAAAATAAGGCAAAGGCTATCTTAGAGGCTCCTCCTCCAGCTAACAAAAAGCAACTGCAAGCATTTTTAGGGAATGTCAATTACCTCAAAAGGTTCATTTTCAATCTGTCAGGAAAAACCAAGGTTTTTGCGCCTCTGATCAAGTTGAAAAAAGAGGAAGAGTTTCAATGAAAAATAGAGCATCAAGAAGCTTTTGACAACATCAAGCAGTATTTGACTAATCCTCCTATTATGATATTCCTCTTTGAATTGAATTATTCATGTTCCAACAATGAGGCAGAGTATGAAGCATTAATAATGGGACTGGAATTATTATTAGAAAGAGGAGTTAAAAATGTAAAAATTTTTAGGGATTCACAGCTTGTAGTCCGTCAAGTATCACTCGAATATAGGTGTGTTAGTGAAAATTTGAGAAAGTATTTTAATGTGGCTACAGAGTTGTTGAGTAAATTTGATAATATCATTGTAAGGCATGTTCCAAAGGAGTTAAACCAAGAAGCAAATGAATTAGCTCAAATTACTTCAAGATATAAGATCAAGCCCTCAACACTAGAAAAATTGGTAAGGATAAAAGACATATTTATGCCTTTGAGAGAAAGAGAAGTGTTGTCATTAGAAAAACTAGACCCAGAAGATTGGAGAGTACCAATTGTAGAATATTTAAAAAATCCAAGTCTTAGTGTCGATAGAAAACTTAAATATAGGGCTCAAAGTTATGTTCTAATAAGTAATGTCTTGTTTAAGAAATCTGTTGATGGGAACCTCTTGACATGTTTGGGAAAAAAAGAAGCGTACTTGGCTCTTGCTAAAGTGTATGAGGGAATTTGTGGCACCCATCAATCAGGGAAAAAAATGAAATGGGTGATAAATAGGAGAAGATTATATTGGCCAACTATTCAAAGAGATTGTATAAACTATGCCAGGTCCTGTGAAGAATGCCAAAAACATGGAAGCCTTTAACATATTCCAGCGTCAGAACTGCATGTTATAATTAAGCCATGGCCATTTAGAGGTTGGGCTCTAGATCTTATTGGACAGATTCACCCACCGTCTTCTAAAGGTCATAAGTTCATTTTGGTTGGTGTGGATTATTTCTCTAAATGGGTAGAGGCTATCCCTCTAAGGGAGGTGACTCACAATGAAATAATAGATTTTATTGAGGAGCATATTGTGCATAGGTTTGGAATTCCTCAGTCTATTACCACTAATCAAGGAACCATGTTTATTGGGAAAAAGGTCATGGAATATGCCAAATCTAGGGATATAAAAATGCTTTCCTCTACACCATATTATGCCCAAGCCAATGGACAAGTGGAGGCAGCGAATAAAATTCTGATTGCATTAATTAAAAAATACATTGGAAGGCAGCCAAGAAATTGGCACCAAACTCTCAGTCAAGTTCTTTGGGCTTACCGAAATTCTCCAAGAGGATCTACTAGAACCACCCCGTATAAGTTAGTTTACGGTCATGATGCAGTGTTGCCAATTGATATTAATCTGCAAAGTATAAGGGTGGCTAGACAAGATGAGATACCAGTAGTGGATTATTGGGATTCTTTGTATGACGAGCTTAATGAACTAGATGACGAAAGGTTAAGAGCTTTAGAGCGGGTGATTCGACAAAAAGAGATTATGTCAAAATCATACAACCGCCGTGTTAAAGCAAAGACATTTGCAGTTGGAGATTTAGTGTGGAAAACAATCTTGCCTATAGAAAGAAAGTCGAAAATTTATGGTAAGTGGTCTCCAACTTGGGAAGGACCTTATGTAGTTGAAAAAGTTTACCCTGGAAATGCCTATAAGATTATTGAAATCGGATCAGGAAGAAGAATTCCTTCAATAAATGGAAAATATTTAAAAGTATATAGGCCAGGCATACATGAGATAAACATTCCACAGGTTTAAGGATACAAAAATATCCAGTTGAAGTCTCAAAGGAAAAAATAAAAGAGCTAATTAATATTCGCAATTCAGTTTGTAAAAGCTAACATGTCCTTGTGATTTTTTTGAATTTCAAGTTCTACTGACAGTGTAAAGCATTAAGATTATGAGACAAATATGTGTCTAAAGCATCAAGTTTAAAATATTGGACAAAAATAATCTCTCATTGACATTTGGGTATGTAGTTCATAAATACAAAAGCCTAATTGACTTAGAAATCCTGTTGAGTCTATTAGCGCTTGGAGTCAAAACTATTGGAATGTTAGTGTGGAGATTTTTTAGGATTAGACATTTTATCAAATTTAACTGACACCTAGAGTTTAACATATGAAAGAAACGACTTCACAAAGTTAAGATTCTGTTACTTCTGAAGTTAAGAAAATTGTGTCAATTAAAACAATGAAAGTGTGTGTCAAAAAACTCTTAACTAAAATATTAAAGGTCAAAATAAAAGTCAATTGATACACATTTAATGTGCCAAAATTAGAACAGATATCATTTGACACACTTAAAAATTTCATACAAAAGAATAGACCCTATTGACAGTTCAACTATTAATGTAAAAATTTTATAGACTTAGAAATTCTGTTAAGTCTATTACTAGTAGGCATTTAATCTGTCAAGCGGATGTGTCTAAAATGTCAATTGACTCTCAATATCAAAAATAAGAAAAATGTCAATAAACAACTAAGTTTTCTCACTTTCAATCATTGCATATCTTCAAGTGAGAAATCTTGGGGGACATTATGTTAGACAAAATATATTTTTTATAAGAAAATTATAAAAAGAAATAATTAGTTATTTGGTAGTGTTCCTATATATAATATTTATTTATATCTATTTTAAATTAAGTCAGATCATTTGATAGTTGGTTATTTATTTAAATTTTGAAATTAACAGCAAGCAAGAAGTGCGGGAACAGCTACAAGAAATTCAAATTTCCTGCAAGTGGTGTACAAAGAGTAACTGCCCATTGAGATTAGGCTAGTCTATAAATAGAGCTTTAGGAACACGTTGTAATCAGTTCAGTTCTTCTTGGAAAACGCTTAGAAACCCAAAAAACGCTCTCAGCCCCTTGGCATCATAGAGTAAAATTGGGAATCTTAAGTAATTCCTCTGAACTCAAACACTTGTACTTTGCTTTCTTTCAGTTTTTATTAATAAAATTTCTTTACTTTTACGTCTTTTTCTCTTTTACGTTCATGTTTCTTCTTTCATCTTCTTTTTAATTTCCTGTTTGTTTTAATTTCTGCATTTTACTTTGCCTCCGGCACCTTGTATGTTTTCCTTTTTATCTTTAATTTTACTTTCGAAACTACAATTGAGACTTTAAGACACCCACAAAAGGAGTCGTTTCCGCTCTTTGAATTAAGATTGTGAAACAAAACTCGAAAATTGTTGATTTATTTGTTGTTAACAATGGAACAAAAATTTGAGTAAAACAAGCCCAAAATCCAAAATCAATTCAAAGGCAAGCCAAAATCCAACAGTCAATCTCAATACCATATTTCAAGAAAATCGTTTCAAAATCAAATCATTATCAGCCGAATAAACTCATTTCTAAAGTTTCAAGGAAACGGTTCAGTAACAACCATGTATCAAAAACCAGATCATTTAAAGCAAGCCAGGCTGAATTCAACAGTGGATTCTATTTTTCACATTCTCAATAAAAATTAACTCAAATCAATTCTCAACGGGTTAAACTCGATCTCAAAGCTTTAAAAGAATCAACTTGAAAAGCATTTCGTTTCACAAAACCACACAACAATTCAACCAACAGACGTTCATAACCAACCAAGGCAAATCAAGCCATACATAAGGCCGATACAATCACCAAATACACATTCACTCACATCAGTATCCATATGTAATAATTCCAATATATAAAATATAGTTTTTGGAAAGCGCCCCTACCTCAAAACGCAAATCCATAACCCAAACGCCTCATCAAGTCCTTTCCGCCTCAACCCGAACTGACGGCAACCAAAACCTCAGCTCCCAGTCACGTTTGCAATAACCATAGCAACACTAATCGCAACATACAATAATCAGGACTCGAACCCACGTTATCAAAACTCATATTCATTAACCGAACACAATAGAATACTAACGCGAGGTTTTTCGAAACATAAATACTTACTGAACTAGCGAAATGAAGCAGCTGCGATTTCGAACAGACCCGGCAACAGCTCCGCCGGCGGCCAGAAGCTTCGGTGGATCAACTATAAAGACCACGTAGTATTAAAAACCTTCTTCAAATCCAAAATGACAGAAACCTCAATAAAACCCTTACCGGCAATTTCTCCGGCGACGACAGAAGTAGCCAGAAGCTCCGGCAGTGGTTCCGGAGGCTACAACAACTTCTCCGGCAGCCATACACGACAGGAGACAACTTCTGCAGCCGCTGGTTAGGCGACGGCAGCTTTCGACGGCGGTGCTCCTCATGTGAGGCAGTCCGGCGGCGCTAAGACCTTTCTCAGCAGAACGAAGCAGCAGACGTGGAGGGCGGTTTCATCTCACTTCTTCCTCGCTGCTGGTAAGGACGACTACCCAGCTCCGGCGACGGCGAACTCGCAGAAGCAACGGCGGTATTTAGGTGCGACGGCGGCGCGCAAGACAGCGCCCCTCTCTGTGCGACGCATCCCTCTAGGTCTCCCGCTCCCCTCTGGTCGCGATACGAACGGCGGCGGCACGGAGGGTTCGACGGTCCCGAGCAGTGCGGTGGGGATGCGACGGTGGCAGTGCGGCCTCTCTCTTCCTTCGACTCGGACCTGACGGCAGACTCCAAGGCGGCGCGACGCGGTGAGCTCGCAGCAGTCACGATGGATTGTGGCGGCGGCACGCTCTTCTCCCTTTTCGGTCAGACGGCGACATGGTGGTGGTGCAACCCAGTACACCGGCGCGACTTCTTCCCCTTCCCTTCCCTTTCTCCGCGACCAACAGTGCTTCGTGGGTGTGTGTGTTGTGTTTTTTTGATTTCCCCCTTCCTGATCCCCGTTCTTCTTTTCCCTCTGGTTCAAAGAACCATGCGTGTGTGCTTAGTTAGGGTAGGGTTGCGCAGCAAAGACAGTGAAGAAGAGGGTTTGAGGCTGCGCAGCATGAAGAGAGAATAGAGGGAAGGGTATGCCAAATTAGGGTAAGGGGCAATATAGTAATTTCACATAAAATTGGGGATAATATAGTAATTGAAACCCAAATTAAATCCAACACTAATTGTATATAGAAAATACAATTTGTTCATCAATTTTACAAATTATTTTCAATAAAATGCTCAAGTCAAATAATTAGAAATAATATACTTAATTTCTTCATTTTCCAAAATAGCAGTATTAATATTTAAAATCTTACTTATCCAATCTAAATCATATAAAATTCTTATTATTTTATAACTATCAACTTTATAATTCAAATATAGAAAATAATTCAATAATTGTAAAATTGGATAATAATCATAACTCGTCTCAAATTCAATAAATCAAAACTTGCTTTAATTTTCTTTAATAGAGAAATTTTCGAAATTAAAGCTACAGAAATACTGAATTTGAAATTAGCTAATGATAGCCATTTTTCAAAGGTTTTGGTCTTACAATTTAAGTATATTACTATTACACAACACACTTTATTTCAGATTCATTTCCAAATTCCACTTAATTTTTTTACTTTTTTTATTTTATTTTACACATTTTATTCTTCATTCTTCTTGCACAACACTTTTATAAATACAATAACACTTTCAAACCCCTGTTAGGCTGTTATGCATAAACTCTTCATACATAGCTTCACATTCTTATAATTTAGTGTTAATACATGCACAATTCAATCCATGTAATAATAACACTAAAAAACAATAAGATGCAGTTGACTTGAAGATGATCTTCCTACATTCATAAAACAGCGCCAAAACAATGTAATTTTTTTTATCTTATTTATTTTTTATATTACATTCATACACTTTCCTATTTGTTATTATTTTTTACTATTATTCATTCTATTAACAGCAATCAAATTAAAAGTTAACAATGTAATAACAATTAATTCATGAAATTATTTTTTATTACACCATAAATAAGAAAATATAAATTTTTATATATTTTGTTATTACACAAAATTATATATGGCAAAAAAATAAAACAAGTTAATTTTAATAATGACCTGTTTGATCCAATTGTACATAGAAGTATGATCTATTGAAACATTTGAGACGCAGTGCTAACAATGATAATTCTCTATAATAAAAATTTTTCTTTTACTTTGATAATGATATTTCTCTCAAATAATTCTTATAAAAATAATTCCTTCACCTTTTTTGTAATCTTCTTCTCTCTGTTTATTGAAGAAGAAAAACAAAATGCATTTTTACACGCTATAACTATCCAGTTCACTTGTCATTTATTTTTTTTTTTCTTTTGGCATGATCCGGTAACACCTGCTCTATTATGTTCATCATGCATTTGAACTTCTTTGGCCAATTATTTTTGTGTTATTCCATCAATTTTTATTATGTTGTGGGTTGGTCTTGAAGAATACTGGATTGCCTGAGGAGGGATCCTTTTCTTCTTTATTTTTTTCGTCTTTTTATTTTATTTTAGTTTAAAAACAACTGATTTAGTTTTTTGGTAATTTTATCATTTTTTATTATGTTTTTTGTGTATTAAATAAATAAAGAATACTCGAATAGTGATAAGTACAGTGGACACATTTAAATATTATCGATCATCTATGTAAAATAAATAGTTAAATATTATTTTGATTCTCAATATTTTTGTTTAAAATCAAAATTATAACACCTCAAGTTTTTAAAAAAATTGAATAATGAGTTATTCATATTTTATTATTTTAGTTCAAAAGAAAGAAAATGATAAAAATAAATGATATATATATATATATATGTTGTGATAAGAGCTGATGTGGATGACCATTGATTACATGGATGGCTGATTTTTCCAAGCCAAATTGAACTTTAATGAAGTTTGAAAATGAAGCCAATGTATGCCTATAAATAGTGAACCATATATGAAGCAACGTACAATCAATAAAACAACTCTCTCTCTCTTTTACGTTGCAATATTTCTCTCACTCTCTTTATACTTCTTTATATTATATTTGTTACATCTTTCTTATTTATTTATTTAATTATTTTATAACACGTTATCAGCACGAAGCTCTAACGAAATTTTAGGAAGACTCCAGGTAACAAATTTTTATTATGTCGAATCTCTTTCATCTTGAATATAATGCTTTTGATATCTGGAAATAATTATTTATTATGGATACTAGATGTTAAAATCCATCTTAATTTAATGGATCTTGGAGATATCATTAAGGCTGAAAATAATACATCGCAGAAGGATAAAGCCAAATCCATAATTTTCCTTCGTCAGCATCTTGAAGTATGATTGAAAAATGAATATCCCACATTAAAAGATCCTGCAGATCTGTGGAAAGACTTTGAAAAAAGGTACAATCATGTGATACTTCCTCAAGCCCGATATGTTAGGAAAAATTTTTTTTGACCTTCCATATCTCGAATGTGCTCCTGTAGCAGCAGTATCGAGAAAAAGAATTTAAAAATATTCTGAGTTAATTTCTTACTTTCTTGTTGCTGAACGCAACAATGAGTTACTTTTAAGGAATCATAAAGCGCGCCCAGTTGGCGCCACCCCATTTCCTGAAGTAAATGCGGCAATTAACCCCAGAAGAGGTAAATGACAAGATTTTGATAACAAGAAAAATTATGGAAGGAAAAGAAATTATGTTCACAAGAAATGATCTCACCAGAAGTGGGACAAAGAAAGAAACAATGGGCAAAGTATATCAATTGAGGATAAATACTTCTGTTGTGGTGGAAAGAGCCATTGGTCACGTACCTGTTGTACCCCAAGGCACCTAGTTGATTTTTATCAAGCATCCTTAAAAAAAGGATGACAAAGGAAAGGAAACAAATTTTGTTTCAAATTATGAAAATTCCACCACTCATTATGATGTATCTAATTTCTTTGAGAATCTTGAAGAAAATATTGGCTATTTGATCAATGATGGAATAGTTTGATATATGTATGTGTTTGCTAAGTATTCATGTGAATAATTTTACTGTACATGTACTTCTACCCATTTTATTATTATTATCATTTGTTTTTGAAGAAAATTGGCAAGGACATATTCTGAAGATATTTGCCTTGCGGATAGTGTGAGTTCACACACTATTCTTAAAAGTAATATACTAGTCCAAATGAATTCATAACTTGGCATGATAGATTGGGTCATTCGGGAACAACCATGATGAGGAGAATTATTGAAAACTCTCATGGACATTCACTAAAGAACCAGAAGATTCTTAAATCTAGTGAATTTTGTTGTGCTGCATGTTCTCAAGGGAAGGTAATTTTAAGGCCATCACCAGTAAAGATTGGATTTGAGTCCCCTGAATTCTTAGAAAGGATTCAAGGTGATATATGTGGACCTATTCATTCACCATGTGGATCTTTTAGATATTTTATGGTCCTGATAGATGCATCTTCGAGATGGTCACATGTGTGCTTATTATCTTCTCGCAACCTGGCGTTTGCGAGATTACTGGCTCAAATTATTCGATTAAAAGCACAATTTTCAGAAAATTCAATCAAAGTAATTCGTCTTGATAATGCTGGTGAATTTACTTCCCAAGCTTTTGATGCTTATTGTATGGCTAATGGAATAAGTGTTGAACATCCAGTAGCTTATGTTCACACACAAAATGGGTTAGCAGAATCACTTATTAAATGCCTCCAATTAATTGCTAGACCCTTATTTATGAGAAAAAATCTCCCAACCTCGGTTTGGGGGCATGCTATTTTACATGCCGCAGCACTTATTCGTTTGAGGCCAACGAGTTACCATCAGTTCTCTCCTATGCAATTAGCATTTGGCCAGCAGTCAAATGTTTCTCATTTAAGAATATTTGGGTGTGCGATATATGTTCCCATTGCACCACCTAATCGCACCAAAATGGGACCCCAAAGAAAATGGGGGATATATGTTGGATATGATTCTCCCTCTATAGTAAGGTATCTTGAGATACAAACTGGAGATGTATTTAAAGTCCGGTTTGCGGATTGTCATTTTGATGAATCAAAATTTCCAACATTAGGGGGAGAGAATAAGCTTCCTGAAAAGGAACTTAATTGGAATGCATCATCGTTGGTGCATTTAGATCCTCGATCAGGGCAATGTGAACTAGAAGTTCAAAAGATTATACATTTGCAAAGAATAGCGCATTTTCCGATACAAAGAGGATAACCAAATCTTATATACTAGCGGAAAATGCCCCAATTCGAATTGATGTCCCAGTAGGACAAGTAGCCACTGAAGCAAATTCACGCCAGAAGCGTGGCAGGGTGAAAAATACCCCAATTCGAATTGATGTCCCAGTAGGACAAATAGCCACTGAAGCAAATACACGCGAGAAGCGTGGCAGGCCTGTCGGTTCCAAAGATAAAAATCCTCAAAAGAGAAAAGAGGTAAATATTCCTGTTAAAAAAGACATAGTAAAGACAACTGCAGCTGTCCAAAATTCTGATATAACGCCAGAAGACGTTCAGGTACCTGAAAATTATGAAAATGACGAGATCTCGATAAATTATGTCTTTACAGGAGAGAAATGGGACCGAAATAAGACAATTGTCAATGAAATATTTGCATATAATGTGGCATTAAATATCATGCATGAAAGTAAGGATCTTGAGCCAAGATCAGTCGAAGAATGTCGACAAAGGAATGATTGGCCAAAATGGAAAGAAGCCATGAAGGCTGAATTAGACTCACTTGCAAAACGTGAAGTCTTTGAACCTGTAGTCCGTACACCTGAAGATGTAAAACCTATTGGATACCGATGGGTATTTGTGAGAAAACGAAATTAGAAAAATGAAGTTGTGCGCTACAAAGCCCAACTTGTGGTACAAGGTTTTTCACAAAGGCCCAGTATAGATTATGAAGAAACGTATTCCCCTGTAGTGGATGCGATAACATTGCGTTATTTGGTCAGTTTATCTGCATATCATAAACTGTATATGCATTTAATGGATGTGGTAACAGCTTATTTATACGGCTCATTAGATCAGGATATCTATATGAAAGTTCCTGAAGGACTAAAGATATCTAAACCATCCAATGAATATTCGCAGGGGTTATACTCAGTTAAATTGCAAAGATCTTTATATGGTCTAAAGCAATCTGGACGAATGTGGTATAATTGTCTTACTGAGTATCTGACCAAAAACAGATTTAAGAATGATGATATCTGCTCGTGTGTTTTCATAAAGAAAACTGCATCTAGATTCATTATTATTGCTGTGTACGTTGATGATTTAAATATCATTGGAACTCCTAAAGAGATTCCAACAATTATAAAAACTCTAAAGGAAGAGTTTGAGATGAAAGATCTTGAAAGGACTAAATTTTGTCTCGGCCTGCAGATCGAGCATATAAAAAAGGGGATCTTTATTCATCAAACAACATACACAGAGAAGATTTTGAAAAGATTTTATATGGATAAGTCACATCCATTAAGTACCCCAATGATCGTAAGATCTTTGGATGTGGAAAAGGATCAATTCCGTCCTAAAGAAGAGAATGAAGATATCCTTGGTTCTGAAGTACCATATCTTAGTGCTATTGGAACATTAATGTATCTTGCTAATAATACGTGACCCGATATATCATTTGCTGTGAATTTACTAGCAAGATATAGTTCCTCTCCAACCAGAAGACATTGGAGTGGAGTTAAACAAATCTTTCGATATCTTCATGGAACGGTTGATATGGGATTGTTTTATCCCTATGGATCCAAGTCACCATTAGTTGGCTATGCAGATGCTGGATATTTGTCTGATCCACATAAAGGGAGATCTCAAACAGGATACATATTCACATATGGTGGTACAGCTATATCATGGAGGTCCACGAAACAAACGATTGCTGCAATATCCTCTAATCATGCTGAAATACTAGCGATACATGAAACTAGTCGCGAGTGTTTTTGGCTGAGGAGTGTGATCCAATATATTCTGTCATCATATGGACTGATTGATCAGAAGATAGCTCCAACTGTCCTGTTTGAAGATAATACAGCATGTATTGCTCAACTTAAAGGCGGATATATCAAAGGTGATAAAACTAAGTATATTTCTCCCAAATTCTTCTTCACTCATGATCTTCAAAATTAAGGGACAATTGATATCCAACAGATCCGCTCAAGTGATAATCTGGCAGATTTATTCACAAAGTCACTCCCAAAATCTTCCTTTGAAAGATTGGTACATGAGATTGTGATGCGCCGATTTCGAGACATCAACTGATGTCGACAAGAGGGCGAGACTGTACTCTTTTTTTCTTGATAAGGTTTTTTCCCATTGGGTTTTTCTTGACAAGGTTTTTAATGAGGCAGTTCCCATCACTAAAGGATATTGTACTCTTTTTCCTTCACTAAGGTTTTTTCCCACTGGATTTTTCTTTAGTAAGGTTTTAACGAGGCAATAATCCTAATTGGTCATTCAAGGGGGAGTGTTGTGATAAGAGCTGATGTGGATGACCATTGATTACATGGGCGGCTGATTTTTCCAAGCCAGATTGAACTTTAATGAAGTTTGAAAATGAAGCCAATGTATGCCTATAAATAGTGAACCATATATGAAGCAACGTACAATCAATAAAACAACTCTCTCTCTCTTTTACGTTGCAATATTTCTCTCACTCTCTTTATACTTCTTTATATTATATTTGTTACATCTTCCTTATTTATTTATTTAATTATTTTATAACAATATATACTCCTTTTTGACACAAAATCATCGTTGGCATCAATTAATTGTCATTCACTTCATTCAGCCTAAATATTTGGGGGAAAAAAAAGAAAGAAAGAAGGCCGAAAGAGAGTGAACGTGTTCTTCATGAATATCGAACTTTCGGCGTTTAATTTTTTGACATTCGTGACTCTAATAAGAAAAAATGTAATCCGATAAAAGTGTTTGTATTTTTTTTCTAAGTGTTTATATTATTTTTGTTCGGTAGAAGTTGACGATGACGTAGCTCCTCTTCTCCTTGAGTTCAGCCAGTTAGAGTTTTAGGAAGCACAGACGATTTCTGACGTTTTTTTTTCGGCAGCTCAGTCTGAAAGTTTTTCCAAAATTTTCTTCGTTGTGAGTTCTGTACGGAGGTAGAATTTCGATAAATTCTCACCAATTAAATTTGTGTTAAATAAGTGAATGGTTGTTGTGATTGCTTATTGATAGAGTATGATTGGCTTTATATTGAATTTTGTTGATATTTTATTATATGTGTAAGACCCAGTTAATTAACGGCTAATTAACCCATAAATGAGAATTTATTCTAGAAAGCCAAAAATGTTATTTTTATGGCTAAATGTGACCTAAGATAGGCATTGAATTGTTGGTGTTGTTGAATGGTTGAAATATATGATGTGTTCATATATGTGATTATGAATATTGATACAATCCGAGATAGGATGCTTACGGCGCAGAGTCGCCAAAAGAGTTACGCCGATCAGAGGCGGAAGCCCTTGGAATTTGAGGAAGGAGATCATGCTTTCCTTAAGGTTACTCCGACCACAGGAATAGGTAGAGCGATTAAAGCAAAGAAGTTGAATCCTCGATACATTGGTCCATTTCAGATCCTGGAGAGGATTGGGCCGGTGGCATATCGGATGGCTCTACCACCTCATCTTTCGAACCTGCACGATGTGTTTCACGTGTCACAGCTTCGGAAGTACACTCCTGATGCTAGCCTTGTTTTAGAGGTCGTAATACCTTGCCATCTCTGAATTATGACTTAAGCATAAGTCTCTGTATGGTAGGGTGTTACAATATGTGATTAAGCTTGTAATTTGGTCATGTTTGTGTTGCCCAAACTGTGATAATGAGACTGATTTGGGACTGTCATTGTGTTAGTTTTTGGATTAAAATGGGTGAGGAGGTTTAATGGCCGAGAAATTAAATTAAAAGTCGTGAAAAATCGGTAGCCGTAAAACTCAAAAACAGATTAAGATTTAAATGTATATTTTAAAAAGAAAATAAGGAGGATTTCGGTTTTCTTGGTAAGGAGAAGAATCAGCCAAGAAAAATTATTTTTGAAGAAATATACTTGTATTGTTATGAAAAGATTGAGTTTAATATTATAATTATAAGAGTATTATAAATATTATTTTAAATATTTGTTTAAAATTACTCATTTACATTATAGTAAATTATTATTACAAATTATTATTTATTAAGATGTTATTTTATAAGAATATTATTGTATGTATTATGAAAAATAAATCAGAGAGTGGTAAACAGACAAATTTTTTTAAAAATTTTAGAAAGACAAATCTAAACTAAGGATCTCATGATTCCCTCTTCATAAAACATTTAGGGAAATATGAGGGAAGAGTGTGAAGATAGTTTTTTATGTTAAAAGTAAGAAATTAAAAGAATGATGAGAAAAGAAAAGAAAAGAAAAGATTATATTAGTTAAAGGGATCTTCGCCATAGGAGAGCAGAGAGCAAAAGATTAAAAGAATCTAAAGAATCTCTGCCACAGGAGAGCAGAGAGCAAAAGATTAAAAGAATCTAAAGAACCTCTGTCACAGGAGAGCAGAGAATAGAAAAGAAAAGAAAGAAAGGACGAAAAGAAAAGGAGAGAAGCAGAGATGAATGTTTACCTGCTGAAAACGAGCAGAGATATGGTGGTGAGTCCACCCAGATTTGCTTTCCAGAAATACATCGACCAATCCAGGGGATGGTCGCTCCTATAAGACAGAGGTTGCTTAAAGAGGTTATCGCTACATACATTGGCTAGAGAGAGCCTCACCTGTAAGACAGAGGTTGCTTACAGAGGTTATGTTTGCATACATCGGCTCAAGAGAGTCGCACCTGTAAGACAGAGGTTGCTTACAGAGGTTATGACACTGGAAACCAAGCTCAGACAAAGGCTGCTAAGTTACATCGGGAGCGGGTCGAAACCGACAGATGAGCTCATTACCTGCACTAGGGATAGACATGCATCATACTTGTTTGTGCATATTTGTTTGTGAGTGTAATTTTCTGTGATTATGGGTGTCCTAAATGACTATTTGAATTCTGTGTTCTTTAATTGTTGAGTTAGATGGTACCTTGTTGACTGTTATTGATGACCAAGTATATATAGAATGAACTTAACTCCTAACCCCGACCCTACTAAGAACTCCCCAGTTCTTACCCCCTATCTCCACCCCTTTCAGCTACAGGTGCGAAGGCTTATTGCGAAGCTGCGGGAGCACAGAGAAATATGTTTACGAGTTGAGTTTTTAGAATTTATTTTCCCTTCGCCTTGTTAGTTAGAGTTTTATTCAGAGGGTAGGTTCTGTAATTGCTTTTGTATATAACACTACAACGTATTATTAATATTAAGTATGTGAATATGTGTTGTTTGTACTTGTTGGAAAAGTTATAGTTTTAGTAAAACCATCGATAGATTTACGTGTAAATGCTCAATATTAAATAGATAATAAAAGGAATTAGGTTAGTAATGCCTTACTTTTGGTACGATCATGAGGTGCTAAATGTTAGGGTGTTACATTATGGTATCAAAGCACTTCATTCCCGTTAGAACCTTGGGAATGGACTGACTATGCTTTACTGCATATTTTGAGTGTCTGTCATGCAGTAGGACTTGTCCTAATGACAAGAGTTTGAGTTTCAAATGCGTGATTGTCTATTGATTAATGTTGTTAGTCGACCGTTGCATCTCTCATGGTATTAGGTCTGACCAACTTATTGCTGATGATTTGTGCATATGAAAACACTAATGGATTGTCATAGACGAAATAGAATTAATAGATGATGCGAATTATGGGTTTTGGGAACGTTATAAGTTGCATCTCGAGGTTGCTCGGTCACATATCTTGTTCTTCCATGGTTTATCTTGAAATTTTGTTTGGGGTTTCTTTCTTGAAAAGTGAACTAATTATTCCCAAATCTTGTTCCTTGTTCATATGCTATTTTCATTTGATCTTAACTGCATACGTTTACTTGAATTCCCTGAGATATATGCTTTTCTTAAGATGCAGTTTGGTTCTTTTGCTTCATGTCTTACATCTTATGTATATCTCATTCCGATTAAATTTGGTTCTTTTGAAGTTCTTGTTTCGAACCTTACATTCTGAATTATTCCCTTCCTGATAATGTTCTTAAACATTTTCTTGAATTTCTGTAAACCCCGTCTATAAATTTTGTTCTTCTCTTCCTAAGTTTGATATCTTTTTAGGTAACTCAAGCTTGTTTTAGAGTAACGTGTGATTCCTTGGATATCTGCCTTATGCTGTTTAAACTCCTTTTCTTGGTTCATGTATTCTCTTATGTAACTTTGGACTTGCATCAAAGAGAAACGTAGAAATCTTTGTGAACATTGTCCTTGTTGCTTGTCTTTTCTCTGAGGTCTTGTATCCTTTTGAGTGACTTGAGACTTGTTTTGGTGACACGTGCGATTGTTAGATATAGCAAGCGATATGTTAGTTTTTTAGGATACGTTGTGCAGACGCAGAAGGTGGAGTTTGTAAGTGTGCGATGTCACAGGATGTTGAGGAGCTTGATTCTTGCGAAAGAGTTTTGTTGATGTTAGACTTGTGCCTGTTAGTGGGTTGCGGAGTTTTTGATGAGGTTGAGAATTCGCGGAGAATCTGTTTAATATGGTATGGTTGGGAATGGTAAAGTTATGTCATGTTGAAGTTTAGGCAGCTGAATCTCTAAAGTTGGTATGAGTTCAGTGTGCAAACGATATACCCGTCGTTCTAATACCAGCTTGTCTTGTAACCTTTCTGCATCGAGCCTATCTTGTATCTTCCGCTTTGCGCCAGACTTTTTTCCTATATTTTTAAGCCATAAGAATATCTTGGATTTGAAAACTATATAAGTATATTTATATGTATTAACTGGCCGAAGCCATTATGAAAGCAAAAGAAAGAAAATTGGTATGCATGATGTATATAACCTTGGACTTAGTAACATATAGAGGTAATGCTCAAAATGGTCCTTGAAATTTTCAACTCGTTTTAGATTAGTCCTTTATGTTTTAAAATGATCAAATAAGTTTTTTATTTTCAGAATCGTGAATCTCCATTAATCCAAAAGTTACTAAACATTTTAATGGCACTGAGGTGTATAGTTAAGTGCCAAGTTGGCACTTAACTGCACGTTAATGTGGACAGACAATGAATTCAACTTAAATTGGTGTTTTAAATTTGATTAAAATGCCTAAATTGATCCAATTTTCACTTATAAAATCCTAACCCCTAAATGTTCATCTTTGTTCTTCGTGTTCATCTTTATTCTTTGTCTCTACTCATCTCCTCCTTGTTGTTGTTGTTCTAGCCATAATAAACTCTACACATCAGAATCATAAGCAACAAAACACAAAAAGAAAGAAGAAAACAAATTAAACAAAAATAAAAATATTAAAACAATTTTTTAATTTCTATTTTTGTGGAATTCGAACTATTCTGAACTTTCAAGTTTCTTCCTACACATACACCACCTTTGTAAGCAAGAAACAACTTCAAAAAAAAAAATCGAACCTTGAAAATAAGCTAATAATTAATAAAAGCAAATCAAATGTACCCTTATTCCAATCAACGCAATAATGGATCCAAAAGTAGCATCACCCTTTAGTTGATCCTAATCACCATCTTACTCTACATTCCATATTTTTTCAACTTTTTCCTCTTCAACAACAATGACCAACAAGATTGCCCCATCACCACCACTACCAGACTCGACGACACCGCAACACAACAAATCCTCCAAATTAGTACTGACAACAACACATCCATAACCACATCAATTGAAGAAGAAGAAGCTTCCAATGAGAATATAAAGAAACAACAACAACACAAAGCCTCCAATGACAAAAAAAATAAAGACGAAGAAGAAGCGATTACGTCGTCAGAAGAAGAAGTGAAAAATAACTACCCCGTGGTGGTTCGGTTAACCCCGGAACAAACGGCACAAATAACCGAAACAGAATTGAAGCACGTTGTTTTCGGGATTGTTACATCATCGAACTTGTGGGAACAAAGAAAAGAATACATCAAGGTATGGTGGAGACCAAAAGAAACTAAAGGCATTGTTTGGTTGGATCAGAAAGCAACAACAACAAAAAACGAAAGGTTACCAGAGATTGAATATCCTTTAGATTAGTGCCAAGATCAACAACATCAATAAGAATAAAAGGAGTGAAGACGAAGAACAAAGATGAACATTTTGGGTTTAGAGTTTTATAAGTAAAAATTGGATCAATTTGGGCATTTTAATCAAATTTGGAACACCAATTTGAGTTAAATTCATTGTCTGTCCACATCAGCGTGCAGTTAAGTGCCAACTTGACACTTAACTATACACCTCAACGCCGTTAAAATGTCTAGTAACTTTTGGACTAACGGAGATTCACGATTCTGAGAGTGAGAGACTTATTTGGTCATTTTAAAAAGTGAGAGACTAATCTGAAGCGAGTTAGAAATTTCAGGGACCATTTTAGGCATTAGCTCGTAACATATATATATATATATATATATACCCCTTTTTGACACATAAAGATCATTGCCACCAATTAATTGTCATTCACTTCATTTAGCCTAAACATTTGGGGAAAAAAAAAGAAAGAAAGAAGGCCGAGAGAGAGTGAAAGTGTTCTTCATGAATATCGAACTTTTGGCGTTCAATTTTACGAGATCCGTAACTCCAATAAAAAAATTTAATTCGATAAAAGTGTTTGTATCTTTTGCCTCTATGTGTTGGCATCACTTTTGTTCGGTAGAAGTTGACGGTAACATAGATCTCCTTTCCCTTGAGTTCGGCCAATTGGAGTTCTAGGAGGCACAGATGATTTTTGACGTTTTCTTCTTCGGCAGCTCAGTCTAAAAGCTTTTCCAAAGTTTTCGTTGTTGTGATTTCTGTACGAAAATAGGATTTCTGTAAATTCTCACCAATTAAATTTGTGTTGGATAAGTGAATGGTTGTTGTGATTGATTATTAATAGAGTTTGATTGACTTTATATTGAATTTTGTTGATATATTATTATATGTGATTAAGCTTGTGATTTGGTCATGTTTGTGCTGGTCAAACTGTGATAATGAGGCTAATTTGGGGCTGTCATTGTGTTAGTTTTTGAATTAAAATGGGTGAGATTTAATGGCCGAGAAATTAAATTAAAAGTCGTGAAAAATCGGTAGCCGTAAAACTCAAAAACGGCTTAAGATTTAAATGTATATTTTAAAAAGAAAATAAGGAGGATTTCGGTTCTTGGTAAGGAAAAGAATCAACCAAGAAGAATTATTTTTGAGGAAATATACTTGTATTGTTATGAAAAGATTGAGTTTAATATTATAATTATATAAGTTTTTCGGGTATTTTGGGTAATAGATAAAGTAAGGATCTCATGATCCCTCTTCATAAAACATTTAGGAAAAGATGAGGGAAGAGTGTGAAGATAGTTTTTGATGTTAAAAGTAAGGAATTAAAATAATGATGAGAAAAGAAAAGACAAGAAAAGAATATATTAGTTAAAGGGATCTCTGCCACAGGAGAGCAGAGAGCAGAGAGCAGAGAGCAAAAGATTAAAAGAATCTAAAGAACCTCTGCCACAAGAAAGCAGAGAATAGAAAAGAAAAGAAAGAAAGGATGAAAAGAAAAGGAGAGAAGCAGAGATGAATGTTTACCTACTGAAAACGAGCAGAGATATGGTGGTGAGTCCACCCAGATTTGCTTTCCAGAAATACATCGACCAATCCAGGGAATGGTCGCACCTGTAAGACAGAGGTTGCTTACAGAGGTTATCGCTACATACATTGGCTAGAGAGAGCCTCACCTGTAAGACAGAGGTTGCTTACAGAGGTTATGACACTAGAAACCAAGCTCAGACAAAGGTTGCTGAGTTACGTCGGGAGCGGGTCGAAACCGACAGATGAGCTCATTACCTGCACTAGGGATAGACATGCATCATACTAGTTTGCACATATTTGTTTGTGAGTGTAATTTTCTGTGATTGTGGGTGTGCTAAATGACTGTTTGAATTCTGTGTTCTTTAATTGTTGAGTTAGATGGTACCTTGTTGACTGTTATTGATGACCAAGTATATATAGAATGAACTTAACTCCTAACCCCGACCCTACTAAGAACTTACCAATTCTTACCCCCTATCTCCACCCCTTTCAGCTACAGGTGCGATGGCTTATTGCGAAGCTGCAGGAGCACAGAGGAATATGTTTACGAGTTGAGTTTTTAGAATTTATTTTCCCCTCGCCTTGTTAGTTAGAGTTTTATTCAGAGGGGTAGGTTCTGTAATTGCTTTTGTATATAACACTACAACGTATTATTAATATTAAGTATGTAAATATGTGTTGTTTGTACTTGTTGGAAAAGTTATAGTTTTAGTAAAACCATCGATAGATTTATGCGTAAAGGCTCAATATTAAATAGATAATAAAAGGAATTAGGTTAGTAATCCCTTACTTTTGGTACGATCATGAGGTGCTAAAAGTTAGGGTGTTACAAAAATCGTCCAAAATTTTTTTTAAAATTGTCTATAATATTCCAATCATTTTTAAAAAGAATAATTTTTCACATACAAGCGTTTTACCCATACAAGTTATACAAGTCCATATATTCTATTTCACGTCAAATGTGCCTATTCTAGCACCTCAACTTCACGCGCCTCCTAATTTAACAGATTTTTCAATCAACGCGCGCACGTTCTTCTTCGTGCCGTTACTGCACGTTCTTCTTCTCTTTACTTTTTTCGTTAGTAGTTTATGATGATTCTGTAGGTAAATAATGTTTCATCGTTGATGGTTTGAATTGAATATAATGTAAAAGTTCTGTATTGAAGAAAATATTTTTCTATATTTGCAGTAAATTTGGGTGTAACACGAAGATATTTGGGTGTGTTCTTTAAGAATTTTCGGTGTATATGTGCTGATAAAATTTGCATAATTCAAACCTCTTCTTCTCCCTCCTTTTCATCTTCTGCTGCTTCTTTTTCATCATCATCATCATCATCTTCTTTTTTTTCCTATTTATCTTTTTTTTCTTGTTTTATCTTCTCAAGTTTCTTGT
Source organism: Arachis ipaensis (assembly GCF_000816755.2). Lineage (NCBI taxonomy): Eukaryota > Viridiplantae > Streptophyta > Magnoliopsida > Fabales > Fabaceae > Arachis > Arachis ipaensis. The sequence goes on along the minus strand of NC_029785.2, from coordinate 34,884,930 downwards.
TTTACTCTTTTAACAAGAATAAAAAGCAAAAAAATCAAATAAAGAAGAAGAAGAAACACATAATAGTACAAAATTACTTGGAAGAAAGAAAAAAGTATTAGAAAAAAAATGCAGCATTAGAGAAAATATTTTTCTGTATTTGTAGCAAATTTAGGTGTAACACAAAGATATTTGAGTGTATTGTTTAAGAAGTTTTGGTGTATCTATACTGATAAGTTTTGCATAATTCAAAACTCTTCATCTTCCTCTTGCTCATCTTCTGTTGCTGCTTCTTCTTTTTTTCATCATCATCACCATATTCTTTTTTTCTTATTCATCTTTTCCTTTTTGTTTTACTTTCTCAAATTTCTTCTTGCTTTACTCTCTCACCAATACCACCTCCTCCTCCTTCTCTTCTTTCTCCTTCTTTTTTCATTGGAATTTCTTCTCCTCCTTTTTATTCCTCCTTCTCCTCCATCATCAGTTATCACATTGTTGAAGATAATGAATAATTCAAGTTTATATTGTCAATTGAACTAGAACAAAATCGATTATTTTGAATTCAATCGAGTGTCTGGGGTGTGGTTCGATTCTAGTTAATATTTTCGTTAGTAGTTTATGATTCTGTAGGTGAATAATATTGTTTTTATTTGTGAAAATTGTTGTTCATCGTTGATGGTTTGAATTGAATGTAATGTAAAAGTTCTGAATTAAAGAAAACATTTTTCTGTATTTGGGTGTAACACGAAGATATTTGGGTGTATTGTTTAAGAACTTTCGGTGTGTGTGTGCTAATAAATTCTGCATAATTCAAAATTCTTCTTCTCCCTCCTCATTATTTTCTGCTGCTTCTTCTTCTTTTTCATCATCATCATCATCATTTTCTTTTTTTTCTTAATCATCTTTTTTTTCTTATTTTATCTTCTCAAGTTTCTTCTTGTTTTACTCTTTTAACAAGAATAAAAACAAAAAAAATCAAACAAAGAAGAAGAAGAAACACATAATGATACAAAATTACTTGGAAGAGGATGAATTTACATTCGTTCAACTAAAAGAAAGAAAGAAATAAGAAAAAAAAGAAGAACAAAAAAATGCAGCATTAGAGGAAATATTTTTCTATATTTCCAGTAAATTTGGGTGTAATTCGAAGATATTTGGATATATTGTTTAAGAATTTTCGGTGTATGTGTACTAATAAGTTCTGCATAATTCAAAATTCTTCCTCCTTCTCATCTTCTACTTCTTCTTCTTCACCTTCTTATTTCATATTCTCATAATTCTTCTTGGGTGGAAAGAATCAAACAAAAAAGAAAAAAATACATAATGTTGCAAAATCAATAGAAAGAGAAGGAGAGAAAAAAATGCAACAACAACAACAGTAATAAAAAAATGACAATAAAAATGAAACACATGAAGAAAAAGGAGGAGAAACGCAAAGAAGAAGGAGAAGAAGAAGGAAGAGGAGGAGGAGGAGGAACGCAAAGCGCGCTATGAAAACCGTTGAGTAGCGCGCGTGTTGACATGCTCGTATGGATGAGCGTCCTTTTTGTTGAATTTGACCTAACTTGTATGACTTTAAACCAAAATGACTTGTGTATGTGTAGGCTGTAGCACTTCTCTTTTTAAAATAGTAATATCATTTTCTTCACTTCTCTCCTCTGTTTTCACATGTTCTTCTCTTCTATTCTCTTTCTTTCTCCATCATCACTACTGTTCTCTCCCTTCACTCATATTCATCTTCCTCTCTCCCAAATCTCTCTTCAACGCAGCATATCTCAAATCTCCTCCTCTCTACACTCATCTTTGCCACCCACTCTCGCAACACTCATGCCCACCTCTGTCACGTTCCTACATTTCCTTTTCGATGCCTCCCAATTCTTTTCCAAGTCGAGCTCAGGGAGAGTGGCTTCTGCAACAAGCGTCGACCAACCTTATGTGCATGATAAGTCCCGCCACATGTGGCTTCGAGCAGGTAAAAACATTAGCCAGCGGCGTGGCTTTCTCTGTTAAAGCTAAGGTTCCTGTCTCAACTACGTTACTGGTGGTGCTTCCTCTTCCTTAGTTGTTAGATATAATATGTCCTCTTGTTTCCTTATTCAAATTACAGGGCACTAATGATAGTGAGATTTAAAATTAGATTTAAGGATTGTGACGTTAAATTACAGGATACCAGCGGTGATGTTTAGAATTGGGATTGGGGATGGTGAGATTTGTGGGTGAGCATGGATGCAGTTGGGCGTGAGTGGGGTGGAAAGAGTTTTATTTTTATATTTTTTTATTTTATTTTATTTTTATACGGATAATTTAGTCTGAAAATTAAAATTTGAATAAAAATGACTATTTTAAAAATAATTGTAACATTAAGAATGATTTTAAAAATAAAAAATCGTTAGAGACGATTTTAAAAATTTTGAGAATCAAAACAATACTTAATCCTAAAATAAATAATAAAATATAAAAGATATATTAAAAAGAATTTAATTTTAAACATTTTTTATTTTTATTTTTTTAGAATTTTATTATGGTATCAAAATAAAAATTAAAAAAAAAGTTATTGGATCACTCTCACATCACAAGAAATTTAAGTGGTCCTCTACGTTCCAAGTCTTGATCAAGTCCTGTGTGTGAAATGAGTGTATTAAATCTTATATTGTCTAAAATTAAAAGTCTCATTGTCTTTAAAACATAATAAATACTTGTCAAATAAAAGAATTATCTCAGTATTTATAATTTTTTCATAATTTTTTATGATTTTACATTTTTTCATTGTCTCTCATGGAGAAGAGAAAAAGAAGCAACAATTTTCCTCTAAATTATGATGTACCATTTTATCTATTGTATTTAGCGCATGTTAGAACCTCAGCAATCCCAAAACAATGGGATTAACGAATTATACTTTTTTCTAATTGGTTGAGTAGGCTTAACCCTAGATTCCTAACTGATTTGCTCGACTGAAAAATTTAGTTCATTGGTTTAAAGGATGTCCTAATTTTGGCACTATTTGGTGAAATTTAGAAACAAGTGAAGAACTTTTCTTATGACATGATCTTTATATATTGGAAGCTGGTAGTTTTATTTTACAATATCTTATTTTGTTATATGTTAGTTTGGATCTTTCATCCTATCATCGATAGAGCTTTGAATACTTCCCGTCCTCCATATGGCTCTAACAAATGCTTTTAATCAAAAGGTTAATGGTATTGTAGAAATCAATGCAATAAAACTGGCTTGAAATTTGGTTATTGGAGTTGTCCATTTATATGAGCTTCCTAACTCATGGAATCCCATATATGTATGCAGCTTAGAGTTGGTGTTCCAAGATAAAATGGTGTGTATCGTACTACTTAAACTGAAATATGGTGATATTAATTTGTGAAGTTTATGCATGTTAATTTTTGTATATTTGTATTTGTGTCTGTTAAGGGGGATTATATATATTGTTCCATTCCAAAGGCAAATATGGTGGTCTTTAAGACTGTTATTCATAAGTTTGAAATTTACTCAATGAGGAATTTCAAGCAAATAGTCCGTGGAATTTAGGCCGACTAGTTTAAATAGAATATACATTAGAATTTTGATAATAAAAATAGCTAACATCCTATCTCTCAAAGTTTTCAGAAGTAAAGCCTCTAAGGCATAAAGTATACAAAAGTGAAAGATTACAACAAAATAAGTAAATCAAAATTAAACTTGAGCCATCCTCCGCTCAGTCACCATCTGCAAACCCACCTGCGACCTGTATCTGAAAAACAACAACATATGGTATGAGAATCGGGATTTTCAATATGGTCAGTGCCCAATAGATAAGATATAAGATTCAGGAAGCCAAAGACAATCCTAGGAATCCCCACATGCATATAGATTTCAAAACTTATAAATATACTTTAAAGCCATAAAAAGCGTTATCTGACTTAAGGAATTTCTACTCTAATAGTCACCGCTGTCCCACAACCTTCACCAACCTATCCTCCACGCGATCCCATTACCACTGCCTACCGAACCTCCTCAAACCCAACAAAACACAAATAATGCAAACAAGTAAAGCACAATAAACAAGTAAAGCATAATTAATATACATATATAGTAGGTAAATCGGTTAGCAATTAGGCATATTATTCATTTAGACATAGCTCAAGTAATCAAAGAAAACATGCATATACAAAATGCGCATGATGAATGCCTATCCTATTTGTCTCGTGATATCACTTGTCGGTTCGAATTGCCAACCCGACACATCCTTTCGGATGTCGCCTTTCTGTCACGTCCCTGGGATATAGTGTCTAGCTCACTTTTATACGCTCCCTGGGATATAGTGCCCGACTCACTTTTCTGCGCACCCCTGGAATAAAATGCCCGACTCACTCATTCAGGTATAGTGCCTGAGTTCACCCTTATGGTAGGAAAGGTTATGTGAATGAGAGACTGCCTCAGCCCTCACATCTCAACGTAGGTGAGAGACTACCACAGTTCCTATGTCGGTACCGCAACCTCGACAAGTGGGATTCACCACCATCCTTACCAGGCGCATAGCGACTTACCAATAATATCATGAGTGTCAACCTCGACAAGCGGGATTAACCATTGTCATTGTCAGGTGCATAACAAATCATCGACCTTCTCATGAGTTACAATCTCAATCTTTCATAAATCATCATTAAATCTCTTTTTCACAAATCATCATTCTCCATCTTTCAAAATTCATCGTTCCCAATCTTTCATAATTCATCATTCTCAATCTTTCATAATTCATTATTCATATTCATTTTTCAATTACCATCAATACACCACTCTATCAATCCACTCAAGTTAACCCAACCACAGAACATTCCAAGCCTAGGTCACCGTATCTAAACTCATAACAAAATAAAAATCCATTCTTATTTACTCAGTATTTCCTCGCTCATCCCAAAGTCTAAACATTAGCTAGGGGATCTTAAATAAGTGTTACGGAAGTTTACAAGCTTGCGAGAAAGACCAAACAGTTAAAAAATAGGGTTTTAGTACAAAACAGGGCCTCATGCGTACGTATCATATTGTGCGTACGCACGCACCAGACGGCTTTCCCAGCTTGTGTGTACGAATCATGGTGTGCGTACATATAACTTGCAAAATTTTCAGGGTGTGCATACACACCCCTCGTGTATACGCACGAGTCTCACCAAATGCTCTAGTCTATACATGCACAAGATAGTGTGTGTGAGCACACATTAAAATTTATGGTTTTCTGCAAAATTCTGTTTTTAAACCCAAACTTCAAACGCGCATAAATTTTTTGTTAAAAATTATTTTTCATTCGTTCTTTGAACGTTATAAGCTTCATGGACCCAATTTTTATTCAAAATAAGTTTCACAAAATTTAGGTGTTTGGAAGCCAAGTTATGACCCGTTGAAGTTTATCAAAAATAAGCTTTTACCCAAAATTTGCAAAGTCCTCTAGTTTTCCAAAACTCTAAACCAAACCAATTCAACCACAACCAAAATCAATATCAAAACACTAATGCATATTACCAACCATTCCTCAATCACTTTCCAATCATTCCAATGCCTAATTATTCAAATTGCCATTTTTTCCACTTATTCAACAAAATCCTAAACTCCACAATATCATCATACAACTCCTTCCATATTTCAATCTTCACTCAATATTCACAATTTCCATCAATCCTCATCAATACCAATATTTATCATTCGATACTCATCAATGATCATCATCAATCTATATCAATCCACAAATTCCAATTTCAACAACATTTTTCCATATTAAATGCCATACTCACAAATATCATCAATCATAATCAAAATTCATAATCATCATCATTTTGTGGTATCATACTAAAGATCAATCATACATCTCATATTCACACATTCAAATACATCATACTTACCGGACTTACCCGGTCACGGCCTCCGACCCAAATTTCACCAATACTCATCAATAATCAATTTCAATCTCAAACATCATCATTATACACCACATTTCATTTACGTACCATATCAAATCTTCCTTCAATTAATCACACATATTACATGCATTCAAACCACCAAGTCATACGAGTCAAACCTATCTTAAGGCAACTAGCCTAAGTTTCCTACAACATTACATATTAAATAAAGAAAAACGAAACCATACCTTGGCCGATTTTCTCCAAACACGAAACCACCACAAAACCTTCTTTCACAAGTTTTTGAAGCTTCCAACAAGTAACCAATGCTCAGCCACCACTTGAAATCAAAATCAAGTACTCCAAAACACCAATTTAACTTCAAGCAACATAAATTTCAATCTAATTCATGCAATATACCCAAAATTAACACTAAGGCTCACAAATTCAATAAACTACAAGGATTTAAAAATTTCTTACTTTACCCAACAGTGATTGAGAGAAAATCTAACAATAACCCAATGCTAGATTACACCTAAATAACCAAAATTACAAAATTCTCAATTTCCAAAACACAAATTTTAAAATCTGTTAGGGCAGAGAACTGGAGCATGGAATTCGAAATTGTTACCAATTTGTTTAAATATAAATGAAGGGCTCACCAAGAGCTTTGTGTGGCCACAAACGTCACGCAAATTGGAGCTCCGTATCTCAATATATGAGCAAAAGAAGAGGAGAATGAATAGCAACAATGGGGGTTTCTCTTCCTCTCTTCAAACTCAGCATGTTCCTCGCCTCTTTGGTGAGTGAATGAGGCTGAAATTCCTCATTAGGTGGATTATATATGTTGGGTTTGGGCCCAACTTTGGCCCAGTTGGGTTTGTGGTTCGTTTGACCTAACTTCGTGCCAAAACCTTTAAAATAAGTGTTTGGTTTTTCATCCCAAATATTTTTGACTTCTCTAAATTATAAAATTCAAATTCTTAAATTTATGTACTCATTAATTTAATTTCCTCACTTGCAGTACAGGACAGACTTAAACCGGTACTGTCGGTTAAATTACCGGCATGCGTCTTTATGCAATTTTTCGCAGAAAAGCACACTTTTACACGCGAAAAAATTCGTTGAATCCAAATCTCACCTTCAAAATTTCAAATTAATAATTCTAAATTTTTTCATCTTATTCTGAATAATTAAATTATATTTATCCTATTTTATTTAAATGGTTAATTAATTTTCTGGTTCTTACAATAAACAGAATCATTCATAACCAATTCACAAATAATAACAGATAAAACAGTTATAAACAACCACACTTATATACATCTCAAGTAGTTAACAACATTCAATTATCCAGCATTTATTAGAGTATAGATTTTAGTTAGAACACCACTAGAAATATCTAGATAATAACTATATATATATATACAACCTCTCAGGCCCTGACCTCTTCAAAAAGTCCCTAAGCTAGCGCCTAGGCTAGCCTAGATTCTATACTCACTTAATCTCTCTAAACTACAAAAGTGAGGGAAAGTGCGTTCTAGGTCTTCAAAACTCGAGTCAGGTTGAACGTCATCAAAAGGTGGAATATCATCTACTACGCATCTGTACAATCGTACATTTTCATAGGGCGTCTCACTGGTATCTCATTAAGTAGCCACATAATAGCAGCCCCATACGAAGGATTTAGGTTAAAGTTCGAATTCAAATGGGATGCAGACGTCGGCTGATCTCGTAGTATTTATATATAAACAGGGAACAGAGTTCACCCTAAACTCAGAAGACTACCTAGAGTAAATCTCTTTGTAGAATGATCATCAGCAGATTACGGAAGGGTACTCCTGCTTCCATCTAAAGGGGGGAGAGAGAGAAGGGGGGTAAGAACAGGGATGTTCTTAGTAGAGTCAGGCTAATTAGTCATATTAATCGCTTTTGTCATGCTTATCAGTCAGTAATATATTTTACAGCAAACAGAAGCAAGCATAGAGAATAAATAAATAGAGAAAACTAAGAAACAGAATACAAATAGAGAAACACAAGATAATAGCACACAATAAACACAAAGAATAGAATATGAATAGGGAAAGTATATATTCATACAACAATCATAACAAAGAGAATGCGCAACCAAGTATGATGCATGTTTGTCCTATGTAGGCCATGAGCTCACGTATTGGTTTACACCTTTCAACCCGACATTACCTAGGAACTAGTCTTAGATATGGTTTTTCATTGCATCCTTCGTGTGTACGTGTCAATGGTTAAGAATACCACTCCTTCGTGACTACCGGCAGTCGGCACAAAGCTTGACGCCATAGTATATGCACATAGGAAGCATTGATCCTCAGTTTGTGGGTGTCCCCGAGATCAACACACAACAAAACAACGCCTCAGTTTGTGGGCTATCCGCGAGATCAACACACAACAAAATAGCGATGCTCAGTTCATGGGCTATTCCTGTAATCAATGATTATCAATTCATAGCTTTTTCCGCATTTTTCATTATGCTTTCTAAATCTCAACAATTCATATAATACCTTGCCCAAAACGCAATCAAGCACTATGTTGCTCCTAGATCGCTTTTCTAATCGACATTTATCTTTCCCTTTAAAGCTTTACTTACTTTTACTTCATTCTTTTTTATCTTTTCTTCAACATTTTATCTTTCTTTTTATCTTTTCCTCACTAACATATTCTTACTACTCCCTAAGTGTTTTATGAAGGTAATTATGAGATTCTGAGTTTAAGATTGTCTTCCTAAGATTTTTAAGAAAAATTGTCTTTTCACCATTATTTTATTATTTTAATAAAATAATAATATTTAATATTTTTTATTATTATTTATTTTTTAATATTATTTTCATCCAAATTTTGGAAAATTTTATTT
>NC_029785.2:34862753-34873942 GCF_000816755.2 Arachis ipaensis | reverse complement strand
CCTCTTAACTTTTGTAACTTTTGATATTTATGCTTTAACCCCTAAACTTTTAGTATTTATATTTTTTACCCCAAAACATAATAATATTCATCCTTTGGACTCAAAATGGATCAAAGGGCTGTTTTTGAGTCTTCTTGATAAAATTCTTCGTGTTCCAAATTTTGGAAAATTTTATTTTAACCCCAAAAATTTTATAAAAATTATATTTTGACCCTCTTAACTTTTGATATTTATGCTTTAACCCCTAAACTTTTAGTATTTATATTTTTTACCCCAAAACATAATAATATTCATCCTTTGGACTCAAAATGGATCAAAGGGCTGTTTTTGAGTCTTCTTGATAAAATTCAAAGTGTTCTTCGTGTTCTTTGTAAATTCTTTAGACTCTTTCTTCAATTCTAGCCCATTTTTCAATCTTTTCGCTAACCGATTTTTTTTCTAAAATTCAAATTAAATTAGCAGATACTAAAGCATAATGATTTCCAATTGATTTCAACACAATTTCATCCCCAATTTTAGGGTTAAGGTTCGGTTTTCCAGCTGCACCCAAGAAAAACATTCATAGCTTGAATATCATCAAATTTCATCAAATTTTCACCAAATTTTCACTCATATAAACAATCATTTCAAGCATGACCAAACCATACAATAATCACACAACTCGAACACAATTAATCAAGATTAATTTCACCAAACCCTACCTTAGTTTGCTGCCCCAAATTCAGTTGCTCTTTGAATTGTTCTTAAAGCATTTTTGTCTCCTAAAATCAAGAACGAACAACTTTAAACTTCAAGAAATCCAACTCACTGAACCTTAGAAGCAGGTTAGGAAGGGATTTCTCATCTCAAACTTGCTAAAAATTGAAATTTCTTAGCCTACAAGTAAAGTTAAATAAGAGATCTGTGGAAGAACATCAAGAAAATACAGGTTTATGCATGGTTCCTTGAAACCGAAGCAAAGAGGGAGGGAGAGCAGCCATCTCAGATGATTTTAATCCAATAAAAGTCACATGGGTTTGAAGAAGAAGAAGAGAAGATCATTTTAATTGGTTTGGAATTTTTATTTGAATTTTAGTTTGGAAGAAATTAAGATTTAAAGATCAAGGTGACATGAAATTTTTCTCTTTTCTTTCTCTCTTATTTTTGGCGATTCAAGGAGGAAATGAACCAGCTTGGAGTATCTTGGGGGTGGAAAAAATGTGCATGATGATGATTGGTCGGTTAGGGATGTGGTTAAAAAATATCTCAGGTATATAATTACTAAAACTAAATGTATTAGAACACAAATAACAACACTTCTAGAGATTAATATCTGAACTACTAGTATAGATGACAGTAATAACATGATTAACATGAGAATAGAAAATATATGAGGAGCCATTAGCATTGGTAAAGTCATCAGAGAGTGGTGGTGTTAACCTGCACTAACAAACTGTGAATCCGGTTAAACTTATCTCCTGTTTTTAACTAAAGCAGATCAAATAATATTATAATATTACTCAAGTAGCTCTAATATTAATATAGTAATATTATATTATTATTTACCTTCTCTCACGAATCAATTTTGACTCGTCAAACTGAGACTAACTATGGAAACTAAAATTTGAAATTCCAAACCGAAACGGCTCAAAAACTAGGGTCTTCATGACTGTGTCATCGAGCTTAAATAAATAGAGGTGCTTGCTTAGTGATGATATAATAATGATGTAGATTGAGGTGCTTAATAATGCAGTAGAGGTGAACTTTCAAAAAACTCCGTTTTGCCAAAAACTAGGTTGTTACATTCTACCATCCTTAAAGAAAATTTTGCCCTCAAACTTTAAGCCATGTGCAAGAATCCATCTTCAAGCAATCTATTTCTTTCAAGCCATCCTGACAAAGAGATAGATCCGTTCCTTACAACATCCAAATCTCACATAGCCATAGCCATGGAGATCATAATAGGTATGAAGATAGTTGTGCCTCACATCAATTCATTGTTTGGAGCTCAATTAAAATATGCCTATTCGTAGTCACTGAAGTCTTATCCGCACCAAATAATCAACATTAAGGAGATCAAATAACCCATTTCTCTTCTTTGTCAAACCTCCATGATAATTTTCATGTTTTGCAACATAAGAAGTATAATCCCGACGACGGCTATCTTTTACAACCAAAGTCGGTCCAATTCTGAAGCGACTTGACATATCCAGCATCACTGGTCAGGATCGTGGATAAGAGTGACAAACATCTGAGCAGCGAGACGATTTCTCTAGTTAAGGTAGCTTGGGGATGCAATGAAAAAGCGGAGCACACTTGGGAATTAGAAGATAAGATGAGAGTCGATTATTCGCACCTGTTTACAGGTAAAGAAAATTTTGAAGGCCAAATTTTCTTTTAAGAGGGTAGAATGTAACGCCCTGATTTTTTCTAAGTAAACAACGTTTTGATTTTTCAGTAGTTAGTTTTTATTTTGACGAGTCATTTTTTGAACCTTACAAATAAAATAAATGATAATATAATTTTATTATTATGTTATTTATTTATTTTATGTGCTGTAACCATAATCGAGTTTAGATAATAATAATATTATTATTATCGAGTGCGATATTCAATGATATAAGTAATCGGTACTCATTGATGAACTTAGAGTTACTAATGCTTCATCATATATTTTTATTTATTTTAATCATTATGTTACTAATGTTATTTATATTAGTAAGTTATATATATTTATCCCCATATGAATTATTACTTGTGTTTTAGTATATTTACCTTAGTAGTTATCTGTTTAAAATATTTATAACTTGAAATGCCACAAATCATGACATCTAGACCTCCCATGTGTCACCTTTCCTCTAAACCATCATCATTAGCACCTAATCAGCCATGCAAATGTTCATTTGCAAGAAAAAATAAAAGAAAACTGAGAGAGAGATAGGAAGAAACCGTGAAACTCCTGAATCTTTGGCGTTCGATTTCTTGAAATTCATAACTTCAATAGAAAATCCAAACCAATTAAAGTGTTCATATCTTCTTCCTCTTCACGTTGACGTTATTTTTGTTCGGGAGAAGTCGGGTGAAGCTACTGTCCCTCCATGCATGTTCGACCAAGTGAGCGCAAAGATGGAGTAGTCAGAAAGTTTCTCTGGTACTTCAGTTGTGAGGACAGTGAGCTAGAGGTAGGGTTTAGTAATTTTGTAATAATTAAATGTGAATTTAATAAGTTAATGTTAGTTTGTAGATTTTTGTTTGAGGTTTGATTGAATTTAGGTTGATTTTGTTGATATGTTGATGTTTTTCATGATGCTTATGGTTCGGCCATGGTGAGACCAACCTGGAATTGAATTGTTTTGATAATTTTTGGGGCTATTGTGATGTTGAATATTGAGAAAAATTGATGAGTTTTGATGTTCATGAGATTAAATAAAATTTGTGAAAAATCAATAACCGAAAAGCTCGAAAATGGATTATAAATCAAGTATATAATTTTGAAGAAAATCACAAGAAAGGTTTTGATTTTGGTTTTGAGTAGCTGTGTTTATCACCAACACAAAATTGTTTTTGAAAATAAAATTATAATTTGATAAAAGATTGAGGTTGATTTTGTAATTATATAAGTTTCGGGGTATTTTGAGTAAAAAGTAAAAATTCAAAGGTAAACGTGTATTTTATAAATATTCTGAGTTATTTTTGTAAATATTAATATATGTGAAACGTAGTTATTAATTTTCCAAAAATTTTGCAAAGTGAAATATTTAAAAGTTGGAGGTTTAAAATATACTTTCTAAAAGTTTAAGCATAAAGCTTTAATGAAACTAGTTTTTGTATATCAAAAGAGAAATATTAAATATTAATACTTCTTAACTATTAAGTAATTTTGTAATAATTAAATGTGAATTTAATAAGTTAATGTTAGTTTGTAGATTTTTGTTTGAGGTTTGATTGAATTTAGGTTGATTTTGTTGATATGTTGATGTTTTTCATGATGCTTATGGTTCGGCCATGGTGAGACCAACCTGGAATTGAATTGTTTTGATAATTTTTGGGGCTATTGTGATGTTGAATATTGAGAAAAATTGATGAGTTTTGATGTTCATGAGATTAAATAAAATTTGTGAAAAATCAATAACCGAAAAGCTCGAAAATGGATTATAAATCAAGTATATAATTTTGAAGAAAATCACAAGAAAGGTTTTGATTTTGGTTTTGAGTAGCTGTGTTTATCACCAACACAAAATTGTTTTTGAAAATAAAATTATAATTTGATAAAAGATTGAGGTTGATTTTGTAATTATATAAGTTTCGGGGTATTTTGAGTAAAAAGTAAAAATTCAAAGGTAAACGTGTATTTTATAAATATTCTGAGTTATTTTTGTAAATATTAATATATGTGAAACGTAGTTATTAATTTTCCAAAAATTTTGCAAAGTGAAATATTTAAAAGTTGGAGGTTTAAAATATACTTTCTAAAAGTTTAAGCATAAAGCTTTAATGAAACTAGTTTTTGTATATCAAAATAGAAATATTAAATATTAATACTTCTTAATTATTATTGTATTTATACCTATTTAATTAGTATATTTTTTATTAAATTCATTATTTTTATTTTCTTAAATAAGAAAAGCAAAATAATAATACTCTCTAAAAGCATTAGAAATACAAAGTTATATTAAAAATTGTACAAATCTATTTACATAAGACATTTAGGAGAAGGCAAGAGAATGGTGTGAACATGATCTGAGATATTGAGAATCATAAAAATAAAAGATTGAAGAAAAAGAAAGAAAAGAGAAGAAAACAAAAGAAAATGAGCAGAAATATTGTTTGACATTGAGAATGAGCTGAGATGATTGTTTACCTGCTGAAAACGAGAAGAGATATGGTGGTGAGTCCACCAAAATTTTCTTTCCAGGGATACAATGGCCAGTCTGGGTTGATGGTCGCACGTGTAAGGTGGAAACCTTACAAAGGTTTATCATGACATACAACAGCCAGAGAAAGCTGCATCTATAAGACAAAAGCTGCTTACAGAGGTTATGTCCAGCATTTATCGACTAGAGAGAGTTGCACCTGTAAGACAGAGGTTGCTTACAGAGATTATGCCAATTGAAAAGCCATACTCAGACAAAGGTTGTTAGGTTACATCGGGAGCGGGTAGAAACCGAAAATTGAGCTTGATACCTACACTAGGAATAGACATGCATCATGATTGTTTGCGCATATATTTGTGAATTGTGTTTTCTGTAATTATGTGTGTGTTGTGTTTGATTTCTATGTTCGTTAGTTATTATGCTTGGTTGTGCTTGTTGACTGTTGCTGTGGCTAAGTACTTAATAAAATAAACTTAACTAGCTACCTCGACCCTACTAAGGACTTTCCAGTTCTTACCCCCTTCTTTTCCCCCTTTAGATGGAGACGAGAGTGATCTTCTATGAGTTAGACCACCACTACATATACGAGGACCCAATGCATCACAGTTTTTACACAGTAACCACCACTACAAGAAACATCATTAAAATCGACGGCCAAATCGACAGCTTGGCCGTCGATAATATTAAATATCGACGGCAAAATGGACGGCGGAGATGGTCGCTATTAAGCTTGTCGATTTTTTAAAATTCTAATAAAATCGACGGCTACAAGAGCCGTCGATAATAATTTAATAAAATCGACAGCATTTTCGTCTATAATATGAGTTTGGAAATTTTGTCTTCTTACTAAAATCGACAACATTGCCGTCGATATTATTATTTAAAATCGACGCCATTTTTGTCGATATTTGATTCAATAAAATCGACAATTTTGCCGTCGATATTATTATATAAAATCGACAGCTTTTCTGTCGATATTTGATTCAATAAAATCGAGACAATTGGCGTCGATTTAATTATTTAGATACCAACAAATTCGTTGTCTATATTTTGTCTATTTTAAATTTAAAAAGCGACAACACAGTCGTCAATTTTAATAGCCATATTTTTTAATTATTTTTTTATTTGAAAACTAGTAAACAATTAATGCAAATAAACTTTTAAATATAGAAATAAAATTTATACAGAATATTAGATAACAAGATAAATAAACTTTTAAATATAAAAATAAAATTTATACTAAATATTAGATAATGAGTTTACAAACTTATCAAACTAATAAATAATCCTCTAACATAAAGACTCAAGACAAGATAAATAACTAAACTTAGACTTATATTTGTTTAAATTGTAATCCACCAATAATACAAAATATTCAAATTAAAGTAAATAACCAATAATACTACTAAACTTAGGCTTATGGGGTTAGGCTCCAGCCATATTGCTCCTCCCAGCACCACATTCAGCTTCACTGCCGGATATGAAGTGCATCTCCTTTCCTGTCGCATCAACAGAAACCCTCATTGTTAACTTGTGGCGTGCACCCAATATACAATGGCATCACATAAAGACAGGGTTAAATTAACTAGCAAATTTGAAAATAATAGCAATGGTTATTTTTTCTTCCTTTTTTTTTGGTGGAAGTTCTGCAGATAATACACTTCAAGAAGGCCATTACTGAGTATATTAACTATTAAACAAACTTCTTGTGACTTGCTTTGTTTCACGACCAAGTAGTTTTTGACCCGTGAGACGGTTTACAAGTCTGTCTAGTGCTTCCTTCATCCACCAGTGTTGACAAACTTCTCTTGCTTCAGATACGCTCATCTACAATAGCAGTCCCCCAAATTAGAAAGCTTCAAACATTAATAATTGAAACATTCAATTCAATTGATTGCACAAGTACTTACCCATGTTCTTTGACGAACGTTCTGCTCTGGCCAAAACTCAAGTGTACCCTTCATAGAAGGTATCATGGGTTTTGCTCTTGAAGCTCCATTTCCCCAATTTACCCTAAAATACACAAACTTTGACTTAGTACTACAAAGGTGTAAGAAAGAAAGAAAAAGTCAAAAAGCAAAGGCTAAGGCTTAGGCTTACCCCAACAATGCCTCGCACCCTAGCTTCCTCTATAGTCTCTCACAAAGCTGCCTCCTTTTTGGATTCATCAAGTTCCCACCCTCCCTGGCATTTTGAAAACCACACAAATAATTAACATTTGGATTATTGAGTAATAAGAAATAAATTAATAACAGGTAAGGTGCACTGTACCTTTGGGAATAGTATTCCTTTGCCTTTCTGACTTTCTGAGAACTAATAACCAGAACTTCCAATTCATCTAAATTGCCCAACCAAGTTTTCTCCTCAATCTTATATCTATATGGTATGCATCTGCAAACACGGTACACGGTATTAGCAACTTTTAATTAACCAATTCATTTATTCAGAACAGGGTCTTCTTGAGAAATTCTCTTTTTTTTGTTTTAACAGAGAACTACTCAGCATAACCTAACCTCACCATGAGAAACAAAAACCAAAGAGTAGAAACTAGAAAAAAGAAAATGTCCCAAATTTAATTGTGTTTAAAGCGTCAACAAATTAATGCGAACAGTTTACATCATACTAATTTGAGAATAAAATCAATGTAGAGCATCATAGCTTAAAGCATTCACATCATCATAGGTTGCATTCAAAGCAAAATCATGTCCTGGCTTCTCACTGTAAGTTTGATCACCTTCAAAATCATGAATAGCTATTTGCTAATATTTTTCTTTGTATCTCAGTATCTTAATTCTTATGACACATTTACATGTAATCTTTTGTTTATTAGCATTGTGAGTTTGTGACTCTAGGCATCTTAATTTAACCAGCCATTATTATTGTTCCCATACATTATCCTCAATATAAATTACTAAATTAATGTGCAAGCCATGATTTCAAACTCTGCAACCAAGATTACGGCATTGATGTTACAATTTTGTAGCCCTTTACGACAATTACAATAGCATCAACTGCAAATTTTACTGCAGCTAGAATTGCAACCACAAATCCAAACCATGATGGGACAAATAAACTTTTTCTTCAACAAACCATTTAATTTTGTAACAAATTAATTAAATTCATAAATTTAGAAGCAATCCTCTAGCACCATTGATTATCCTAAACACAGGACTCTAAAATCCACTATCTATCACTTTAATTACCCTAAACTCTAATTTGAGCTCTAGCATTTCATTACGGGAAGAATTTTGAGAGAAATTTTTTTGTTTAAATTGCTTGTGAAAAATCAAATTCTCCAACAATTTAACTGAACAAAAAGAACAAAATGATGCTGTAAATGCAAATTACAGTATTTTGGGGCTGACCTGGTCTTTGACGGCACTGAGTCCAAAATCGGAGACCTTGAGATTCCCATTCTCATCAAGCAAGAGATTTTCTGGCTTCAAATCACGGTGGAAAATGCCGCGCGAGTGGCAGTACCCTACGGCGGAGATAAGCTGCTGGAAATACTTGCGGGCGAGATCCTCGCTGAACCTCCCTTTTGAAACCTTAGCAAATAACTCACCTTAACGAACTCCAACACGAAATAGATCTTGGTCTTCGTCGCCAGCACCTCGTGTAGCTTCACGATGTTCGGGTGGTTGAGCTTGCTCATGATCGAAACCTCGCGCTTCACGTTTAAAACCAGTGATGTTCCCATTATCTTCTTCTTGCTTATCACCTACGCATTCCACAAATTCAAATATGTATTTTAACGAATTCGATCACATTGAAGAATTTGATTCAAAATTCAGAAGTTTCTACAAATCATTCCTTATAAAGAGAAAATTTAACACAATCAATACATCAATTTCAACCCCAACCAATCACAGAACTTTTCAGGTTTCTTCAATAAAGAGAAAATTATTTGATCTTGTCAATTGAAACTCCAAATGATTTACCTCTTACCACGGCGCGAGCACGAGGAGCGACGGTGGCGCAAATGTAAGGAGCGACAACGGCACGGCAGCAACAGAGCGCGACGGCGGCGTAAGCAGGAGGAGCGATGGCGGCACAACCGTGACGGAGCGACGACAGAAGCAAAGAATGGTGTGAATTTGGGGTTGAACGAGGGAAATTGGGAGAATTGCATTTCTGCACTTTGGACGCAAGGAGGGGGACGCAGGTATAAGTGTTTGTAGTTATAAAAATCGACGGCACATTTGTCGATTTTTATTTAAAAAAAAACAACACCCTTAACGTCTATTTTATACATTAAATTTATACCGTTGGTTTCATTTTAGGAAGCGATCTAGACCGTTTAAATTATCGACGAGAATTTTGTCGATATTTTAAATAATAAAATAGACACTATATACGTCGATTTTAAATTAAAAGTATTTTCGACCTCAAACACGTTGATAATGTGACTATAATAGGAAAAAAATTAATGCTTTATAATAATATCGACGACCTGGCTGTCGATTTTAATGTTTTATTTTTAATTTTTTTTGTTAATATCGACAGCAAGCCGTCGAAAATTATCGACGGCAGAAATAGCCGTTGATTTTTGGCGTCTAAAAAAACGTTTTTTTCTTGTAGTGCACCGAGCCTCAAGTATGACAGTATGTGTTATGTGACCATCCTTCCAGGATCCGATCGACACTCTTTTCTTTAACCCTTATGCCCCCTACGAGTTTCCTTTATCTTAACTTCATCCGGATACTCCACACCATCTGTTTCCTAATGGACCTGGACACCCTCATCCTATATAGCCCGATGGCTAGGTTGTTTCCCTGCCAAACCCAGTTGAGCAACACGTGCCTGAGCCTGTGCCTGCGCCTGAGTAGGATCTTCCTTTAGAGCTGATTTCATCACCTTCGTCTGGCGCACAGACCAGAGAGAAATTTGGACCTTCTGTAGAGACATTAGATCAGATACCTGGGATCAAACCTTCATTCTTGATTGATGTGAACAGACCTGTGTTCTCGATTAGTCCTACACACCTAGATATTAGTAGTGACAGTAGCATCAGAGAGGTTTCAGAGGTTATAAAGATTTCTGAAGATGATAATGAGGATCCTGAGTAGTACCCAGATGTGATAGAGATTTCATCTTCTAATAGCAATGACTGACGGTCCGAGGTTGACAGCATGTTTTGTGAGCGCTTCAACTTAGCATAATTGTGTGTGTGGTCATAAGCTGTGTTGAGGAAGTACACTAACTAGTTCTTTTTGTACAACGTTTTATATAAATTGTATATGATGTATATTATTATATTATCATGTGTGTTTCTTTATTTATTTTCGTATTTTTGTTTGTGTTTGTTTAATTTTCCACAATCATTTATTTTTTGTATAAAAAAAAAAGATCCCGTGCTAACTTGACTACAGGCTTAATAATAAATATTAGTTAAGTTTTAAGAAAACAAATTAGTAACGCTTAATTTTCAGTATGGACATGATGTATTAAAAATTGGGTCGTTACACAAATACTAAAAAAAACCTTAGTTAAGATTCATGATTAAAAATTATTATCTTTGTCATTAATCACAAATATAATAATTGTTAATAGTAATCCTACTTCTTCCACCACTACAAATTGAAATTCATAAGCAATTTTTTTCCTATCTTTTTTCTAGAGGCTTATGGTAATCTTCCTTCCATTAGCCCGAAATGAGTGTGCTGTGTGCGTGTTTGTTTGAAGTAGCTAGAGTTGAGAATTACCTTAGCATTTCATTTTACTCTATTGTATGAATTCAATCATGTTCCATCTATTGCACTTGCCCGTTTATTATGAGAATAAATAAAGTGCCCTACTTGCATACTTTACACATTATCTTTTATTCATATTATCGCTGCTAGCTCATACCATATGTGAAACTAGAAGGTACCCTTAATCTGTGAACACTTCTTAAATTCAAAAGATGTGAGACAGATGGGATGACTATGGAAGATAAAATTGGAAGTGCACAAGAACACCATTGATCTCCAAGGTGGCGCAAAATAGATTTTAGAAGGGCCATATATCCAAATTCTACTTGGGTAAATGAATTGACTTGTTTAATCTATTTATTTTGTAAGGATAAATTGTGTTGGTCTATTTACTAATAATCTTGTTGCTTGATATAATTTTATTTTATGCAAAATTTTTATTGCCGCTAAAACTATTTTAAAAGTTACAAAATTTAAGTTAGTAGAACAACACTGATTTTGATCTACAAATAACTATAACACACAAAAAGAGATCTTTATAATACACTGCTAATTGTATTATAAATATTGTTATTTTAAAATTGTTTGTTATTTGAAAATTAAGATAAAAAATTATTTTTTATTTTTTACAGTAATTTAAAAA
>NC_029785.2:34834819-34862540 GCF_000816755.2 Arachis ipaensis | reverse complement strand
TTAGGCGGACTAACCTGCTAACTCCCATTACACCATAAAGTAAAATGAGTTAACATTTTAAACTTATTTTATTTTGATGGATCAGATTGTTCTACCTCGTTTTTTACTAAATTTTATCACCACGAGAGAATAGATTATTTGTTTTTACACCTCTAACTTTCAACAAATAAAAATACCAAATTACCTAAGGTGATAACATTTGGACTAGTCTTAATTGGTATATATTAATAATTAACTCAAATTTATTATCTTATTTTAATTAAATCACTTAATATCTCCTTAATTGGTTGGTTAAAGAGTTAAAGTAGCTGAAGTGGAACTATAATTTTATAGCTACCTAAAGGCATCATTGCAAGCCAGATTCCATTCCAGTAACTTTTCAATTTGAATGAGGTTGTAAGTTGCAACGTAACGGCCAGTGGAGAAGGGTACAAAGCACTACGGCCATCCCAAGGGGTGAAGTATTGAGTGGAATTATTTTAAACCGAAAACTAATTAAAAAAATTGATTTGACCATGTCAAATTGTATGCGTATAGTTTTTAATTGTTATGATAACAATGGATATTTATTAACGTGGGCGGCTGAGCTTTTTAATATTAAAAGTTTTAACTTTTTAATACAAATTGAGAATTAATAAAGTTTGAATATTTAAATTTTTGCATATATAAATAGAAGGTAAAGCCTCTGGTAACATACACACGATCAATGTGAATATTATTATCTAATTATACTTTTTATTTTATATTTATTACATCTTTCTTATTTATTTATTTTACAACATGTTATCAGCACAAGACTCTGATCAAACTTTAGGAAGACTCAAGTAACAAATTTTCATTATGTCGAAACTCTCTCATCTTGAATTTAATGCTTTTGATATATCTGGAAACAACTATTTATCATGGATATTAGATGCTGAAATCCATCTTGATTCAATGGATCTTGGAGATACCATTAAGGCTGAAAATAATGCATTCCAGAAGGATAAAGCTAAAGTCATTATCTTCCTTCATCGTCATCTTGACGAAGGATTGAAAAATGAATATTTCACATTAAAAGATCCTGCAGATCGATGGAAAGACCTTGAAGAAATGTATAATCATCAAAAGACAGTGATACTTCCTCAAGCCCGATATGAATAGACACACTTGCGTCTACAGGATTTTAAATCCATAAATGAATATAATTCAACAATGTTTTGAATCACCTCATGAATGAAATTATGTGGGAAAAAGATAACTGATAATGACATGTTAGAGAAAAATTTCTCGACCTTCTATGCCTCGAATGTGCTCTTGCAGCAGCAGTATCGAGAAAAAGGATTTAAAAAATATTCTGAGTTAATTTCTTGCCTTCTTGTTGCTAAACACTACAATGATTTACTTTTAAAAAATCACGAAGCGCATCCAGCTGGCGCCGTTCCATTTCTTGAAGCAAATGGGGCAAATTATTACCCTAAAAGAGGTAAATGGCAAGGTTTTAGTAACAAGAAAAATTATGGAAGGAAGAAGAATTATGTTCATAAGAAAGGATCTCACCAAAAGTGGGATAAAGAAAAAACACTGAGCAAATAAATTAACAGAGGATAAATGTTTCCGTTGTGGTGGAAAGGGCCATTGGTCGCGTACCTGTGGTACTCCAAGGCACCTAATCGATCTTTATCAAGCATCTTTGAAAAAGAACGACAAAGGAAATGAGACGAATTTCGTTTCAAATGATGCTGAAAATCCCACCACTCATTATGATGTATCTGGTTTCTTTGAGGATCTTGAAGGAAATATTGGTCATTTGATCAATAATGGAATAGTTTAATATGTGGGATTGTTAAGTATTCATGTAAATAAATAATATAAGAAACTTACTGTTAAGTTTTATCTTCTATGCATCTGAATTTCAAGTATGATGAATTTCAAAATTACTGAATGTGCCAAGATAATAATAAAATTTTTAGTATATACTATATTCCTTAGAAAACTATTTTCAATCAAAAAAATAATTTTACTACGCAAATATTTCTACTCATTTTATTATTATTTATCTTTCAAGAAAATGGCAAGGACATATAGTAAAGATGTTTGCCTTTCGGATAGTGCAAGTTCGCACACCATTCTCAAAAGTAATATATATTTTACTCATCTTGTACCAAAAGAAGAATATGTTAATACTATTATTGGCTTAGGCAATGTGATAGAAGGCTCTGGAAGAGCTATAATTTTGTTTCCTGGAGGAACGAAATTCATAATAAATAATGCACTATTGTTTACTAAGTCTCTAAGAAACTTATTGAGCTTCAAAACTATTCGTCGAAATGGATATCATATTGAAACAATGAACGAGAAAAATCATGAGTACTTATATATCACAAGTCATAATTTAAATAAAAATGTTATATTAGAAAAGTTACCCTCACTTTCATCTGGGTTGTATTATACTAGAATTAGTGTAATTGAATCACATGCCATTGTAAACTAAAAGTTTACTAGCCCAAATGAATTCATAACTTGGCATGATCGATTGGATCATCCGGGAACAACCATGATGCGAAGAATTATTGAAAACTCCCATGGACATTCACTAAAGAGGCAGAAGATTCTTAAATCTAGTGAATTGTGTTGTGCTGTATATTCTCAGGAAAAATTAATTTTAAGGACATCATCAGTAAAGATTAGATTTGAGTCCCCAGAATTCCTAAAACAGATTCAAGTTGATATATGTGAACCTATTCATCTACCATATGGATCTTTTAGATATTTTATGATCCTAATAGACGCATCTTCGAGATAGTCACATGTGTGCTTATTGTCTTCTAGCAAATTGGCGTTTGCGAGATTGCTTGCTCAAATTATTCAATTAAAAGCACAGTTTCCAGAAAATCCAATCAAAGCAATTCGTCTTGATAATGCTGGTGAATTTACTTTCCAAGCTTTTGATGCTAATTGTATGGCTAACGGAATAATCGTTGAACATCCAGTAGCTCATGTTCACATACAAAATGGATTAGCAGAATCACTTATTAAACGCCTCAAATTAATTGCTAGACCTTACTTATGAGAACAACTCTCCCAACCTCGACTTGGGGGAATGCTATTTTACATGCCGCAACACTTATTCATTTGAGGCCAACAAATTACCACCAGTTCTCTCCTATGCAATTAGCTTTTGGCCAGCAACCAAATATTTCCCATTTAAGAATATTTGGGTGTGCGATATATGTTCCTATTGACCACATTCTCGCACCAAAATGGGACCCAAAGAAAATCGGGGATATATGGTGGATATGATTCTCCCTCTATAGTGAGGTATATTGAGATACAAACTGGAGATGTATTTAATGCCAGATTTGCATATTGTCATTTTGATGAATCAAAATTTCCAACATTAGGGGGAGAGAATAAGCTTCCTAAAAAGGAACTTAATTGAAATGCATCATCCTTGATACATTTAGATCCTCAATCAAGGTAATGTGAACTAGAAGTTCAAAAGATTATACATTTGTAAAGAATAGCAAATGAATTGCCTGATGCATTTTTTGATACAAAGAGGATAACCAAATCTTATATACCAGCGAAAAATGGCCCAATTCAAATTAATGTCCTAGTTGGACAAGTGGACACTAAAACAAATTCACGCCAAAAGCGTGGTAGACTTGTCAATTCCAAAGACAAAAATCCTCGAAAAAGAAAAGAGACAAATACTATTCTTGTTGAAAAAGACATAGTAAAGGCACCTGCAGTTGTCCAAAATTCTGATGTAGTTTTAACGCCAGAAGATGTTCAGGTACCTGAAAATTGTGAAAATGACGAGATCTCGATAAATTATGTCTTTACAGAAAAATAATGGGACCAAAATAAGATAATTGTCAATGAAATATTTGCATATAATGTGGCATTAAATATCATGCATGAAAGTAAGGATTTTGAGCGAAGAACAGTTGAAGAATGTCGACAAAGGAATGATTGGCCAAAATGGAAAGAAGCTATGAAAGCCGAGCTAGACTCACTTGCAAAACGTGAAGTCTTTGGACCTGTAGTCCGTACACCAGAAGGTGTAAAACCTGTTGGATATAGATGGGTATTTGTGAGAAAACGAAATGAGAAAAATGAAGTTGTACGCTACAAAGCTCGACTTGTGGCACAAGATTTTTCACAAAGGCCCGATATAGATTATGAAAAAACATATTCCCTTGTAGTGGATGTAATAACATTGCGTTATTTGGTCAGTTTATTCACATATCATAAACTACATATGCATTTAATGGATGTGGTAACAGCCTACTTATACGGATCATTAGATTGTAATATCTATATGAAAGTCCCTGAAGGACTAAAGATATCTAAACCATCCAATGGATATTCGCAAGGTTTATACTCAGTCAAATTGAAAAGATCTTTATATAGTCTAAAGTAATCTGGACGAATGTGGTATAATCGTCTTACTGAGTATCTGGCCAAAAACGGATTCAAGAATGATGATATCTGCCCATGTGTTTTCATAAAGAAATCTGCATCCAGATTATTATAATTTCTGTGTACGTTGATTAGGGCTGGAAGTGAGTCAAGCCAGCTCATGAGCCAACTCGAGCTCGACTCGTTAACAGCTCGATAATCTAAGCTCGTGAGCTGGTGAGTCAAGCTTGAGCCTGGAATTGAGCTCATAAATTAAATGAGTCGAGTTTGAGCTTGGATAAACTCAGCTCATTAGCTCGTGAGCTGGCTCTATATATATATATTATAACAATCTTAATTATTTAATATTTATATTTATTTTTTACATATAATTTTAATATAGGACATAAATAAAAAATTTATAATTTATTGATATAGAATTATAGATTATGTATTTATGTTTCTCTTATTTGAGCCAGCTCATGAGTTTTTGGTGAGCCGAGCTTGAGATTAAGAAATAAGCTCGATTGTTAATGAGTCGAACCGTGAGCTAAGCTCAATTTTTGTGAGCCGAGCTTGAGCTTGGTCTAGCTTGGCTCAGCTCGGCTCACTTCCAGCCCTAACGTTGATGATTTAAATATCATTGGAACTCCTAAAGAGATTCCAACAATTATAAAAACTCTAAAAAGAAGAGTTAGAGATGAAAGATCTTGGAAAGACTAAATTTTGTCTCGACCTGCAGATTGAGCATACAAAAAAGGGATCTTTATTCATCAAATAACATACACAAAAAATATCTTGAAGAGATTTTATATGGATAAGTCACATCCATTAAGTACTCCAATGATCGTAGGGTCTTTGGATGTGGAAAAGGATCAATTCCATCTTAAAGAAGAAAATGAAGATATTATTGGTCCTGAAGTACCATATCCTAGTGCCATTGGAGCGCTAATGTATCTTGCTAATAACACACGACCTGACATATCATTTGCGGTGAATTTACTAGCAAGGTATAGTTCTTCTCCAACCAGAAGACATTGGAATGGAATCAAACAAATTTTTCGATATCTTCATGGAACGGTTGATATGGGATTGTTTTATTTATATGGATCCAAGTCACAACTAGTTGGCTATGCAGATGCAGGATACTTGTCTGATTCACACAAAGGGAGATCTCAAACAGGATACCTGTTCATATATGGTGGAGCAACTATATCATGGAAGTCCACGAAACAGATGTTAGCAGCAACCTCCTCTAATCATGCTGAAATACTAGCGATACATGAAGCAAGTTGCGAGTATTTTTTACTCAGGAGTTTGATTCAATATATTCTGTCATCATGTGGACTGATTGATCATAAGATAGCTCCAACTATCTTGTTTAAAGATAATACAGCATGCGTTGCTCAACTTAAGGGTGGATACATCAAAGGTGATAGAACAAAGCATATTTCTCCCAAATTCTTTTTCACTCGTGACCTTCAAAATCAAGGAACAAGCGATATCCAACAGATCCGCTCAAGGAATAATTTGGCAGAATTATTTACAAAGTCACTCCCAAAATCCTCCTTTGAAAAATTAGTACATCAAATTGAGATGCGCCGATTTCGAGATGTTAAATAATGTCGACAAGAGGGGGAGACTGTATCTTTTTCCCTTGGTCAGGTTTTTTTTTCATTGGGTTTTTCTTAATAAGGTTTTTAATGAGGCAGTCTCCATCACAAAGGATATTGTACTCTTTTTCCTTCACTAAAATTTTTTTCCAATTGTGTTTCTCTTTAGTAAGGTTTTAACGAGACATAATTCTAAATAGACATTCAAGGGGAGTGTTATGATAAAAATGGATGTCTATTAATGTGGGCGGCTGAACTTTTCAACATTGAAAGCTTTAACTTCTCAATACAAATTGAGAATAATGAAGTTTGAATATTTAAATTTTTGCATGTATAAATAGAGGACAAAGCTTCAGGCAACATACACATGATCAATAATAAAAATTCTCTATCCCTTCTTTATACAGTCAAATACTCTTTTCTCTTTTATAAGATACTACATATAAACCAATAAAAAATAACAAATATTTTTTTTCAATTGATCAAAGTAAAATATTGCTATTTCATTAGTTAAATTATACTGTTTTACTATAAAATAATGTTATTCGACATCAGATAATCCACTTGTTAACCATTCTATGATTCTATAATCTATTTTGTCAATTAAAATAATATGAAATTTAATTTTGATATAATCAATTCGATTAGATGAGTGAAATAGACAAAAATAATACTAAAAAAGATATAAAAAAAATATGAAAGGTTTAAAAAATTGATGAAAGTGATCAAGTCTAGCAATTTCGTTCTTGTTAATCCTCCCAGTATTATTCGATTGTTTTTCTCAATTTTTTTAAGGGATCTATTATATTAGTAAAAAACAATTGCCTTTTTATTGAATCTTGAATGTTTTTTATGTATTTAAGTAGTTTACTTTCAACGAAAAAGAATGTATTTCGGATATAACTTGCTTGTAAAGTGCTCCAGCATTTTATAATACTCTACTAAGATTTTACCAGGAGGAATCCTATTTTAAAAAAATACACTCATAAACTAGAATTCTGATAGCATCATTGAGGCTCTAATGACAGCAACAGCTGCTAACAATCAAGACAGAAGCAGGAGGCGTTGGGAGGATATACAGGTAGGAGTAGAGAGATGCTAGAGGAGCTTAATGGTAGATTGTTGGCTGACCGTCCATTCTCAAGAGGGATAATCGAGGCAGCAATGCAGGCGATTTGGAGGCAATCGGAGGGATTTAGGGTGGTGAATCACGGAGGAAACCTCTTTTAATTCTTCTTCTCTAATGAAAAAGATCTTATTCGGATTGAAAGAGGGGGACCACAGCTTTTTAAGAACTATATTCTAAACCTAAAGAGGTGGAAAGAGGAGGAGTCAAATGATGTTGAATTCTCTCAAGTCTAGTGTGGATCTAACTCTAGGAATTACCTGAACATTATAAAACGAAGGAGCTAGGAGGAAAAATAGGAAAAGCTGGGAGAAGTTTTAGACATTGACCTTTTTCAAGTGAGAGACACAAAAAGTAGGATTGATAAGGTGCTGATCAAACTTGATATTACTAGGGAGGAGCAAGTTGCTCGGTACCTAGGAATTCTGATGAAACTGAATGCCAAGTTGTTTGGCACAGAGCCATTGGAGGAAGAACCTCCAGTGCTCACCAAGGAACTCATTGCCTTGGTTCATCAGAAACTACCTCAGAAGCTGTCGGATCTCGGACGCTTCCTGATTTTCTGTACCATAGGCACCGTTACCGTTGATAAGGCTCTGTGTGACCTAGGGTCAAGCATAAACCTTATGTCATTCTCTGTAATGGAGAAATTGGGAATCTTTGAGGTACAAGCTGCAAGAATCTCACTAGAGATGGCAGACAGGTCAATGAAAAAGGCTTATGGTCATGTAGAGGATGTCTTAGTAAAGGTTGAGAACCTTTACATCCCTGAAGATTTCATAATCTTGGATACTGGGGAGGAAGAGGATGAATCCATCATCCTTGGAAGACCCTTCCTAACCACTGCCAATGTCATTATTGATGTAGCAAAAGGAGAGCTGATTCTACATTTTTGGGAGGACCACATCTTGTTTAAGATGCCTAACCCTAACTCTCTCTAAAAATAAAGAAACAGTTATGCAATACTTGGTGTTCTAACCCTCTCTCTCAGTACAAGGTTATACAGAGCCCCCAGACACCAATTCTAAGTTTGGTGTTGGGCAGCCATTATTAAGCACTGAGAACAAAGGTACTAAAAAGAAAGTACTTAAAGGTTGGAGGGATAAGAAAATCCCCACTGAAGGCCTCTCACCTGGCATGAGAGTTGTCTTCACAGACAATCCAGTCATTCCACACACTGTGAATAGGATCCTGTCTCTGGAACATATAGAACTTATCCATGAGAGCACAGCCAAGAAGTTCACTGTAAGGGGCAAAATTCTAAGCCCCTATCCATCTCCGTAAGGAGCTAACCGTCAAGCCAGTAACGTTAAAGAAGTGCTTGTTGGGAGGCAACCCATCAATAATTAATGTTTTCTTGTTTTTCTTTGAGTTTATTTAAGTTATTTCAGTTCAATTTTCATATTTGTTTAAGTTTGTGATTATGTGCAGTAGTTAGAATAGAAACAGAAACAATTAGAGTCGGAAACAGAACACCCTGGAGTAGGTCCTTTGCTGGCATTGAACGCCAGCCAAGGAGGCCAGAGTGGGCGTTCAACACCCATAAGAAGCAGCAAAACTGGCATTGAATGCCAGCCAGGGAGCCTAAAGCTAGCGCTGAACGCTAGTCAGGGTGCAGAACTTGGGTGTTCAACACTCCAACAAAAGCATATACCTGGCGTTGAATGCTAGGAAGGAGGTCCCTCAAGGGCGTTCAACACCCAAGAGGAGCATATAGCTGGCTTTGAACGCCAGCCAAGAGCAATGTAAAATCCTAACTACCAAAGCTCACACTTCCGGCTGCGCGACTCTGATAGTTCGGACATTATGACGACTTTTATATTATTTAATACTAAAATATGAGCCTGTTTAAAACTTTAAACCGCAATACCGATCCAAAAATACTTTCATCCGATATCATACATCCATAAATACCATACAACTTACAAAAACTCATAAAGAGTACATACATATATACACTTATATACATAGATAATATTACAAGTATTATCCAATACAATTCCTATCCCTCTTACAGATTATATCAAGATAAAGGCGAGGGTACAATAAACCATAGCTAAAACAATACAGAGCATCACAACAACAATTAAATAAGCTCTTCGTAACTTCTGCGCCCATATCCTGAAAGGGGGAAAAATGTAGGGGGAGTGAGAACATCATCCTCGAAAGGGTTCTCAGTAGAGGGTTTTTGGGAATTACTGTAATAGGATACGTGAGTATAAACCGTACCAGTGATTCATAACTGCGGCTCAGCAGGGACTGCGGCGAGGCGACGCTCATCCTCGCGACGACGTCCTCCATTAACGGCGATGGTGAGGACCTCAACGGTGGTGACGAAGCGGCTCCGACGGCGCATGAACCTTCTCCCTCTCGCCCTCCACTTCTCCCTCACTCGGACCTCTGTCCTTCGCGCGGTTCTGGCGGCGAGGCGCGGCGGGGCACGCAGCGGGCCGAGAACAGTGTGACAGCGGCGAGTCTTGGCTGTGGCATCGTCCCTTCCTTCTCTTCCCCTGTCGCGGCTTTTTCTTCCCCCTTCCCCCTTCTGTTCCTTCCTTCCATGTTTCTGTGAATGAGGGTGAAAGGGAAGCAACTGGGGTGCGGCTGGTGGGTTAGGGATTAGGGTTTC
Organism: Arachis ipaensis; assembly: GCF_000816755.2. Classification (NCBI taxonomy): domain Eukaryota; kingdom Viridiplantae; phylum Streptophyta; class Magnoliopsida; order Fabales; family Fabaceae; genus Arachis; species Arachis ipaensis. The sequence goes on along the minus strand of NC_029785.2, from coordinate 34,852,789 downwards.
ATTTTGAAAATTAGGGTTAAGGGCATTATGGTAATTTCAAATAAAATTGGGAATAATTTCTAATCCAACAATAATAATGTATAGAAATACTACTTGCTCATATTTCACATTTTATTCCCGATAAAATGTCCAAATCCAATAATTAGAAATAATATAATTAAACCATTTATTTTCCAAAGTAACAGTATTAATATTTTATTTAATCCGAGTCATATAAAATTCTTATTATTTCATAACTATCAACTTTATACTTTGAATATAGAAAATAATCCAATAATTATAGAATTGGATAATAATCATAACTTATCTCAAATCTAATAAATCAAAACTTGCCATAATTATCTTTAATAAAATAATCTTTGAAATTAAGGCTATAAATAACTGTAGGATTTGAGACTTGATCATAATAAGACTTTTCAAAGATTCTGGGTCTTACATTCTACCCACCTTATAAAAATTTTCGCCCTCGAAAATTGATACAAAATGAAAGAAATCCATAACAGTTCACCCTTGAACACATTTAAAGAAGAAGCAAAAAAACATCTCAATATAATCATATATACGATTTTCAAATACTTTGATTGTCATAAGCATAAGGGTGTAAAGGTAGGAGTGTGATTGTAGAGCAAACGTTACAAGGTAGGCTCAATGCAAAAGATAACATGGGTCAATCATGTGATAGTAGGGCAAGGCATCAAAGGCTATAAAACAGGATGGAGTTAAAACGATGTGCTCAATATCCGCACACTAATCTCATATCAACCTCAAGGTTTCAACTTTCTAACTCCATCAAGCACTTTACAATCCCATACTCGATCACAAGCCTTACAACCGCAAACCCGTCTGCAAGGAACAAAACACCCACAACTCATAACGTTGCACACCTACCGCTTCAACTTCTGTATACACATATCACGCCTTAAAGAACTAACACATCGCGTTACTACGTCTACAAGTCGCACGTGATATCAAAATAATTCTCGAGTCTACTCAGAAGGATACAAGACTTTAGAAAGGAGAGTCAAATGTCAAGGATAGTACTCAAAGATTTGGGAGAATGTATCTAGGTCCAGATAAACAAGGACTCTCAAGCAATGAAGTTTGCTAGACTCAACTCAATTGACAACTTCAAAGATGACCCTTGGATCGAAGAAGTTCAATAGGATCAATAAGAGGAAAATCGTTGCATTAGTTTGAACAAATTCAAGCTGAGTCGAAGAAGTATGAGGTTCACAAAAGAGAATATCTCAAACCCAAGGCAAAGCTCACAAAACTCAAGAGCATAATTAAAAATACTTCTGAATACATTGTTCTTAAAAGAATCGAAAACTTGCAGGAAAATCACCTTGCAGTCTAAAAGAAAAGTTAAGCAACAAATATCCTTCAAGAGAGTAACAAAAGCATAAATGTGACTTTACTTCAATACAATTTCATGTTGAAGTAGATTTTGTAGAGTTCCAAAAACAAATGCACACAACTTTGGCTAATAGCTAAAATATTTCCTCAAATATTTTAGAAGGATAATTAGATGCACAACTTAATCAAAAGCAGTTCATAAAAACTCGGAAGTAATCAAATGCTTGTTCAAAATTCTCAAAATTTCATATTCAAACAATCATGTATAACATTTATAGCAAGTACGAAAGAGGAAGTTAAACTCTTTTTAGAAAAGAAACTCCGAGGTAAAAATTTGCTTACAATCTGGTAAGGAAATAAGTGGTGCGTTATAAACAAACCGGTTTCCACTAAACAAGGAAGCTTTTCAAAACTTCATTTAAAATAGCGCATGACAACTTTAAATTAACTTCGTCAAAATTGAACAATGGTTTCAATCTAAATCAAGCAACAAAAAATAAATTCCATTTAAAACTTCTTACAAGAGAATTCAAAACTTCTTTAAAAGATTCAAAGCAAGACTCCAAAAGTGTTCTTGAAATCACCTTCTCAGAAAGATATTCAAAAAAATTAGGAGGTACTTAAAAAAGGAATCAAGCCATACTAGAAAGGATCTTAAATTAAAGTAGTTCAAACAAGAGCCACTAGACATGAAACATCAAACAAGTTTTAAATTGATCCAAAAGAATACAACAGTCATAGAAAAAGACAACTCAATCATTTGTAATTTCTCAATGATAAATCTTTGACTAAAAACTCTTGTAGAGATAATGGGAGAATAAACAATGCACTAACTTGAAACGAATCAAACTGACTCATATACGAATGAGTTTCACAAAAAGAAAAAAAACCAAGATCAATGGCAATATTCACAAGATGTAAAAGATCAGTCAAAAACAAGGTCAAACATGACATTCATGGAGATGGAAGATTTAATAGAGAATTTAGTCCGTTCATAGGAAGAAAACTATGAGTCCAACATTTTCAAAAGAACAACAATGGCATAAGCCATGTAGTATGCTAAATCAAACTCAAATCAAAATGAATTGAGTAAAGTTTATCAAACGAAACTCAACCGAGACAAAAGTGGTAAATCCTTTCTTTTCAAAATTTTGAAAAATATCCAAATACATAATCAAATGAAGATGTGCACTGGAGCTATAGTAGAATTACTAGAAGGTCAATTTACCTTTAAAATAAGTGCAGTTCCGTAAACCAGTAAAAGTACATGCGAGGTATTAGAGATAAATAGTTATTAAACTGTATAAGAAATCTTCAAAGATTCATATATAGATAAGTACATATCTAATCAACAGCAACTTTATAAAAATCTCAAAATTGGCTTTAATTCACTGTCAAATAAGAGGAACACTGAATTAACAATTTCTCTAAGAATGAACTCGGAACCCGAAGCTAAAATGCACTGTGCAGTAGGACAAGTTCAAAGTCATGTCAAAGGATACATGAATCAAGAAGAACTCAAACAGAGAAAGATAGATACAACAGGGAGTTCAACCAAGCATATGCACTTAAGATCAAACAAGAATGCATATGAATAGAGGAATAGAATTGAAAAGTCAAACTATTTTTCAAAGGATTAGCAAACAAGAACTTCAAATTAGGACATGAAAGAACAGGTCGACTCGAATAGAATTCAAGACACACAACTGAATATCCTCGAGAAATAGTTTTTAACGCTCCCAAAACCCGCTATTCACTTTACTCAAAACTCGTATTTCATGTATGATAACCCATCAGTGCTTTCATATACATAATTCACTAGTATTAAGCCGGCCAAACTTAATACCAAGAATTATGCAATGCAAGACTAACAGCGTTAAATCAATAGATCGTCATGTGCATAAAGCTCTAATTCTCGTCGTTCGACAAGACCTAATACATGACAAACACTCAGAGTATGCAATTGAAGCATAGTCAGTCCATTCCTCAGGCTCTACAGGAAGAACTGCTCTGATACCATAATGTAAAATCCTAACTACCAAAGCTCACACTTCCGGCTGCGCGACTCTGATAGTTCGGACATTACGACGACTTTTATATTATCTAATACTAAAATATGAGCCTGTTTAAAACTTTAAACCGCAATACCGATCCAAAAATACTCCCTAGTGGTGGCGGCGGCTCAGCAGGGACTGCGGCGAGGCGACGCTCATCCTCGCGACGACGTCCTCCATTAACGGCGATGGTGAGGACCTCAACGGTGGTGACGAAGCGGCTCCGACGGCGCACGAACCTTCTCCCTCTCGCCCTCCACTTCTCCCTCACTCGGACCTCTGTCCTTCGCGCGGTTCTGGCGGCGAGGCGCGGCGGGGCACGCAGCGGGCCAAGAATAGTGTGACAGCGGCGAGTCTTGGCTGTGGCATCGTCCCTTCCTTCTCTTCCCCTGTCGCGGCTTTTTCTTCCCCCTTCCCCCTTCCGTTCCTTCCTTCCATGTTTCTGTGAATGAGGGTGAAAGGGAAGCAACTGGGGTGCGGCTGGTGGGTTAGGGATTAGGGTTTCATTTTGAAAATTAGGGTTAAGGGCATTATGGTAATTTCAAATAAAATTGGGAATAATTTCTAATCCAACAATAATAATGTATAGAAATACTACTTGCTCATATTTCACATTTTATTCCCGATAAAATGTCCAAATCCAATAATTAGAAATAATATAATTAAACCATTTATTTTCCAAAGTAACAGTATTAATATTTTATTTAATCCGAGTCATATAAAAATTCTTATTATTTCATAACTATCAACTTTATACTTTGAATATAGAAAATAATCCAATAATTATAAAATTGGATAATAATCATAACTTATCTCAAATCCAATAAATCAAAACTTGCCATAATTATCTTTAATAAAATAATCTTTGAAATTAAGGCTATAAATAACTGTAGGATTTGAGACTTGATCATAATAAGACTTTTCAAAGATTCTGGGTCTTACAAGCAAGAGCTGGGTGTTCAATGCCCACAAGGGGGCAGGAAACTTGAATTCCCTAGCCCCTCAGAATTAGTGGATCCCACAGAATCTCCACCTGCCCCACCTTCTTCTCTCTCTTACTTTCACTCTTCCCTATAAAACCTAACCCAATCACATCCATATCACTTTCCAATACCATCATAACTCCCACCAATCCCCACCCACTTCAAATTCAAAATTTTTCACCCAATTCCCACCCATTCATTCGAACCCTACTCTATTCCACTCCTATAAATACCCCTTCTTCCTACCATTCATACACATACCATTATACTCTAAAGCCCACTTGGCCGAATCCTCCTCTCCTCTTTTCTCTACCAATTATCTTCTTCTTCTACTCTTTTCTTCATATTTTGCTCGAGGAAGAGCAAAGCTTTTAAGTTTTGTGTTGGAAAAGCCTTGTTTTTTGCTTTCCATTCACACTTATAGCACCCAAAGTCGGAGAACCCTCTAGAAAGAGGAAAGGAAAAGCAGTTGCTTCTACCTCTGAATCTTGGAAGATGGAAAGATTCACTATCAAAGCTCATTAAGACTACTTCTATAAAGTAGTGGCAAAGAAAATGGTGATTCTTAAAGTCCCCCTTTAGGCTAAAAAAGAATGAGTACCCGGAGATCCAAAGAGAAATCCGGAGCAGGGGTTGGGAAGTCCTAACCAATCCTATCTCAGAAGTTGGGATCTTAATGGTACAAGAGTTCTATGCCAATACGTGGGTCCAGAAAAACCATGATACAAGCGTGAACCGAAGTCCCAAAAAATTGGCATACCATGGTCCGATGGCATCTCTTGGATTTCAGCCCAGAAAGTGTAAGGTTGGTGCTCCATTTGCCACTGATGCAAGGAGATCCATATCCTTACACTAGGAAAGTCAATTTTGACCAGAGGCTAGACCAAGTCCTTTCAGACATTTGTGTGGAAAGAGCTTAGTGGAAGAGGGATGCTCAAGGCAAGCCTATCCAAATGAGAAGGCTTGACCTCAAGCCTGTAGCTAGAGGATGGTTTGAATTTATCCAATGCTCTATCATCCCTACTAGCAATCGGCTAGAAGTGACCATTGACAGAGCCATCATAATTCATTGCATCATGATTGGAAGTGAGGTGGAGGTACATGAGGTAATACCTCAAGAGTTGTACAAGAAAGCTGAAGAGCCTTCCCTCTTAGAAAGGTTGGCCTTCCCCGACCTTATCTGTCATCTATGCAATTCAACTGAAATTGTCATAGAAGGAGACATTCCTGTTGAGGAGGACAAGCCCATCACCAAGAGGAGGATGGAGCAAATTAGAGAGCCAGCACATGGACCACAGCAAGAGCATGTTGAGCTACCTCAACAAGAAATCCATGAGATGCCTCAAGGGATGCATTTTCCTCTCAAAAGCTATTGGGACCAATTGCACACTTCTCTAGAAGAATTGAGCTCCAGCATGGATCAACTAAGGATGGGACATTAAGAGCACTCCACCATCCTCCATGACATAAGAGAAGATCAAAGAGCCATGAGGGAAGAACAAAGAATCATGAGGGAAGAACAATAGAGGCAGGGGTGTGACATAGAGAAAATCAAGCACTCCATTGGATCCTCCAGAAGGAGTAGTAGACGCCATCACTAAGGTGGATTCGTTCCCTTTATTCCCCCGTTGCCTATGTTATTATTTGTTTTGTTTTCCATGTATTTTGTTTTATTGTCTATTTCTAGTGCATGATCATCTGTCTTTATGTCTTAAAACTATGAAATATTCCATGCATCTCTCACCTTGCTTAAAAGAAAAATTATTTTATTAAAAAAGAAAAGTAAGATGCATGAATTTCAAGTTATATATTAAGAATAGTCCAATTATTTGATGTGGTGGCATTGCTTTTGTTTTCTGAATGTATGAATAAATAGTGCATATTTGATGTTGGAGTTAAGAATGTTGGCTCTTGAAAGAATGAGGATAAAAGTGAAGTATTATTGGTGATCTGAAAAATCTAAAAATTGATTCTTGAAGCAAGAAAAAGCAGCAAAAAGTAATAAAAGAAAAAAAAATATGCAAAAAAAAAAGCAGAAAAAGAAATAAAAAGCAGAAAAAGCCAATAGCTCTTTAAACCAAAAGGCAAGAGCAAGGATCCAAGGCTTTGAGCATCAATGGTTAGGAGGGCCTAAAAGAAATATCTTAGCCTAAACAGTTCAATTGAGCTGCTTCCCTAACTATATGCTTGTGGTGTGAAGGTGTCAAGTGAAAAGCTTGAGACTGAGCAGTTAAAGTCGTGGTCCAAAGTAAAGAGTGTGCTTAAGAACTCTAGACATCACTGGCTGGGGATTCTAGCAAAGCTGAATAACAATCCAAAAGGGTTCACCTAGTTAAATTGCCTGTGGCATTTATGTATCCGGTGGTAATACTGGAAAACAAAGTGCTTAGGGTCACGACCAAGACTCTAAGGAAGCTGTGTTCAAGAATAAAAAAGAACTTAACTAAGAGAATCAATAGTATCATCTGGATTCTAAGTTCCTAAAATGCTAACTATTTTGAGCTTCAATAGAAAGTGAGATGCCAAAACTATTCAGAAGCAAAAAGCTACTAGTCCCGCTCATCTAATTGAAACCAAGCTTCATTGAAAACTTTGAGATTTATTGCATCCTTCTATTTCTTTTTATCCTACTTTGTTTTGGTTGCTTGGAAACAAGCAACAGTTTAAATTTGGTATTCTGATGAACGGATATTTTATACGCTTTTTGGCATCATTTTCATACAATTTTCATTATGTTTTGTTTAAGTTTTATTATGTTTTCATAGGTTTTAGTGCAAAATTCACATTTTTGGATTCTACTTTGAGTTTGTGTGTTTTATGGTGATTTCAGGTATTTTTTGGCTGAAATTGAGGAGCTTGAGCAAAAGTCTGATTCAGAGACAGGGAAAGGACTGCAGATGCTGTCAAGATTTGACCTCCGTGCACTCGAAGGAGCTTTTCTGGAGCTAAAGAAGTTCAAATGGTGTGCTCTCAACAGCTATGGAAAGCTAACATCCAGAGATTTTCAGAAATATATAATAGTCCATACTTTACTTTGGAAATGAAGGCCCAAAACTGGCATTCAACGCCAGCCACCATCCCTATTCCTGGCGTCCAGCGCCCATAGGGGAGCAGCTGGCATCCAACACCCAGGATGGAGTTCCTAGCCAGCATTCAACACCCCTAAAGGGTACTAACTCATGGGAGACACTCAAGCTCAGCCCAAATACTCACCAAGTGGGTCCCAGAAGTGGATTTTTGCACTACAAGACTAGTTTTTCTTATTTTCTGTAATCCTTAGTTACTAGACTAGTATATATAGAACAAAGATCACCCTTGTTAGGGATCTTTGCCCATTCGAACCTTTCATTATTATTTTCTATATAGTATGAGTCACTAACCTCCTAAGGTTAAGGTTAGGAGCTCTGTTGAGTTTTATGGATTAATAATATTACTATTCTTCTTTTTTCTTGGGCTCCCTCTCTTTCTCCCTTGTCGGGTGAGATTGCCCAAGTCGCTAGCTGGGTTCTCGTAGCCTAGCATTTTCCTCCATATTGATGTGCTTCTCATCTCTTTCTTGTACACCACTCAAAGAAGTCGGGTACCTTTTCGAGATGGACTAGGAGAAGGGACCTTCTCGGAGTCCATTTACTAGGTCCATAATTACTGCTTCTGTAGGCAGATCCTGAATTTCTAGGTACGCCTTGTTGAACCTTTCCATGTAGTCTCTAAGAGGTTCTCCGATCTCATGTTTTACTTCCAGGAGGCTAGGCGCATGCTTGACTTTGTGATGCACGGAAACTTGTCTCTCAACAATTTTCTCTCGGCAAGTATACCGAATTGTCGTCAAGTAAAAACTCACAATAGAGTGAGGTCGAATCCCACAGGGATTGATTGGTCAAGCAACTTTAATCAGAGGAATGTTCTAGTTGAGCTAAGCAGAATTTGATTTGAGAATTTCAGGAAATTAAATGGCGGAAAAGTAAATGGCAGAAAATGTAATTGTTGGAAATAAAAAACTGAATGTAAATGATGGAAAGTAAATTGCAGAATCTTAAATGGGGAATGGGAAAGATGAACATAAAAGTAAATGGTAGAAAGTAAAGAGAATGGGTAAGATCAGAAATGGGGAGTTCATTGGGCTCAGGAGATGTTGTATTCTCCGGATCAAGTTCATTTTCATCTCTTCCTCAATCAATGCATTCATTGATCTCCTTGGCAATCTTAAGTGATTGAATTCCAACTCCTTGGTAATTCAATCTCTCAAATCTTGATCAATAGCCAATTCCTTGGTCTAATTGCTCATGAGAAAAGATGAAGTATGGTCACTGATTATACCACATGTATTTCCAAATCAAAGTATTGGGAGAATTATAAGTCACTATATCCGTCCAAACCCCAATTTGGTCCAACATGAGAAAGCATTTCTAGCATGATCTCTTCATTCCTCTTCCAAGGTTCCGAAGAGATCCAAGTATGAATAGCTTCTTTTCCAAGACAAATACCCAATTGGATGAAGATTGAAAGCTTTCTAGTAAAATTAAGAGAAAAGAAAGAAGAAGAATAATGAAAACTATTATTGATCCATCAAATTACAACAGAGCTCCTTAACCCAATGAAAGGGGTTTAGTTGTTCATAGCTCTGGGAATGGAAAGCAAAGATGGAAAATACATTCTAAAAGTAAAACTAGAAGTTGCAGAGAAAGTAAAATTATACAGAGAGTAGTTCTCTCAATGCCAAAAGCTCCCTTACTAGTTCAAAACTACTCCTATATATACTACTCTTCTAATCTTCTAGTTGGCTCTTCAAGTCTTGGATATGGGCCTTTGGATCTTTAGTTGAAGCAGTTGCAGTCTTCAGTGGGCTCAGCTTTGCTTGCAGAGAAAGTGTGAGTTAGGCATGGACGTTAGTTAGGACGTTAGTGGTGTTAACGTTAAGTGAAAATGTAGGTTCGAGAATGTTAGTGACGATCACCTTTTTCACTAACGTTCCTAACCCAAGATGGTCCACGTTAACTTCAACGTTGGTGGCACTAACGTGACCACTAATGTTGCCTCTTGGTCCTTCGCAAACGTTATTGGCATTCACCTTTTCCAATAATGTTTGCTTGTTGCCCTTCCTCCCTACGTTAGAGTCCACATTAGTGTAGCTAACGTGACCCTTAACGTGGGCATGCCTCAGCTTCGAGAGCGTTAGTGACACTTACCTTTGTCACTAACGCTCTAAACGCCCCTTCTCACGTTAGTGCCTCATGTTAATTGTATTAATATGGCCACTAACGTGGTGGTGATTGCCATCTCTAATGTTAGTGACAAAGGTGAGTGTCACTAACGTTGGCTCATCATTTCTTTCCTCCACGTTAGCTTCCATGTTAATGTAATTAACGTGGCAACTAACGTGGCTAATAGTGGCTTGGTCCAACGTTAGTGACAAAGGTGAGTGTCACTAACATTGGCACTTCTTTCTTCCTTCCACGTTAGAGTTCACGTTAATGTAATTAACGTGACTCTTAACGTGGCTAAGTGTGCCCCTTTTTCCAACGTTAGTAGCCTTCACTTTTACCACTAACGTTGGAGCTTTACTTCTCCTCCACGTTAGCTTCCACGTTAATGTAGTTAACGTGGCAACTAACGTGGGCTATGATGGTTCACGAAGGCGTTATTGGCGATCACTTTTCTCATTAACGTTGCAAGCTAGCTCCCATTCCATGTTAATGGTCACGTTAGCTAGACTAATGTGGCTATTAACGTGGCATCTTCCTTGCTTCCTTTGTCCTGAAATCAAGCAAGTAAAGTGCATCAAAGCTAGGTTCTAACTCACGAGATCATGCATCATCCAGTTTATCATTCAATTCATGCATAATTCTCATAAAATCATATAAAATTCACAATGTTTGCTTGAATCAAGATGTAAGTGATTATCTACCCAAAACTTGCTTATTAACTAAGAAAATGCATGAAACTACCCTAAAACAGTAAAGAAAAGGTCAGTGAAACTGGCTAAAATGCCTTGGCATCACAACACCAAACTTACAGCTTGCTTGTCCCTAAGCAAGTACTGAAACATGAGAATGATGAATGAAATGACAAGAGAAATGAGTCATTATTGTGGAAGTCATATCCTTGGTTTTATGGGGGTTTCATGCATAGCAACTTAGGTTCATTCCTTCACTGGCTTTCAGACCTTTATCATGCCCTGGAATACTTACTTGATTGCACCCTATGAGACTTTTATTCATTAATCCCTTTGTCTTTTCAAGGTTTAATTGTGTTCTTAGACTAGGTGCTTTGTGAGAGGGCGACTCTTTAAGATAAGCTTTCAGCCAGCACTCCCGAACCAGTTGGTCCAAGGTGCTGGGTGTTAAGACACACCTTAGGACTTACTCCCTCAAGTCTCTTTCCCCCATACATACACACCACAGACACATGGTTTGTTATTTTCTTACTTGAGACCTTGGTGTCCAGCACCTCTTTGGGTTACTAAGTGTTCTGTAGCAAAGGTTACTCATGATAGTGGACTTTCAGCTGATAATCCGGGTTAGTTAACCCAAGCTACCAAGTGATAAGGTACCCCTGGGAGCTTATTCATCCAAGCATATCCTTTACACAGGAGCACCACAGACACATGCCTCAAGATTCAACCCTTGGTGCCTAGCCTTATTTCTTACTCTTTTTCTTTATTTCTCAACTTTCATTTTTCTTTCCCTTTTTTCTTATTAGAATCTTGTTATTTAGCTAGTCTCATGGGTTTTGTTTCAAGCATATGATTCAGGACAGATAGTTGCCTTCCTACCTTGTTGGTGAACCAACTTAGCTAAGTAATTACTACACCACAAGCTTAAAAACTTACTCCACAAATTGAATATCACTCTGGTCTTTCATAACATCTCTTTTTATTTGACTTAAAGGACAAGCATACAAGTAAGTAGGGTGAAAATGTAGCAGTGACATTAGACTAGCAAGCATAGACCTAAGCAATGCAAACTTAAAGGTAGAATTGAAAATCCTAAACTACCATGGAAACATGTTCTATTTCATACATGATTTTCCTTATTTAAAACTTGAGAAAGATAGGACAATGAGGGAACTCCACCACCTTTTACTCATGGGGGTGCTCATGATCTCCCTCTTGTTTGTCCTCTTTGTGTCCACTTGTGTTTCCTTGTATCTGTGCCAGTCTGGCTTTTTTCCAATCCTCAAGTGCCTTCCTTACTGATTCATGACTCTTTTATACCCTCTCTCTTTCTTCTCGTGCTAATTCATCCTTCACTTCTTCATATCTTGTGATTCCCGGATGCAGTATAGGCAGTTGTCCAACTAAATATTCGAGCCTGGCTTGAGTGTTCACATGATATCCAGTCTCGTTCATGTAAATTCCTTCTGAGAACGCCTTGTATTCGTCGAAGAGTTCTGCCTGTTCTAATTCTTTCCGATGCATTTCATGTATGTGTGCACCTTGATGTGCTTGGATGTTGATTAGCTTTTGGATGGCTTCTTGTTGTTGATCCTGCCTTTGTTCCAACTTGTGGAAGGATTTACCCCATTGTTTCCCTTGTTCCAGTTGCTGCTCCATCATTTGCTTTTGCCATTCCCCCTGTTGATTCATCCATCTAGAGAGTGATTCTTCTTGACGGTCCATCAACTGTAGTTGAAGCTCTTTCTGTGCCCCTTGATTTTCCAAGTATTGTCTAAATAAACCATCAATGGCTTCCTGTAGTTGGTGCATGTCCAAAGGGGCTTGCTCCTCTAGGTTTTGTCCTTCTACCACTTGATGGGCTGGCCTCTTTCTTGGCTTTCGTTGAGGTAGGGGAGATGCAACAGCATGCATCTATCGAACAGTAATTGGGATGCTCACTTTTATCCACTCGGGGTTCTCATCTTCGAACACCACCCCATCCCTGTCGCACAGACGGAAAATAGTGCTGGGGTAGCCTAACCTTCCTCCAGAATCGCTTTTCTCAGCCATCTTCCTAATGCCTTGGGCTATGAGTTCATGAACCTTGATCTCTCCCCCTTTAAGTATAAATTGCACCATTGTTGCTCTCTTAAGATTCACCTCTGAGTTATTCCCGGCGGGGAGGATGGATCTCCTTATAATTTTGAACCACCCCTTTGTTTCAGGAGTGAGGTCCCCTCTCTTGATGAACTTGGGCTTTCCTTGAGGATCTCGTACCTAATCAACTCCTTACACGCAAATATCTTGCACTATTTGGTTATAATTGGGACTGCTATCTATTCTGGAGTGATAGCTTTCTTCTGCAAATGGTATGGTTCGTAGTTTTAATGCCCTCATGATGCTCATGGGACTAAAATCCACGGTCACCCCTCTTACAAAGCTTGTATAGGACTCATCTGCCTTATCATACCTGACTGCATTTGCGTAAAACTCTCTTACAAGAGTTGCGTTTACTTTTGTGACCGGATCGGTGAGGAGCTCCCATCTTCTCTTTTTCACCTTCTCTGTGATTTCGGGGCACTCCGTTTTTCTGACTTGAAAGCCTAGCTCGTATATGATCTCCTTATCAGCCATCCACCCATATTGAAATGCATTGTGAAAGGTTCTAAACTTCTTTTCATCAAAAGGGCGCTGCTCCATAGGCTCCTTCCCCTTTCTTCTTTTAGAGCTTGATGATGCCATAAGTGACTTTTGAGATGTGAAGGTGTTGAAGGGTGTGGATAGGTGGTGGAATTCGGCCGGGTTAGGATAGGGTATAGTTGAGGGAGTGGGTGAGAGTGCTTTTGATGGGGTAAGAGGAGTTGGGTGCCGAAAGTGGGAAGTTCAGAGAATGGGAATGGAATGTGAAGGGGGTACAGAATAAGAACCACTTATGTAGGGAGGTGGTGAGTGAATGAAAGGTGTGGATTGATGGAGTGGGTGTATGATGAACGGATGGGGTTTAGCATGGGATGAGCACAAGGATCATCAACTTTATGATGGGGTTGGTTCGATTTCCAAGCGTGTCATTCTTTCAATGTTGCATGGCAACATTTCCCAAGGCATTCCCCTTGAAGACACGTGTATAGTCCTCTTCTTTTGAAGTGGCCGAACCCTTCCTCCTTCAATTGTCCCATCAATTCTCCTACAAAACAAAAGGGATGTGATTAATGAAATTGTGGATAGTGGCGGCAAAATTAAAAAAAAAATGGGATAACTACTTTTTAAAGTTTTTTTGTTTCTAACTAATTAAGTGCTATTCATGAATGCAAACCAACTAAATATTTAATTGTCCTTGTATGCAACATTGATGACACCAAACTTAGTTTGTGGTCGTGTGGTGTACAAAGTTTTGTTCAAGGCTTTAAGAGTGACATGATATGAATTGCATTTATGCTCTCTTAGTATGCCTTGAACACCAAACTTGTTCTTCACTATGTGCTGCATAAAAGGGTTCATCCAAGTATATGTCAAAGTTGATTTGGAATTCATGAACCTTGCATTATTAACTACTTAAAAAGCATATAAAACATGAGTTGCCTCCCATGAAGCATTTCTTTAGCGTCACTAGTTTGACGTTCTGACTTTGTCAGGGTGGTTGGTAATGCTTCAAATCTTTCCCCCTCGCAGTAAATCTATCTCCATTGGCTTCATCAAGAATCTCCACATGTTCTAAGGAGAGAATTCTATTGATGGTGAAAACTTTAGGTAGCTGAGATGGGATGGTGGGGAGATGAGGTGGGATAACTGGGAAATAAGCTGAGATCACTTTATCCCCTGGAGAGAAATCCTCTGTGGGGATCTTCTTGTTCCTCCATCTCCTTGGTGCCTTCTTCTTTGTTTCTTTTGATGTTTCCATGCTCTTTGTGGCCTTTTTTTCCAATAAAATTTTGTTGCTGGTCTCATATGACTCTGGTGGTTTAGGTTCCTCCTGGTTTTTCTTTAGCTGTGACAACTGCTGACTGTCTTGCTCATCAACCAAAGGGATTCCCAGGTGTACAACTTGTGTTTCAATGCTTGTTTCTTCCACCAGTGCTTTGTCGTACTCTCCCCTTGGTTCCTTGTTTTCCTGATCTGCTTCTTGTGAGGGTTTGAAGACATTAAATGCAGTTGTTCATCATGTATCCTCAGTATTAGCTCTCCTTGCTCCACATCTATGAGCGCTCTGGCTGTAGCTAGGAATGGTCTTCCCAATATGATTGGGTGAAGGTGACTCTCTTCCATTTCCAATATGACAAAGTCTGTGGGAAGGAAGTAGTTCCCAACCTTCACCAACACGTTTTCAACCACTCCTACTGCTTGTTTTTGAGTTTTGTCAGTCAGCCTGATGACTACGTCTGTGGGCATTAGCTTATTGATCAGCAGCTTCTTCATGAGAGATAGAGGCATTAAATTAATGCTTGCTCTAAGATCACAGAGTCCTTTATCAATCAGTGTGTCTCCTATGGCACAGGGAATGTGAAAACTCCATGGGTCCTTCCTTTTTGTAGGCAACTCTGGTTGAATGAGAGCACTGCACTCCTTATTATTCATCACTATTGTTTGCCCTCCCTTGAGTGAGCTTTTCCTGGTCAGCAGCTCCTTCATATACTTAATGTATGAGGGCATTTGTTGGAGAGCCTTGATGAATGGTATGTTTACATGGAGAGATGCAAACATGTCAAGGAACTTTGAGTATATTCTCTTTTCTACACCACCCTTGAGTCTTTGGGGAAAGGGTGCATAGAGTTTCAGCATCTCCTTCTGTGTAATTTTGGTTTCTTGGTGACCCTCTTCATGCTTCTCTGCTGAAGTATCTCTAGAGTGTTCGAAGGGTTTGTTCAGCTCTTCCTCAGTCCTCCTATCACTTATAGTGACCATCTTGCATTCTTCCCATCTTACTTTCTTTGCTTCACCTCTCGGGTTTTTCTCTGTGTCACTTGGGAAGCTGTCAGTAGGTTTGGGAATCTTCTCAGAGAGGTATCCCACTTGAAATTCCAGCCTCTTAATGGTGTCTTCCTGGTTTTTGATATTGGCTCGCACTTCCTCCTTGAACACCTTGTTTTCTTGGATTTCCTTACATACGCCTTCAAGTAGAGTCTCAATCATTGAGAGTCTATCTTCGGATGATGGTGAGTTGGGGTTGGAGGGATGAGAAGGGCCATTTTGGTTTTGATATGGATATTGAGAGGTGTTGTTAGGTGGGTGCTGATATGATCTCTGTGTGGAATATTGGTGAACTGCATTGTTGTTGGAGTTGTGACGTCTCTGATCTTGGCCTTGATCTTGTTGAATTCCCCACCCAAAGTTTGGGTGGTTCCTCCAACCAGGATTATAAGTTTTGGAGTATGGATCATGGTTTTGCCTAAGTAAGTTTCCAATGTAGTTGGCTTGTTCCTGATCATCCTCTACCTCTGCATTCACTCCTTCTTGGGCTGCTGATGAGGTGGTGATTACTGTTACTTGGTTCCTTTCCATCTTCTTGGTAAGGTCAGCCAGCTGCTTGGTGATCATCTTGTTTTGGGCCAGCAGTGCATCTACATTGTTTAGTTCTATCACTCCTCTAGTGTTGCCTCTTTCAGAAGCATAGAAGTAGTCATTCTCAGCTACAATCTCAATGACATCTATAGCTTCTTCAATGGTCTTCTTCTTGTTCAGAGATCCCCCAGATGAGTGGTCTACTGCCTTCTTTGATTCGTAAGAAAGACCTTCATAGAAGATGTGTAACTGCACCCATTCATTGAACATATTTGGCGGGCACCTTCTTGTCAAGTCCTTAAACATCTCCCATGCTTCATATAGAGTTTCACCATCTTGTTGCCTAAAGGTTTGTACCTTAG
Organism: Arachis ipaensis; assembly: GCF_000816755.2. Taxonomy (NCBI): domain Eukaryota; kingdom Viridiplantae; phylum Streptophyta; class Magnoliopsida; order Fabales; family Fabaceae; genus Arachis; species Arachis ipaensis. Next base: position 34,836,663 of record NC_029785.2, on the reverse strand, counting down.
CTCTCAACCTGTTGATTCTTTGAGGAGGATAGAATCTTGCCAAGAATTTGTTCACCACATCTTCTCAGGTTGTTAAACTCTCCTTCAGGAAGGATTTCAGCCATTTAGATGCTTTATCCTTGAGTGAGAAGGGAAACAGAAGCAGTCTATAGGTGTCGGGATGAACACCATTAGACTTCATAGTATCACATATCCTTAGGAATGTGGTTAGATGTTGATTGGGGTCTTCTTTGACACTTCCTCCGAATGAACAGTTGTTCTGAACAAGGGTGATGAGTTGTGGCTTTAGTTCAAAGTTATTGGCATGTATGGTTTGGTTTTTGGATGCTACTTCCACAGTTTCCTGGGTTTGGATTTATGTAAGATCCCAGAACTCTTCTCTTTTGCTCAGCATGATGCACTGGACCTTCTCTGTCATGGTTGTGAGCTTCTTCTTCATGATGATTCTCCATATTCTCATCCATGTCTGGTTCAAAGTACTCTTCCTCTTCCTCAGCACCAACAACTCTCTTTCCTCTTGCTTCCCTCCTTAATCTAAGGAAGGTCCTCTCAGGTTCAGAATCAAAAGACGTTGAAGCCCCACTTCTTCTACCTGTCATACAACCAACAAGGCCAAAGCAAAAGGGAGATAGAGAGTATTCTTGTTAAAAATGCTGTTAGTGTGAGTGATGCAATATATCAAACAGTTAGTGGGTTAGTGAACTGAATTGTAACAAATAAGAGAACACCACAAACGGGTAGGGGTAAAAGGAAGAAAAGAACTGAAACTGAAAGTAAATCAATCAAACAGAAATTAAATCAAACAAAAGAAAAATTCTCAATCTAGTTACCCACCAATTTAATCATTGTTGATACAAAATCAATCCCCGGCAACGGTGCCATAAACTTGCTGCACGGAAACTTGTCTCTCAACAATTTTCCCTCGGCAAGTATACCGAATTGTCGTCAAGTAAAAACTCACAATAGAGTGAGGTCGAATCCCACAGGGATTGATTGGTCAAGAAACTTTAATCAGAGGAATGTTCTAGTTGAGCTAAGCAGAATTTGATTTGAGAATTTCAGGAAATTAAATGGCAAAAAAGTAAATGGCAGAAAATGTAATTGCTGGAAATAAAGAACTGAATGTAAATGATGGAAAGTAAATTGTAGAATCTTAAATGGGGAATGGGGAAGATGAACATAAAAGTAAATGGCAGAAAGTAAAGAGAATGGGTAAGATCAGAAATGGGGAGTTCATTGGGCTCAGGAGATGTTATATTCTCCGAATCAAGTTCATTTTCATCTCTTCCTCAATCAATGCATTCATTGATCTCCTTGGCAATCTTAAGTGATTGAATTCCAATTCCTTGGTAATTTAATCTCTTAAATCTTGATCAATAGCCAATTCCTTGGTCTAATTGCTCATGAGAAGAGATGAAGTATGGTCACTGATTATACCACATGTATTTCCAAATCAAAGTATTGAGAGAATTATATGTCACTATATCCGTCCAAACCCCAATTTGGTCCAACATGAGAAAGCATTTCTAGCATGATCTCTTCATTCCTCTTACAAGGTTCCGAAGAGATCCAAGTATGAATAGCTTCTTTTCCAAGACAATTACCCAATTGGATGAAGATTGAAAGCTTTCTAGTAAAATCAAGAGAAAAGAAAGAAGAAGAATAATGAAAACTATTATTGATCCATCAAATTACAACAGAGCTCCCTAACCCAATGAAAGGGGTTTAGTTGTTCATAGCTCTGGGAATGGAAAGCAAAGATGGAAAATACATTCTAAAAGTTAAACTAGAAGTTACAGAGAAAGTAAAATTATACAGAGAGTAGTTCTCCCAATGCCAAAAGT
>NC_029785.2:34805594-34834787 GCF_000816755.2 Arachis ipaensis | reverse complement strand
CGTTAGTGACACTTACCTTTGTCACTAACGCTCCAAACGCCCCTTCTCACGTTAGTGCCTCACGTTAATTGTATTAACGTGGCCACTAACGTGGTGGTGATTGCCATCTCCAACATTAGTGACAAAGGTAAGTGTTACTAACGTTGGCTCATCATTTCTTTCCTCCACGTTAGCTTCCACATTAATATAATTAACGTGGCAACTAACGTGGCTAATAGTGGCTTAGTCCAATGTTAGTGACAAAGGTGAGTGTCACTAACGTTGGCGCTTCTTTGTTCCTTCCACGTTAGAATTCACGTTAATGTAATTAACGTGACTCTTAACGTGGCTAAGTGTGCCCCTTTTTCCAACATTAGTGGTATTCACTTTTACCACTAACGTTGGAGCTTTACTTCTCCTCCACGTTAGCTTCCACATTAATGTAGTTAACGTGGCAACTAACGTGGGCTATGATGGTTCACGAAGGTGTTATTGGCGATCACTTTTCTCATTAACGTTGCAAGCTAGCTCCCATTCCACGTTAATGGTCACATTAGTTAGACTAACGTGGCTATTAACGTGGCATCTTCCTTGCTTCCTTTGTCCTGAAATCAAGCAAGTAAAGTGCATCAAAGCTAGGTTCTAACTCATGAGATCATGCATCATCCATTTTATCATTCAATTCATGCATAATTCTCATAAAATCATATAAAATTCACAATGTTTGCTTGAATCAAGATGTAAGTGATTATCTACCCAAAACTTGCTTATTAACTAAGAAAATGCATGAAACTACCCTAAAACAGTAAAGAAAAGGTCAGTAAAACTGGCCAAAATGCCCTCGCATCACATTGTCCTTTTGAATTGAAAATTGCATAAGAAACTTATGCGAGAGATCATCGAAACTGGAGACCGACCTTGGGGGAGGCCATCGAACCACTTTATTGCTGCCTTTGTCCGGGTTGTCGGAAAGGCTTTGCAGCACGTAGCATCAGAGGCGTCGGCTAAGTACATCCGACTTTTGAAATTGCTCAGATGATGCTTTGGGTCGGTGGTCCCGTCGTATAAGTCCATGTCGGGGTTTTTAAAGTTCCTTGGAACTTTTACCCTCATGATGTCTTCACTGAATGGATCTTCTCCCCCCAAGGGAGATTCTTCTCGGTCACTGCGAGAGCTCTTACCTCGGATATTGGATTCTAACCTCAAGAGCTTTTCTTCAAGCTCTTTTTGTCGTTCAACCTCTTTCCTTAGGTTTCTCTCCACTTCCCTCTGTCGTTCCAGTTCTTGTTCCAACTGTTCTAATCGTCCATGGTGGCCGTGAAGTAGCCCCAGGAGGTCGGTAGTGTGAGGTTGTCCCCCCTTTTCTCATTCGTGTGCTTCAGAGGGGATCTCCTTTGAATATTTTACCCCTGAGAGGCCTTCTCTGTGCTGGTTAGCCGCTCCTTGCAGGGTGACTATAACTCTGTCATTGTTACCAGTGTCTTGGTTTTCTAGCTCAGATTTGGACGTGGTGTTTCCGTCTTCATTTAGATCGTCCACCATCATGTGTTGATCTCCTATGTCCCCGGCAATGGTGCCAATGTTACGTAGGTAACCTGAGATAGGTGGATTGGGGTTGAAGGATTGGCCCAAGCGTCAATGGAAGGTGGTCTCCGACTTGTTCATGTTCGGGAGCCGCAAAGCATGATCTCTAGAATCCTGCTCCAAAGAGTAAGGATAATAAGGTTAAGCAGCTAGAAACAATGTTACTTCCAAAATGCATCTCTGTAAAAATAAATTTTACAGGTTTATGGGAGACCATATCCAGCCAGTTTTTATCACAATAAGCACAGAACAATATACTTTGGTGCTTCTGCCACTAAAATCAGCCATCAATATATTTATGTAAAAATATATGTGTAGTTTAATTTATTTTCAATATGTATTTATATTCCAAGATGTATTTTATATTGATGGTTGATTTTGATGACTGATTTTGGTCTACACGTAGCATAATCGATTTTATTTTTATTCATGGTAGCAATTTTGTTGTGTATTATATGATGCCTCTATAATATATATACCTGGTGAAGGTGATTGTTGATAAGATTTCTGGCTGGATAAGTATGAATGCCTTGAAGCCTAGTTAGCCAAGAACAGCTACACATATTCATACATACATATTCATTCCCTTCATATGCATACAAGTTAAAAGGCATGTCATGTATATGTATATATACCTTTTCTTTATCTCTGTTGTTAGCTTTGGTTGTTTCACAACTGAGTTTCCTCTTCTCATAGAAAGCTTTCTTGTACTCTTCAGCTTCTTTTATGATTTGATTATTGATGAGCGGATAATTTATACGCTTTTTGGCATTATTTTTAGGTAGTTTTTAATATGTTTTAGTCACTTTTTATTATATTTTTATTAGTTTTTAAATAAAAATCACATTTCTGGACTTTACTACGAGTTTGTGTATTTTTCTGTGATTTCAGATAATTTCTGGCTGAAATTGAGGGAGCTGAGCAAAAATCTGATTCAGGCTGAAAAAGGACTACTGATGTTGTTGGATTTTGACCTCCCTGCACTCGGAATGGATTTTTTGGAGCTACAGAAGTCCAATTGGCGCGCTCTCAATTGCTTTGGAAAGGGCTTTCCAGCAATATATAATAGTCCATACTTTGCTCAAGGATAGACGATGTAAACTGGCGTTCAACGCCAGTTCCATGTTGCAGTCTGGCGTTAAACGCCAGAAACAGGTTACAAGTTGGAGTTGAACGCCTAAAATAGGTTACAACCTGGCGTTTAACTCCAGAAACAGCCCAGGCACGTGTAAAGCTTAAGTCTCAGCCCCAGCACACACCAAGTGGGCCCTAGAAGTAGATTTCTGCACCATCTATCTTAGTTTATTCATTTTCTGTAAACCTAGGTTACTAGTTTAGTATTAAAACAACTTTTAGAGATTTATTTTGTATCTCATGACATTTTTAGATCTGAATTTTATACTCTTTGACGGCATGAGTCTCTAAACCCCATTGTTGGGGGTGAGGAGCTCTGCAGCGTCCCGATGAATTAATGCAATTATCTCTGTTTTCTATTCAAACACGCTTGTTCCTATCTAAGATGTTCATTCGCGCTTCACTATGAAGAAGGTGATGATCCGTGACACTCATCACCTTCCTCAATCCATAAACCTTGTCTGTGGTATTCCGAGTAGGATTTAAGGATTTAATGGCTGTGACGAGCTTCAAACTCGCGATTGTTGGGCGTAGTGACAGACGCAAAAGAATCAATAGATTCTATTCTGACATGATCAAGAACCAACAGATGATTAGCCGTGCTGTGACAGAGCATTTGGACCATTTTCACTGAGAGGATGGAAAGTAGCCATTGACAACGGTGACACCCTACATACAGCTTGCCATGGAAGGAGCCTTGCGTGTGTGAAGAGGAGTACAAGAGAAAAGCTGAAATAAAGAGGACAAAGCATCTCCAAAACTCGAACATATTATTCATTACTGCGTAACAAGTATTTATTTCATGCTCTTTTATTTATCTGCAAATTCAACTGATAATTATAATTGGTATCCTGACTAAGAGTTGCAAGATAACCATAGATTGCTTCAAACCAACAATCTCCGTGGGATTCGACCCTTACTCACGTAAGGTATTACTTGGACGATCCAGTGTACTTGCTGGTTAGTTGTGCGAAGTTGTGAGAAATAGTGATATTAACATTGACATACACAATTTCGTGCACCAAGTTTTTGGCGCCGTTGCCGGGGATTGTTCGAGTTTGAACAACTAACGGTTCATCCTGTTGCTTAGATTAGGAAAATTTTGTCTTTTGAGTCAGAGTCTTTTACTTTCTTTTCAAAAATCTTTCAAAAAATTTTTATTTTTCTTTATTAATCTGTGATTTATCTTTTAGTCTTTTATTATTGTTCTTGTTAAAATTTTAGAATCCTTATTTCCTTTTTCAAAAAATTTTCGAAATTTGATTTTTTTTACTAATAATTGAGTTTTTTTTCTGTTTGAGTTTAGTTTTACATTTTAAGTTTGGTGTCAATTGCATATTTTATATTTTCCTTTAAATTTTCGAATTTGTGTCCTTTGTTTTTCCTGGATCTTCAAGTTGTTCTTGTTTAATTTTCTTGTTTGATCTTTAGTTTTTTTTTTTGTTCTGTTTCTTTTCTTGTTTTTCTTGTGCTTTTTCAAAACATTAGCTTTCAAAAAAATTTTATTCTTAGTTATCAAAAATACTTCTTCAAAACAAGTGTTACATTTACAGCTCAATTGGCTAGAGCGTTGGTCTATGTTCTTGGTAATTGGGTATCTTCTTTTTAAAATCTTTTTCAAAAACAATTTTTCTTTGATTAAATCTTGTGCCAAACCTTAAGTTTGGTGTCTTCTTGTTGATCTTTCTATAATTTTCGAAAATTTTATTGTGATTTTCTAAAAATCTTAAGTTTGGTGTTCTTTCTTCATGTTCTTGTTGTTCTTGTGAGTCTTCAAGGTGTTCTTGAGTTTTCCTTATGTCTTGATCTTAAAATTTTTAAGTTTGGTGTTCCTTGGTGTTTTTCCTCCAAAATTTTCGAAAATAAGGAGCATTAGATCTAAAAATTTTAAGTTGTGTGTCTTCTGTGTATTTTTCTTTTTCATCATAAAATTCAAAAATAAAAAAATATCTTCTCTAACTATTTTTGAGCAAATTTCAAAATTTTTTCAAAAAAAATTCAGATTTTTATTTTAAAATCTCTATTTTATCTTATCTTAGTTTTAAAAATTTCAAAATTCAAATTTTTTTTCAAAAAAAAAATCATATCTTTTTCAAAATTTTATCTTATCTTATTTCAAATTTCAAATTTCAACTCTCAAAATTTCAAAATTCAAATTTCAAAATTTAAAATTCAAAATCTAATTTTCAAATTTAAAAATTAAATCTTTTCAAAATTTAAATCTTTTTCAAATCCTTATCTTATATTGTTGACTTTTTCGAAAATTCAAAATTCAATTTTCAAATTTCAACTTTCAAATTTCAAATTTTCAAATTTCAATTTTCAAATTTTCAAATTTCAAATTTTAAATTTCAAAATTTAATTTTCAAATTTAAAATTTAAAATTTCAAAACTTTTTAATTTAAATTCCTTATCTTCTCTTACCTATCTTATCTTATCTTTTCTAATCTCAAATCTTAAAATCAAATCTTTTTCATATCTTTTCTTTATTTTATTTTACTTTATTTTCTTACAAGTATCTTTAATTTTAAGACATATCTTTTTCAAAACTTCCTAACCAATTTCTCTCTCTTCATTTTTTTTTAAAAATCCTCACCCACATCTTTTTCAAATCTTTTTAATTAATTAATTTAGTTTTCAATTTTCTTTTATTTCTTTTACTTCTAATTTTTGAAAATATAGTCAATTTTTCATTTATTTTATTTTATTTTATTTTATTTTAATTTCGGTTTTCAAAAAAAAAATTATTTGCAATCCGCATCATCTCCCTTTCTCCATCATAGACCTAAGTGGAAATGAACAGTCCAGAAGGACTCTGGGGTCATATGCTAACCCCACTACTGCTTCATATGGGAGCAGTGTCTGTATACCCTCCATTGGAGTTAGTAGCTTTGAGTTGAATCCTCAGTTCATTATCATGGTGCAGCAAAGTTGCCAGTATTCCGGTCTTTCACAGGAAGAACCTACAGAGTTTCTGGCACAATTTTTACAAATTGCTGACACAGTACATGATAAAGAAGTAGATCAGGATGTCTACAGATTATTACTATTTCCATTTGCTGTAAAAGACCAAGCTAAGAGGTGGTTAAATAACCAACCTAAGGCTAGCATAAGGACATGGAAATAGACACAAGAATAGCTAATCTGAATATGGAAGTACAGTTGAAGCAAACAGAACAGCAGTTATCAAAATAAATAACGGAAGAGTGCCAAGCAATTCAATTAAGAAGTGGGAAAACATTAAATACTTCACTTCAAGGCAGCAGGAAGCCAAGAAATGAACAACCTGCTATCCAAAATCCCTCTGAGGATAGTAAGAGCCCAGAGATGAATAACTCTGGCATTCAAACGCTAGGAACAGGCAAGGAGCTGGCGTCAAACGCCCAATGGAAGCTCAGTTCTGGCGTTCAAATGCCAGAAACAGGTAGGAAGTTGGCGTCCAACGCCAATCAAGCTTCCAACCCTGGCATTCAAATGCCAGTGAGGGATCAGACACACACAAGTGCTGATAACAACCCCTCTAAAAAGGCTTTCCCAACCACTTCTGTAGAAAATAAACCTGCAGTAGCCAAGGTTGAGGAGTACAAAGCCAAGATACCTTATCCTCAAAAACTCCGCCAAGAGGAGCAGGATAAGCAATTTGCTCGCTTTGCAGACTATCTCAGGACTCTTGAAATAAAGATTCCATTTGTAGAGGCACTTGAGCAAATACCCTCTTATGCTAAGTTCATGAAAGATATCTTGAGTCATAAGAAGGATTAGAGAAAAATTGAAAGAGTTTTCCTCACTGAAGAATGCAGTGCAGTCATTCTGAAAAGCTTCCCAGAAAAGTTTAAAGATCCCGGGAGCTTTATGATACCTTGCATATTAGAGGGTAATTGCACCAAGGCAGCTTTATGTGATCTTAAGGCGAGCATCAACCTAATCCCTGCATCCACTATCAGAAAGCTTGGCTTGACTGAAGAGGTCAAACCAACCCGGATCTGTCTTCAACTTGCTGATGGCTCCATTAAATACCCATCAGGCATAATTGAGGACATGATTGTCAAGGTTGGGCCATTTGCCTTTCCTACTGACTTTGTAGTGCTGGAAATGGAGGAGCACAAGAGTGCAACTCTCATTCTAGGAAGACCATTCCTAGCAACTGGACGAACCCTCATTGATGTCCAAAAAGGAGAGATAACCTTGAGAGTCAATGAGGATGAGTTTAAGTTGAATGTTGTCAAAGCTATGCAACATCCAGACACATCAGACGACTGCCTGAGCGTTGATATTATTGACTCCCTAGAGGAAGAGATCAATATGACTGAGAGTCTCGAATCAGAGCTAGAGGACATTTTTAAAGATGTTCAGCCTGATCTGGAGGATTCAGAGGAATTGAAAGAGCCTCTGAAACTTCCTCAGAAAGAGGAAAAACCTCCTAAAACTGAGCTCAAACCATTACCACCATCCCTGAAATATGCATTTCTGGGAGAAGGTGACACTTTTCCAGTGATCATAAGCTCTGCTTTAGAGCCACAGGAAGAGAACGGCACTTATTCAAGTGCTAAGGATACACAAGACAGCTCTTGGGTGGTCCATATGTGATCTTAGCCCAGCAAGCCCAGCAAGATGCATGCACAAGATCCTATTGGAGGATGATGCTAAGCCAGTGGTTCAACCACAGAGGCGGCTAAATCCAGCCATGAAAGAAGTGGTGCAGAAAGAGGTCACCAAGTTACTGGAGGCTGGGATTATTTATCCTATTTCTGATAGCCCCTGGGTGAGCCCTGTCCAAGTTGTCCCCAAAATGGGAGGAATGACAGTGGTTCATAATGAAAAAAATGAACTGGTTCCTACAAGAATAGTTACAGGGTGGCGCATGTGTATTGACTATAGAAGGCTCAATACAGCCACCAGAAAGGATCATTTTCCTTTACCATTCATAGACCAGATGCTAGAAAGACTAGCAGGTCATGATTATTACTGCTTTTTGGATGGCTATTCAGGCTACAACCAAATTGCAGTAGATTCCCAGGATCAAGAAAAAACAGCATTCACATGTCCATCTGGAGTATTTGCCTACAGAAGGATGCCATTTGGGTTGTGTAATGCACCTGCATCCTTTCAGAGATGCATGCTCTCTATTTTCTCTAATATGGTGGAAAAATTTCTGGAAGTCTTTATGGATGACTTCTCAGTATATGGAGACTCATTTAGCTCCTGTCTTCATCACCTGACACTGGTCCTGAAAAGATGCCAAGAGACTAACCTGGTTTTAAACTGGGAAAAATATCACTTTATGGTGACTGAAGGGATTGTCCTTGGGCACAAGATTTCGAACAAGGGAATAGAGGTGGATCAAGCTAAGGTAGAGGTAATTGAAAAATTACCACCACCTGCCAATGTTAAGGCAATCAGAAGCTTTCTGGGGCATGCAGGATTCTATAGGAGGTTTATAAAGGATTTTTCAAAAATTGCGAAACCTCTGAGCAATCTGCTAGCTACTGACACGCCATTTGTGTTTGACACAGAGTGTCTGCAGGCGTTTGAAACTCTGAAAACTAAGCTGGTCATAGCACCAGTTATTTCTGCACCAGACTGGACATTATCATTTGAACTAATGTGTGATGCCAGTGACCATGCCATTAGTGCAGTACTAGGACAGAGACATAACAAGCTTCTACATGTCATTTATTATGCTAGCCACATTTTAAATGATTCCCAAAAAAATTACACAACCACAAAAAAAGAATTACTTGTAGTGGTTTATGCCATTGACAAGTTTAGATCATACTTAGTAGGATCAAAAGTGATTGTGTATACTGACCATACTGCTCTTAAATATGTACTCACAAAGCAGGATTCAAAACCCAGGCTCATAAGATGGGTGTTGCTTCTGCAAGAGTTTGATATAGAAATAAGAGACAGAAAAGGGACAAAGAATCAAGTAGCTGATCACCTGTCCCGGATAGAACCAGTAGTAGGAGCATCCCTCCCACCTACTGAGATCTCTGAAACCTTTCTGGATGAGCAATTATTTGCCATTCAGAAAGCTCTGTGGTTTGCAGACATTACAAACTATAAGACACAAGGTTCTCCTTCTGTAACCATGGAGAGGAAGCATGAAAAGCTTCTCTCAATACAGAGTCAAACAAAACCCCCACATTCAAACTCTAAGTTTGGTGTTGGGAGGTTCCAACCTTGCTCTGATTATCTGTGAGGCTCCATGAGAGCTCACTATCAAGCTATTGACATTAAAGAAGCGCTTGTTGGGAGGCAACCTAATGTTATTTAATCATATCTATTTTATTTTCTTTTTGTTATTTCGTGATTTATTAGGTTGATGATCATGTGAAGTCACAAAAACTACTAAAAAATCAAAAACAGATTGAAAAACAGCATTGAAAACAGCACACCCTGGAGGAGAGCAGTCTGGCGTTTAAACGCCAGAAACAAGCATCTGCCTGGTGTTAAACACCAGAAACAAGCTACATTTGGGCGTTTAACGCCAGAAACAAGCAGCAGTCTGGCGTTAAACACTAGGATTGCACAGCAAGGGCGTTTTACACGCCTAATTAGAGCAGGGATGTTAAGTCCTTGACCCCACTTGATCTGTGAACCCCACAGGATCCCCTCAGGATCTGTGGACCCCACAGGATCCCCACCTACCTCACCATTCCAATTCAAACCATTCCCCTCCCATACCCACCCATTCACACACCTCCTTCTCCTCCACTTCTCCTTCTACTCCCTTCTATCTTCTTTTGTTCGAGGACGAGCAAACCTTTTAAGTTTGGTGTGGAAAAAAGCGTTGCTTTTTTGTTTTTCCATAACCATTTATGGCACCTAAGGCCGGAGAAAGCTCTAGAAAGAGGAAACGGAAGGCAGTTGCTTCCACTCCCGAGTCATGAGAGATGGAGAGGTTCATCTCAAGGGCCCATAGTTCAGTGGTAGAACATTTGACAAGGAAGAGACATAGAGGAGCTCAAGAGCACCATTGATTCTTCAAGAAGAGGAAGACGCCACCCTCACTAAGGTGGACCCGTTCCTTAATCTCCTTGTTCTTATTTCTCTGTTTTTCGTTTACTATGCTTTATGTTTATTTATGTTTGGGTCTTATTACATGATCACGAGTATCTAAGTGTCTATGTCTTAAAGATATGAATGTCCTATGAACCCATCACCTTTCTTAAATGAAAAATGTTTTCTGAAAAAGAAAAAGAAGTACATGAATTTCAAATTTTAAAATAGTTTAATTATTTTGATGTGGTGGCAATACTTTTTGTTTTCTGAATGAATGCTTGAATAGTGCATATGTCTTTTGAATTTGTTGTTTATGAATGTTAAAATTATTGGCTCTTGAAAGAATGATGAAAAAGGAGAAATGTTATTTGATAATCTGAAAAATCATAAAAATGATTCTTGAAGCAAGAAAAAGCAGTGAAGAACAAAGCTTGCAGAAAAAAAAATGCGAAAAAAAATGCAAAAAAAAATGCAAAAAAAAAAGAGATAGCAAGAAAAAGAAAAAGCAAGCAGAAAAAGCCAAAAGCTCTTTAAACCAAAAGGCAAGAGCAAAAAGCCAATAGCCCTTAAAACCAAAGGCAAGGGTAATAAAAAGGATCCAAGGCTTTGAGCATCAATGGATAGGAGGGCCTAAAGGAATAAAATCCTGGCCTAAGCGGCTAAACCAAGTTGTCCCTAACCATGTGCTTGTGGCGTGAAGGTGTCAAGTGAAAACTTGAGACTGAGCAGTTAAAGTCGAGGTCCAAAGCAAAAACAGAGTGTGCTTAAGAACCCTGGACACCTCTAATTGGGGACTTTAGCAAAGCTGAGTCACAATCTGAAAAGGTTCACCCAGTTATGTGTCTATGGCATGTATGTATCCGGTGGTAATACTGGAAAACAGAGTGCTTAGGGCCACGACCAAGACTCATAAAGTAGCTGTATTCAAGAATCAACATACTAAACTAGGAGAATTAATAACACTATCTGAATTCTGAGTTCCTATAGATACCAATCATTCTGAACTTCAAAGGATAAAGTGAAATGCCAAAACTGCTCAGAAGCAAAAAGCTAATAGTCCCGCTCATCTAATTAAGACTGATCTTCATAGAAATTTTTGAAATTCATTGTATATTCTCTTCTTTTTATCCTACTTTATTTTTAGTTGCTTGGGGACAAGCAACAATTTAAGTTTGGTGTTGTGATGAGCGGATAATTTATACGCTTTTTGGCATTGTTTTTAGGTAGTTTTTAATATGTTTTAGTCACTTTTTATTATATTTTTATTAGTTTTTAAATAAAAATCATATTTCTGAACTTTACTATGAGTTTGTATGTTTTTCTGTGATTTCAGGTAATTTCTGGCTGAAATTGAGGGAGCTGAGCAAAAATCTGATTCAAGCTGAAAAAGGACTGCTGATGCTGTTGGATTCTGACCTCCCTGTACTCGGAATAAATTTTCTGGAGCTACAGGAGTCCAATTGGCGCGCTCTCAATTGCGTTGGAAAGTAGACATCCAGAGCTTTCCAGCAATATATAATAGTCCATACTTTGCTCAAGGATAGATGACGTAAACTGGCGTTCAACGCCAGTTTCATGTTGCAGTCTGGCGTTAAACGCCAGAAACAGGTTACAAGTTGGAGTTGAACGCCCAAAACAGGTTACAACCTGGCATTTAACTCCAGAAACAGCCCAGGCACATGTAAATCTTAAGTCTCAGCCCCAGCACACACCAAGTGGGCCTCAGAAGTGGATTTTTGTACCATCTATCTTAGTTTATTCATTTTCTGTAAACCTAGGTTACTAGTTTAGTATTTAAACAACTTTTAGAGATTTATTTTGTATCTCATGACATTTTTAGATCTGAATTTTATACTCTTTGACGGCATGAGTCTCTAAACCCCATTGTTGGGGGTGAGGAGCTCTGCAGTGTCCCAATGAATTAATGCAATTATCTCTGTTTTCTATTCAAACACGCTTGTTCCTATCTAAGATGTTCATTCGCGCTTCACTATGAAGAAGGTGATGATCCGTGACACTCATCACCTTCCTCAATCCATGAACGTGTGCCTGACAACCACCTCCGTTCTATATTAGATTGAATGAGTATCTCTTAGATTCCGTAATCAGAATCTTCGTGGTATAAGCTAGAATTGATGGCGGCATTCATGAGAATCCGGAAAGTCTAAACCTTATCTGTGGTATTCCGAGTAGGATTCAAGGATTGAATGGCTGTGACGAGCTTCAAACTCGCAATTGTTGGGTGTAGTGACAGACGCAAAAAAATCAATGGATTCTATTCTGACGTGATCGAGAACCAACAGATGATTAGCTGTGCTGTGACAGAGCATTTGGACCATTTTCACTGAGAGGATGGGAAGTAGCCATTGACAATGGTGACACCCTACATACAGCTTGCCATGGAAGGAGCCTTGCGTGTGTAAAGAGGAGTACAAGAGAAAAGCTGAAATAAAGAGGACAAAGCATCTCTAAAACTCCAACATATTATTCATTACTGCGTAACAAGTATTTATTTCATGCTCTTTTATTTATCTGCAAATTCAATTGATAATTATAATTGGTATCCTGACTAAGAGTTGCAAGATAACCATAGATTGCTTCAAACCAACAATCTCCATGGGATTCGACCCTTACTCACGTAAGGTATTACTTGGACGACCCAGTGCACTTGCTAGTTAGTTGTGCGAAGTTGTGAGAAATAGTGATATTAACATTGACATACACAATTTCGTGCACCAATTATGCATCTCCTTTTCCTTTTTCTCCTTTTCCTCAAGATGGATTGCATTTTGACTGAAGCCATGGAAATTATTATGCAATCAGAAGAAATAGTAAACGAGTAATGTTTCATCATTGCCTTAATTGGAAAACAAATCACTAACATTTACATCCTCTCTTTCAATCAATCCAATTCAAAAATTATCATAACTTCATCAGTTCATAACAAAATCAATGCAGCATATCAGAAACTAGAAGAACCATCGTACGGAACGCATAACTTGCATTAAAACACATGGAAAAAAATAATATATATGAATCTAACCGTTGCCAAGAAAGTTCAAAAATGTTTGAACAGTATAACAAATACTAACCTCACTCTGAAAAGGAAACACAGAAAATAAGTTCTGCTCTTTTCCATCTCTCTCAGGAAATTCATCAAACACATGGCAAGCATAACAATACTGAAGCGAGACAATCTCTCAAGCATGTTCCTCCAACAACAATAACAACACAATTAACAGGGAAATTGAAATTGATACCTTGAGAAGCTCATTGGCTTCAAGTGTCTCAATGAAAGAGGTTGCAACATTGGGGGTAACACACAACAGATTCTCAACAGACTTAACTAATTAAAGTACACATCACAGATTCTCAACACATGCTGAAAATAGAATGTTTTAGTTTCACCTAGGAGCAAGCCATATAAACAATAAGATGAAAAGGAATTCGAAAAACCAATCTTGATTGGGTATTTAACTTCCCCCCTAGCATTGATCATCTTTACAGCTTGCACTACCTCTACAACATGTGTAAATAACCAAACTTGTAAATGCTCACCTCCTCCTACATTTTATAAAATTCAAGAAAGAAAAGAGGAAGAAGAAGAAATTAAGCACAAAATAGAAATTGAACAACTTAGCAGAGAAGAATTAGAAGAAGAATTAAATTCCAGATCTCAATCACAACCACCACAGCACCAAGAAGGATCAATAGATATTACAGATTAACCAAAATTACATCATATGGATATAGAAATTAAAACTTCAAGAATTCAACGATCTTCCTACCATAATATTAGTAACTACTTTTCAACTACCCACTTCACTTCACTATAGATGAAAAGGTTTCCTTAGAGTAGGTTCTCGATTCTCCACTGACTGCAATCTCTGTTTGAGATGAAATACTTCATACTGTGTGTACAACAAGAAAGTGATGTTATGAATGATACAGTTAAGGCTAGTAATCAATACAAATAGTTATATTTATACCTATAGTTGGAATGCCCTGACTCTCTCTCCAGCAATCACACCTCTGGTTGAGTGCAGCTCCTACAAAAAAAAACTCAATCAGCTGATTACTACAATTTAATGATGTTATAATATATTGTTATAGGATGAAGGTATGCAAATCAACAAACTATGCAATCAACAAGAAAATTATTATTGGATGATGGAAAATAAATCGGTAATTGGGGTTAATAGTAACTAGTTGAACATTCTAATTTAGAACTGAGCATTAGCACAAGACATATGTATCACTGAAATATTTAGAACCTTGATCCACCATAGTCTAAGGCGCTAGCCAACGGGTGAGGATCCAGTTTGATTCAGTGATGCCAACCATTGAAGCTACCAGCAACCTCCACAACCTCAGCATCACAACAGAACTTGAGTTGAACCTAAAAATATAATGGAAAATAGTGCCAAAGGTTAATTCATCAAAAAAGTTATGCACCACTATATAGAATAAAAAGAATGGCTTAAAAGAAAAATGCAATGACTGCTTTTAAAAATAGATTAAGAAAAAAAAGTAATGAATATGCAACTGTGTAATAGAGAACAAGCCTATGAGAAGCAAATTCTTGGACAACCAAGTGTAGACTCTGAAGAAAATAACATGCCGACACAAAATAAATATACAAGGTAATTATTGATCAATAATCAACCAAGGTTGACATATAGCAGGTATACCCATGATGTTCATAATGATGCCAGAACCAAGGGAAAGAAGCACAGTTTCAGCAATTCCAAGAGTAGCAGCAAGTGCTAAAGAAGTTGATATTGAAGGAATACGCCTCTTGCTTTGGTATTTGCCACCAAAATCTAGATGATACCAAAGTGGAACAAAACCT
This sequence comes from Arachis ipaensis, assembly GCF_000816755.2. Lineage (NCBI taxonomy): Eukaryota > Viridiplantae > Streptophyta > Magnoliopsida > Fabales > Fabaceae > Arachis > Arachis ipaensis. Next base: position 34,820,233 of record NC_029785.2, on the reverse strand, counting down.
TCAGTAGAGGCATCTAAAGAAGGGAACCTATGACCATGTCTAGAAAACTAGTCAGACTATTAAAGAGATGTAGCTTTCTTATAAAGCTTACTACTTTCATCAGTTTGACTGTAATCCTTGCTGATCAGTGCCTGTTCCTCGGCAACAAAGGATGTGGTAATATTAAGTAAAGGAATATTAAATATTTTTTACACCAAATTAAACACAGAAGTTGAAACCCCAACTGCAGCCAATTCAGCAGGCCCTGCATATATAAATATAATTAAGGGGGATTTCTCACTACAACAACAATCATCAATCAAATGTATGTACAAACAAACAGAACCTAAGACAAGCAAATACTTGTAACCATCATCACCAACTACAATTACAAGATTACAACTATCTATTAAATAAACAACAAACTAGCAATTCAGAATGGGCTTCCAGGGTGAGAATAAAATTAAGCCAAATAAGCTGCAGGCAGATAAATTACAATTCCATACTTTCGACCAGTTTAAAACAAGAAAATGCAAACCAATAAATAAAATTAATTTGATCAAATTAGCTTACTTTATACAAGAGTATGTTTGAGTTAATGATTTAAGTGACTATTAACAGAAAGTTACTAATAACTAACTAACTAATTCACCATCTGTAATAATAAGTACCTATGTGGCCGACAAATGCTGTGTCGATCAGTGAGGTAAGTGGATCAGCTGCCAATGCCAAAGCAGCAGGTAGTGCAATGGACAGTATTTTCTTCCCCAGTTCATCAAATTTAAGCCACCCATCTCTGTTCAAAGCAGGTATATTAAACTTTAAAACTCCAATTTACATGCAAATAACCTAAAAATAGAAAAGAAAGACAAACTTTTTAACTGAAAATTCTCAGTCACACATTAAATCAGATTCAAAGAAAGAGAAGGCAGAAACTTTATCAAATTAAATCCTGTTTAATAACCAAAAACGAAAAAAGAAATTAAATACAAGGCAACATATTGTTCAAGTAAAATTTCAAACAGTTTTGCATGAAACATATATGACAACAGAAAATGCATATGCATACCTCCTCCTCTTCCTCAGCAATAAAAATGAAACTAGTCAATGCATTCAGGAACCTTGATTTCACGAACAAGTTTATAAGAACACAATAAAAATCTATAACCGTTACAAGTTCTTATCATAGAATAGGAAATAGAATCATAGTGATGGAACATAGGATAATATAATTAGAGTTAGAGATGGTATTGAAAGAAAAAAAACAGCGATGAAAGAGAAAGGAGATTAGGGTTACCTGCACACAGCTGAGGCAAGATCGAAGAGAGAAACACAACAACACACGGAAAAGAGCAAGCACTAGTGGTGAGATCGAAGAGAGAAACACACATTAGGGTTCGAAAGGGAGCGATGCAAGCAAGGCCGACGGAAGGGCTGCGACGAAGAAGAACCGGGAAGGGGTGCGACGGAAGGGAGCAATGCGAGCAAGGCCGATGGAAGTTGAGTGCAATGGAGGTTCGGTGATCAATATTAAATATTTGTATTATGATTTGTATTGTACCCCTGTAATCTCGGATAAAACTGAATTATACCTCGACACGACTTATCATGAAAACAGCTTTATATTAATTGATTGTTTTCCATAATCTCGCCACAAGGATATCGGACGAAACCAACAACTAATTCCACACTAATTGGGCTATAAATCGGGCACGGTACCGATGATAGAAGGCAGATCAAATTAATTCCAACAGTAACGTACCACCAAACAACGTCCTAATCATATGCATGCTTTTATTTAAGTGATTCCTTTACTGACTTGGGCGTTTAAATCCTTTTTGCAGGTACCACGCTCGGGTCTGAATTTACGAGAATATTTCCGGTTCGGTTTAAGCTATTAGGCACACTGGGATTGACGTGAGGCCAACATATAGCTTGGGAGGAGTATCCTTGCCAGAACATGATTAATGTTTTAGGATAAATATTTTTAAAAAAAGTAAAATATTTTATACTATGTAACAATAATAATAAAAATATATTTACTGTTAAAGTAGTAAGTTTTATGTAATAATAAATTGAGAATAATAATAATGTTTATATATTTTATAATATTATTACTAACCTACATAATGATAACAGTGATGAGTGAAAAACATTAATTTTGATCCTGTTAATTTTTTTTTGTCAGAGAATAAATTTTTTTCAGAATTCTTTTTTGTTCTTTAAAAACATTTTTTTATAGACAATCTGAGTTGGGCATAAATTTTTTAGACAAATATATGTTAACATATATGGAAAAAAAATAATCCACTCAAGTCTGTTAACCCACGAAGTTCTAGAAGTATAAAAACAAAAAAAAATTAAACACAATAATAAAATAAAATATTTTTTCATTAGCACCCTAATGATAGATAAATCAAGAGATAACTTTTGCAGTTTTTCTATGACTGTCAGCAGACATGCTGTAACGGTATTCTATCTTACACACGTGTTTCATTGTGATTTCTTTTACATAAAATCCACATTTGTGGATAATTGATAAACCCATATTTTATGATATATTTTGTGCTCAATTTAAGTGATTTATTCAATCCTTCACCCACTTATTCATGTGAAATTGCATGGTTTTACTTTCCCTTCCTTATTATGTGATATATGTGAAAAACATGTTTCCTATGCTTTAAAAATAATTATTTTAATTACCTTTTATTACCATTCGATGCCGTGATTTGTGTGTTGAGTATTTTCAGATCTCCTAAGGCAGGAATGATTTAAAGGATGGAAAGGAAACATACAAAAATGGAAGGAAAGCACAAAATGGAGTTTTTGAAGAAACTGGCAGCGACGCGAACTCATGGACGACGCAGCCGCGTGCCTAGCGCGAAAAGGCAGTGACGCGAACGCGTGACTGACGCGGACGCGCGCCTTGAGTAGAACGCAGATGACGCGTACGCGTGACAAGGAAAACTCCCAGATGACGCGACCGCGTGACCTACACGGACGCGTGACAGACGCCACGCACCAAAAACTGCAGAAAACGCTCCCAGCGATTTCTGAAACCCTTTTTGGCCCAGATACAAATGCAGAAAGCACATATTAGAGGTTATAAAGTGGGGGAATGCATCCATTCATAAGGAGGTCTTCAATTATTCACTTTTCATAGTTTAGATGTAGTTTTTAGAGGGAGAGGTTATCTCCTCTCTCTTAGGTTTTAGGATTAGGATTCCTCTTAAAGGATTTAAGATTTCAACTCTTCATCAAGTTCAATATTTCTTTTACTTTATATTTCTCTTTTACTTTCAGATACTTTAATGCTCTCATTTAATTACTTATGTTGCCAAATTGGCTTATGAACTCTCTATGTTTAGATTGATTTTCTCTTATTAATGCAATTGAGGTATTTCAGATTTATGATTCTTATTTAGCTTTTTATATTCTTGGCTTTAATTGATTAACTGGAGGCTCTTGAGTTATCAACTTATCGTGATTGATTGTTATGTCGGCTAATTGACTGGAGTTCCACTAACTCTAGTCTTTCCTTAGGAGTTGGCTAGGACTTGGGAATCTAACTAATTAGTTCACTTGACTATCCCTTGCTTTCATAAAGGTTAACTAAGTGGGATTAACTTCAATTTTCATAGGAGTAACTAGGATTGGACTTCTGAATTTTCATACCTTGCCAAGAGTTTATTTTACAGTTATTTATTTATTTTACTTGTCATTTAAATTACTTGTTCCTTACTTTCAAAACCCCCAATTTACAAAACTCATAACCAATAATAAGAACACCTCCCTGCAGTTCCTTGAGAAGACGACCCGAGGTTTAAATACTTCGGTTATCAATTTTAAAGGGGTTTGTTACTTGTGACAACCAAAACGTTTGTACGAAAGGATTTTCTGTTGGTTTAGAAGCTATACTTACAACGCGATCATATTTTTATATTTCTTTACCGATAGAAAAACCGATCGTCAAAATGGCGCCGTTGCTGGGGAACTACAAACATGTGCATTATTATTGGTTTTTGTAAATATTTTTTTTATTTGTTTATTTGTTTTTGTTTTTCCCTTTTATTTCTATTAGCTACTATGTATTCTCACCCCCTCTCACTTTGAGTTTGGTTCTAAATCTGTTGAAAGGAATGGAAGCTACAACAGGAATATGCATCAATGTCTAAGCAATCAAAGATGGATGGAGCCAAGAGGCCCTGATCAACCCTCTAGGCAACAACACCCTCCAAGATATCATGGGCAAGGACCACTCAACAATGCATACCAAGCTGATAGATATGGTGGACCCCCTTGTATTTACCAACAAGTCCCACCCTGTTCTTATAGACCATCCTCTCAACGTAGCTTTGGACCACCACACTCACAAGTTCCTTTTCACCATTCACCACCGTATGACCCTTATCCACCACAATCCCAATCCAATTACTTCCAAGAACCACCACATTCTTATTATGAACCCTCTCTCTCAACTAATGAACCCTCATACCCACCCCAACCTCCTATGGACGACAGACTTCGTGTTCTTCTTCAAGGGCAAGCAAAGATGCAAAGGAGCGTACTGGAACTCACTACTGCCTTAACTGAGGTAGTAAATATAATAGCCTCCCGATATCTGAGAACTCAAAGTACTCCCATGGCTACATATGGAAAATCTGAAGAAGAGCGTAGCATGAAGGAGACACTAGAAACTTTGGTGGACAATGAGGAGCATGGCTTTGTATTGGAACAAGTGGAGGAAGCCATAATAGTTGTAGAGGAAGAAGTGGTTAAAGATTTAGGAGATGCTGAACCTCCATGGGAATCGAGAACTGTAAAGGATTCCGCTGAGAAGTTCGAATTTGATGCCAAGGAGGACAGTGCACAACCTCTAAAGCATATACCTTGTGAAAAATTGGACGGAACAGACCAAGAAGTTGATTCCATAGGTAGTGATGATCAGGAATCAAGCTCTCCTAGTCACGAACTCACATCCGCAACTGAATTCCTTGATCCTGAAGAACCTTATCCAAGTGAATACGAAGATGATGTCAAGGTAGATTTCTCTCAACCTCCAACGTATGACTTGAGTGACGAGGAAGACATAGAAGACTTCGACCAGGACGCAGTTGCAGTTGAGGAATTTTGCAAAGAAGTGGGGGAATTCACAGAAGAATACAAAGGAGTAGAGCTTACAGAACCACTGGAAACACCTATCCCAAGGCCATTACCACCTAATACAAGCTTCAAGTGGGTACAATCCTTAACCTTTATCTTTACTTTTCCACTTGAATATGGTTTACTTGAAACAGATGGCCAGCTTAGAGCTCTCTGTGGCTTTAAGAGCAAGAGGGAAATGGCTCGTACTCAGAATTGGTGTGCAAGATTCAATAAGGTTCCACGCTTTAATTCAAAGTGCACGGATTGGTATCAAGTTCAATTGAATGGGTCTCAGAAAACGTTTGGTCATCTTGGTGAGAATACAATTTTCTGAACCGCCCGGATGGAAGAATATAGAACATGACAAAGGCGGATTTAAAAGCAAAGTTTGGGATCCTGGAATCTATTCTGACATTCGTCACCCCGGGAGCCTGAGAATATGTTTGAAGCTGCTCAAAAGCTTTACATGCCTAGTTTGGGACCCCGGAGGCCTTGGCATTCCAAACATTGGTGGAGATTTCTGGATGAGTTTAAGCACAAGCCACCATAACAGGAAGCTCATCCAATGTCCAACTTAAGGACTTTAACTAAAAGTGCTAGGTGGGAGACAACCCACCATGGTATGTGGTGCACGAAATTGTGATCATCAATGGCGCCAACAACTTGGTACGCACAATTGTAATCTCAACTCTTTATCACAACTCCGCACAACTAACCAGCAAGTGCACTGGGTCGTCCAAGTAATAAACCTTACGTGAGTAAGGGTCGATCACACGGAGACTGTCGGCTTGAAGCAAGCTATGGTCATCTTGTAAATCTCAGTTAGGCAGATTCAAATGGTTATGGAGAATTGATAATTAAGATATGAATAAAACATAAAATAAAGATAGAGATACTTATGTAATTCATTGGTAGGAATTTCAGATAAGCGTATGAAGATGCTTTGTTCCTTCTGAACCTCTGCTTTCCTATTGCCTTCTTCCAATCATTCATACTCCTTTCCATGGCAAGCTTTATGTTGGGCATCACCATTGTCAATGGCTACTTCCCGTCCTCTCAGTGAAAATGTTCCAAATGCGCTGTCACCGCATGGCTAATCATCTGTCTGTTCTCGATCATGTTGGAATAGGATCCATTGATCCTTTTGCGTCTGTCACATGCCCAACACTCGCGAGTTTGAAGCTCATCACAGTCATCCCTTCCCAGATCCTACTCAAAATACCACAGACAAGGTTTAGACTTTTCGGACCTCAGGAATGGCCGCCAATAATTCTAGCCTATACCACGAAGGTTCTAATCTTAGATTAGAAACCCAAGAGATATACATTCAAGCTTGATTGCATGTAGAACGGAAGTGGTTGTCAGGCACGCGTTCATAGGTGAGAATGATGATGAGTGTCATGGATCATCACATTCATCAAGTTGAAGAACGAGTGTATATCTTAGAGAAGAAGTAGGCGTGAATTGAATAGAAAAACAGTAGTACTTTGCATTAATTCATGAAGAACAGCAGAGCTCCACACCTTAATCTATGGTATGTAGAAACTCCACCGTTGAAAATATATAAGAACAAATTCTAGGCATGGCCGTGAGGCCAGCCCCCAAACGTGAAAAGGTCTATCCAAGTATGAAGATACAATAGCAAAAGGTCCTATTTATAGAAAACTAGTAGCCTAGGGTTACAGAAATAATTAATTAATGCAGAAATCTTCTTCCGGGGCCACTTGGTGTGTGCTTGGGTTGATCATTGAAGCTTTCATGTGTAGAGACTTTTCTTGGAGTTAAACGCCAGCTTTTGTGCCAGTTTGGGCGTTTAACTCCAGCTTTTATGCCAGTTCTGGCGTTTTGACGCCAGAATTTCTATGCTGACTTTGAATGCCAATTTGGGCCATCAAATCTTGAGCAAAGTATGGACTATTATATATTGCTGGAAAGTCCAGGATGTCTACTTTCCAACGCAATTGAGAGTGCGCCAATTGGGCTTCTGTAGCTCCGGAAAATCCACTTCGAGTGCAGGGAGGTCAGAATCCAACAGCATCTGCAGTCCTTTTTCAGCCTCTGAATCAGATTTTTGCTCATTGCTTGAAACAGATGGCCAGCTTAGAGCTCTCTGTGACTTTAAGAGTAAGAGGGATATGGCTCGTACTCAGAACTGGTGTGCAAGATTCAATAAGGTTCCATGCTTCAATTCGAAGTGCACAGATTGGTACCAAGTTCAATTGAATGGGTCTCGGAAGACGTTTGGTCATCTTGGTGAGAAGACAATTTCTAAACCGTCTGGATGGAAGAATATAGATCAAGACGAAGGCGGATTTAAAAGCAGAGTTTGGGATCCTGGAAAATATTATGACATTCAATACCCTGGGAGCCTGAGAATCTGTTTGAAGCTGCTCAAAAGCTTTACATGCCTAGTTTAGGACCCCGGAGGCTGTTGGCATTCCAAACATTGGTGGAGATTTCTGGATGAATTTAAGCATAGGCCACCATAACAGGAAGCTCATCAAATGTCCAACTTAAGGACTTTAACTAAAAGTGCTAGGTGGGAGACAACCCACCATGGTATGATCGTTCCTGTTTCAGTTTTATTTCGTTTTGTTTATTTTAATATTATATTATTTTCATTGAACCTGAATATTATTCATTAGCATTGCATACTGCATAATTGCATAATTGCATAATTACTTTAAAAAAAAGCGCACGATGCGACCGCATCGCTAACGCGTTTGCGTCGGTCGCGAAAAACACCTCCCACGCGTCCGCGTCACTCACACGAACGCGTGATCTGAAAATCAGAGTAAAAATCCAACGCCCAGAAATCTGGGCTGGAATCGTGCGGCTGGTGTGCGTTTAGCACAAAACGGCTCACGCGTTCGCGTCTCTGACGCGAACGCGTCACTTGCAAAACACTCATCCCACGCGAAAGCGTGAGCGACGCGTCCGAGTCGCGTGGATAGCATGGCACCCTAATGGAGACAGAGAGTTGCACTGAAATGACGCTGGAATTGTGCGTTTAGCACAATTTACAGTGACGCGGTCGCGTGCCTCACGCATCTGCGTCATCCATCTTGTACCCAACCCGCGCAATCGCGTCAATCACGCGACCGCGTCAATCATGCGACCGCGTCAATCCCATTTCACCCTAGCCACGCGATCCTCAATTTCAGCCAGAAAATACTTGAAATCACAGAAAAACACACAAACTCATAGTAAAGTTCAGAAGTATGATTTTTGAATAAAACAAATAAAAATATAATAAAAACTAACTAAAATATACTAAAAACATACTAAAAACAATGCCAAAAAGCGTATAAATTATCCGCTCATCAGTATGGTCGTTTCTTTTTCAATTATTTTGTGTTGTTTGTTTTTATATTATATTATTTTCATTGAACCTGAATGTTATTCATAGCATTTGCATCAGCATTGCATACTGCATAATTGCATAAAAAAAAAGCGCGCGACGCGACCGCGTTGCTAACGCGTTCGCGTCAGTCGCGAAAAACACCTCCCACGCGTCCACGTCACTCACGCGAACGCGTGATCTGGAAATCGGCGTAAAAATCTAACGCTCAGAAATCTGGGCTGGAATCGTGCGGCTGGTGTGCGTTTAGCACAAAACGGCTCACGCTCCTTCTTCCTTCCCTCCCTTTTTTCTCTCTCTTCTTGCCTCCACCACCACTGCCTCCACCGCGGCTAGCCACCACCACCACGCCACCTCCCACCACCGACCACCACCACAGCTTCACCTCCCTCGCTCCCTTCTTAACCACCCCCTCCACCATTAAACCCTACCCGAAACCCCCTGCCACCGAACAGCCGCCCACCACCGCGCCAACCGCCCTTCACCGCCACGTTAGCACCACCACTACCACACCCCCATCATCTTTCTGTTCCATAAATTTGTTCTTCCACACACCAGGTTCCGCCGAACGCCAATTTCTCTATCACTTGTAGTTATTTGCTTATTTTTCTGATTATGTTCAAATTAGGCTAGTTAGAGATGCATGTTTGTAGTGGATTCTAGGTGGTTAGGTAGCTAGGATGTGGTTAGTGGATTTAGGCCTAATAATTGCGCCGTACTTGTTGCTTGTTTTACCTATTCTGCAATTTTGGTCTGGCTGTGATGTTAATACTGTTCATATGCTGTTCTTTACTATTTCATGCTTCTGTTACACTGCTCTTTCATGTTCATATTACTTATGTGTATTTGCAGCTTTATTTTACTTTATATGAACTGTTCTGCTTGCTGTTTATTACCCGGGAACATCTAATTTTAGCCGGAATGCTGCCCAATTTTCTGCAAATTGTTTCATTTTTACATGCAGGAATTGGTTTTGGCAATTTTCAATTTTGCACTACTTAGCTACAACCGACCCAATTCATGAAATGCACGGGCCAGCATTCTTTTTCCTTTCATGAAATGCACGGGCCAGCACTCATGAGACGGAGCTGCCTGCTGCTATGATCACCCTCATCTGGTGTGTGATGGAGGGTAAAGACCTGTATCTTCCACGATTCATCCAGTATTACATGGCCAGGGTCCATGTCAGAGGCACTCTCCCTTTCCCTTATCTGATTACCCAGCTCGGCCGTCGAGCTGACGTGCCTTGGGAGCTTGCTGATGAGAAGCCACCTACTGCAGACTACAAGAAGATTATCCCTCACAGCAGGAAGTTTCAGGCTTTGGGTTACAGACCCCCATTCCTCACCGCTTCTGATGAGACAGCCACACCTTCAGCTGCCCCTTCTTCATCTACTGCTGCCCCAGCTACCACCACTGCACCTCCACCTCGTGCACCGCTTATTTCAACAGCTGGACCAGATGGAGCGCCACAACCGGCGGCGATATGAGAGATCAGAGCGTCGCAACAAGCGACTCTATGAGCACCTCAAGTTGATGATCCGATCTGGCGACGACATCCCCTCCGAGCCTGACACACCATCAGAGCCATCTCAGGAGGAGGCGGACGAGCATGAGGATGAGACACATACACAGAGAGAGGCTGAGCAGGCAGGACCAGAGCAGGCTGCACCATAGAATGAGGAGCCACATCAGATTCAGGCTGCAGACCCAGAGATCCCTCTCCAGTCAGCACCTCCACTGCAGCAGACAGATCCTCCTACCCTTATCCTGTCTGCAGATCCTTAGGCCACCACAGAGACTCCAGCAGCCCATCCTTCCAGTGATGACACTCCTTCACACCCAGCTTGAGTGAGCATCGAGGACGATGCTATATTTTAAGTGTGGGGAGGTCGCCATCCCTGGCGTATCTTTTTGGTGAACCACTACAGACTCTTTTTATCTTATTTTGTTTATTTTTCTATATTTTTATGTTTATTTTTATTTTTCAGTACTTGCACATTGTTCTTTTGCTGTATTTTTACCTTATTTCCGCATTTTACACTTTAGTTCATATTTTAGACATCTAGTTTAGTTTGCAATTCTAAACTTATTAGTTATAAAATATGTGGATTAATTAGTATAAGTTTACCCTTTTAGCATATAATAGTTTGATTTAATTGAAAATAAAAGGAGTAAACTAGAAATCTTAGTAAATTAAAACAATCCACACACCTTGTATATATAGCATTACATGTTAGTTAGTTAACAACATTTCATCAAGGAACAACACTAAGATTTTAAGGGCCACCCTAAGATTTACATTGAGAATAATGGGAACTCTTAATTTTTACTTGCATGACATGTATAACTGATATATGAGTTTTGAGCTGGAGAACACATAGCCTGTGAGTTTTGAGCTTAATTGTATGGTTACATTCAAACCATAAATTTTATTCCTGTGTGTTTTGCCCTTCTTTTTCATTCTGATGTTCTTTACTTTGTTTTAATCTATATGTCCAATATAGAATATAGATACATATCAAAGAAGTGATTGAGGCCATCATTTGAATTTTTTCTCACTTATCCCAAATTAGCCTACCTTTTACATCACCCTTGTTAGTCCCCTTGAGCTTTTTAATCCCCTCTTGTTCTATAAACCACATTACTAGCCTTAAGTAGAAAAACAAAATAAAAAAATCCCAAGTTGAATCCTTGGTTAGCTTAAGATAGAAATTGTGTATTATTTAAGTATGGGGAACTTTATGGGAACATGGGATGATAGAAACAAAGTAGGAATTTAAAAAGAATAAGATGTTTCAAAATAAAAATTTGGGAAGCATGCTCATGTGAAATCAAAACAATTAAATTACCAGGTGCATTGAAAAAAAAAATCTAGTATTTAAATAAAGGGGATACAAAAATTCCCCAATTGCAAAATAAAAAGAATCAATGCACATGGGACAAAATTAAAGTTAATGCATGAGCTTGCAATACAAAGTAGAAAATTTTGGGCAAATAGGTTAAAGAAACTTTGATTTATAAAGTATGTATGTTAGGTGAGATCTTAGACTAATCAAGGATTCACTTATTAGCTCACTTAGCCTTATACATATACCCTCACCTTTACCTTGGCCCCATTACAACCTTGAAAAAGACCTCATGATTTTTGTATGTCTGTATTCCATGTTTGTTGATTGGTTAGATGAAGAACAAAATTATAGAAAGTAAGGATAGAAAAAGAATAGAGTGATTAACCCAATAAAGATTGAGTGACTAGAGAGTAAACACAAAATCCAGTGAGGGTTCAATAGCTCATCACCATATATCTATGCTTAATTGTTAATTGTCTTGCAAGTTTGTGAAATATTTTTACCCATCTCAATTGTAAAATTGCTTTAACATTATCTAGGGTTGGCTATGCATATATGATTCCTTGAGGATATGAATTAATTTAACTACATGTAAGCATTATATACAAGTGAATAATAACTAGAATTGCATAATTCATTTAGGTAGTTGCATTTAGAATAGATTGCATTGCATGAGATTCCACCACTTTAACCTTACCTTACTCTTTATCTTGGATTTAGCATAAGGATATGCTATTGTTTAAGTGTGGGGAGGTTGATAAACCCATATTTTATGATATATTTTGTACTCAATTTAAGTGATTTATTCAATCCTTCACCCACTTATTCATGTGAAATTGCATGGTTTTACTTTCCCTTCCTTATTATGTCATATATGTGAAAAATATTTTTCCTATGCTTTAAAAATAATTATTTTAATTACTTTTTATTACTATTCGATGCTGTGATTTGTGTGTTGAGTATTTTCAGATCTCCTAAGACAGGAATGATTTAAAGGATGGAAAGAAAACATACAAAAATGGAAGGAAAGCACAAAATGGAGTTTTTGAAGAAACTGGCAGCGACGCGAACGCATGGACGACGCAGCCGCGTGCCTAGCGCGAAAAGGCAGTGACGCGAACGCGTGACTGACGCGGACGCGCGCCTTGAGTAGAACGCAAATGACGCGTACGCGTGACTGAAGTGAACGCGTGACAAGGAAAACTCCCAGATGACGCGACCACGTGACCTACGCGGACGCGTGACAGACGCCACACACCAGAAACTGCAGAAAACGCTCCCAGCGATTTCTGAAACCCTTTTTGGCCCAGATCCAAGTACAGAAAGCACATATTAGAGGTTATAAAGTGGGAGAATACATCCATTCATAAGGAGGTCTTTAATTATTCACTTTTCATAGTTTAGATGTAGTTTTTAGAGAGAGAGGTTCTCTCCTCTCTCTTAAGTTTTAGGATTAGGATTCCTCTTAAAGGATTTAGGATTTCAACTCTTCATCAGGTTCAATATTTCTTTTACTTTATATTTCTCTTTTATTTTCAGATACTTTAATGCTCTCATTTAATTACTTATGTTGCCAAATTGGCTTATGAACTCTCTATGTTTAAATTGATTTTCTCTTATTAATGCAATTGAGGTATTTCAGATTTATGATTCTTATTTAGCTTTTTATATTCTTGGCTTTAATTAATTAACTGGAGACTCTTGAGTTATCAACTTATCGTGATTGATTGTTATGTCGGCTAATTGACTGGAGTTCCACTAACTCTAGTCTTTCCTTAGGAGTTGGCTAGGACTTAGGAATCTAACTAATTAGTTCACTTGACTTTCCCTTGCTTTCGTAAAGGTTAACTAAGTGGGATTAACTTTAATTCTCATAGGAGTAACTAGGATAGGACTTCTGAATTTTCATACCTTGCCAAGAGTTTATTTTACAGTTATTTATTTATTTTACTTGTCATTTAAATTACTTATTTCTTACTTTCAAAACCCCCAATTTACAAAACTCATAACCAATAATAAGAACACCTCCCTTCAGTTCCTTGAGAAGACAACCCGAGATTTAAATACTTTGGTTATCAATTTTAAAGGGGTTTGTTACTTGTGACAACCAAAACGTTTGTACGAAAGGATTTTCTGTTGGTTTAGAAGCTATACTTACAACGCGATCATATTTTTATATTTCTTTACCGATAGAAAAACCAATCGTCAATAATATATTGAATCCACACTAGAGAATTTCTCTATCTAGTATTGTTAGAATGATCCTACTAAGGAACCAAATTTCTATCCATCAACATTAATATCAATTACAGGTGGGTGAATTTTGTAGATAAAAAGTTAACACACAGGGTATGTGTTGCAACGCGAATGATGCGTATTAGACACATGTCAACATTCTGACAACACGCAGGGTGCGTGTTGAATACGTGTCATCATCCTGGCAACACACATCCTGCATGTTGAGCATTATTTTTATACATTCATAATACTGTAATATACTTCAAATATTCTTCTTCAGCTAAAACACCATCTTAATCTCCATATTAAAAATAATTTCAGACACTTTTACATTGTTTTCTAACTATTAATTAATTTATTAATGTTATAGCGTCAATAAATTGAATTAATAAAAGATTCAAATTGTTAATTGATTAATTCTTAAATTTTAAATCCTAACACCTACTCATCCACAAAGTGATAGTTAAAAATTAATTTTAACACTAAAAAAAGATAAAAGAATAATATACAAAAATATGTAAAGCTTTTTTTAAATTTTTAAATGAAAATACGCAGTAAATTTTTGTTAAAATTTTTTATAAAGTTAATTAAATTTAAAGTTTAACTCTTTTAATATTGAAAATAACAAAATTAACAAGTAATAATTTTACGGTTTAATTTTTTTTGTTAGTTCCTATAGTTTTGTCAAATTTATAAGAAATTTTTATATTTTTTCTTTTCAATTAAATTCTTATACTGTTTTCAATTTTGTAATTAAGTTCTCGTTAGTGTAACAAATGTTAGAATTAACGAAATATTTTTTTCTACAAATTGAAAGTATCCATAATTAAAAATCTAACTAAATCTTTGACCACATATTTTTTGAGAGAATTATTTCATTAATTTTAACGTTTTTGATATAGAAATGACCTAATTATAAAATTAAAAGTAGTATAAAAACTCAATTGAAAGGAAAAAATATATAAAAACTTAACTGTAAGTTTAATAAAACTATAAGGACCAACTGAATAATTAAACCTAATTTTACTTGTTTTTAAAGTATAACAATTACTCCTTTACTCTTT
>NC_029785.2:34757616-34805370 GCF_000816755.2 Arachis ipaensis | reverse complement strand
AATTTGTAAATATTTTTTCATGATTTAAGAGTAAAATTTTCAAATTCTTTAACTCTTATGTTAAAACCGATTTGAACAAGTACAATCTATTATGAGATAAAATTTGTCCTTGAATTACCTTTTTTATTATCATAACAAAAAAAATTATTATGGAGAATATTTTTGTTAAACTCTACCTAGAACGGTTTTATATTTTAGTATTGTTCATACCCTGGCCCAAACACTATTGTCCAGGTCCAAATAAGCCAAAAAGGCCCAATCCAAAGATAGGCCTTCACCGCCCACCCGATCTCATCTAAAGAAGTCGGGCTCGACATAGGCTCCTCCCCAAAGAGGTCGGGTTCGATATGAGCTGGCAGATAACACTTATTCAAATAAGTAACTGCCCCTAAAGTCTCTCAACCCACTTCCAGGAGCAATATCCCAGCAACCCTAAGATAAATGGACGATTATCCACCTTCAGAAGTGGAACTACTCCAACGGTGGTTATTGGATCACCACTATAAATACACTGATGTGCTCAGGTAACACGAAGTTCCAATATACTCTAAACCTGCTAAACCTCTTGCTAACTTAGGCATCGGAGTGTCTTTGCAGGTACCACCCCCATTCTCCAAAACACATAACTCGAACAGCGGCTCCTGGACGTAAAGGAGTCGGAGACCACCTTCCATTGACACTTGGGCCAATCCTTCAAGCCCAATCTACCTATCTCAGGTTACCTTCGTAACATTGGCACCGTTTTCGGGGACCTGAGAAATCACCCTATAATGGCGGATAACCACAATGAGGATGGACACACTGCATCAGAGTCTGAGCAAGAGCAGCAAGATGTAGTCAACAATGACCGAGCTATAATATCGCTGTAAGGAGCAGGCGGTCATCACCAAGAAGGTCCCTCTGGTGTGAAAGACCAAGGAGAATCCCCTCTGAGGTGCACGAACCAGGAAAAGAGGGACAACCTCATGCTGCCGATCTCATGGATTGCTCTACGGCCACCAAGGACAGCTAGAGCAGCTGGAACAAGAACTAGAATGACAACGAGAAGGGGAGAGAAACCTAAGAAGAGAGATCGAGTGACGAAAAGAGCTTGAAGAAAATCTCTTTAGATTAGAATCCAATCTTCGAGGAAAGAGCTCTCGCAGTGACCGAGATGATTCTCCCTCTGGGGGGAGAGGATCCGTTCAGTGAAGACATCATGAGGGCAAAAGTTCCAAGGAACTTTAAAAGTCCCGACATGGATCTATACAACGGGACCACCAACCCAAAGCATCATCTGAGAAATTTTAAAAGTCGGATGTACTTAGCCGATGCCTCTGATACTACTCGCTGCAAAGCCTTCCCAACAACTCTGACAAAGACAGTAATGAAGTCGTTCGATAGCCTCCCCCAAGGTCGGTTACCAGTTTCGACGACCTCTCGCGTAAGTTTCTTATGCGATTTTCGATCCAAAAGGACAAAGTCAAGCATGCGCCGAGTCTCCTGGGAGTAAAATAGGAGGTTGGAGAACCTCTGAGGAACTACTTGAAAAGGTTCAACAAGGCGTGCCTAGAAATTCAAGATCTGCCTATAGAAGCAGTAATTATGGGCCTAGTAAATGGACTCCGAGAAGGTCCCTTCTCTCATTCCATCTCGAAAAGGTACCCGACTTCTCTAAGTGATGTACAAGAAAGAGCTGAGAAAAAAGAAGAAGTCGGGTCTGAAAGGCCCAGGAGATATCACTCCTACACTCCTATATGAGTTTCCCTAGTCGACATCTACAGAAAAATTTGCCATACTGAAAAGCTACCTCCCCCTAGGCCCATCAAGAATAAGAAGGGGGGAAGTCGTAGCGAATACTGTGAGTACCACAAAATATACGGGCATTCAACAAATGACTGTTAAGACCCGAAAAATGTGATGGAAAAGCTAGCCAGAGAAGACCGGCTTAAGAGATATCTCATGGAAAGATCGGACAATCATAGGAAAAGGAAGAGAGATCAGAGAGACCTGCCACGGACCACGGAGAGACGTATACATACGATCTCAGGAGGGCTCGCGGGTGGAGGCCTCACAAAATTATCTCGTAAAAGACACCTGAAAGAAGTCTACCAGGTCGGGGGAGAGCTACCCGACCTTCCAACAATCTGTTTTACCAAAGAAGACGGGCAAGGTATTGCCCCTAGACATGACGATCTGGTGGTAATTATTATGATTCTTGCCAATGCCAATCTACACAGAACCCTGTTGGATCAGGGGAGCTCGGCTGGCATCCTGTTCAAACTAGCATTTGACAAGCTGGGATTGGACGAAAAGGAGTTAAGGGATACCCTGATACCCTATACGGGCTGGAGCACACACCCAAAAAGCTACTAGGATTCATACCCCTACATACAACTTTTGGAAAGGGGATGAAATCCAAAACTCTAAGCATCGACTTCATAGTCATTGATGTGAGTTCGACCTATAATGCCTTAATAGGTAGAACGACCCTTAATCGGCTTGGAGTAGTGGTATCCACCCCCATCTGTCCATGAAATTTCCAACACCAGAGGGAATTGCAACCATCAGGGGAGACCAGAAGCTGGCGAGAAAGTGCTACAAAAATGAAAACCTGAACCTGAGAGGTAAAAGTAAAGAGGTTCATACCATTGAGCTCGGAGGAATCCGAGCTAAAGAAGAATTGCGACCACAGCCCGGGGGAAAGATTGAAGAAGTACAGATCGGGCAAGAAGATAGAAAAAATACCAACATAGGAGCCAATTTAGAAGAAGACTTGAAGCGGAAGCTGATAAGACTCGTACAAGAGAATGCCGACCTCTTCGCCTAGAAAGCCTCCGACATGCCCGTGATAGATCCCGAGCTCATGGCGCACAAATTAGTAGTCTAGCCAGGATCTCGAACTGTTCAGCAAAGAAGGCGAAAACTCGATCCCAAACAAGCTCAAGTGGTCGAAGAACAAATACAAGCCCTCCTAGAAGCCGGTTTTATCAGAGAGGTCAAATATCCGGCTTGGCTGGCGAATGTGGTGCTAGTCAAGAAACAGAAGGGCAACTGGAGGATGTGCGTTGACTACACCGACCTGAACAAGGCATGTCCAAAAGACCCATATCCACTTCCAAATATTAATACCCTAGTAGATTCTAGCTCAGGATATCAATACTTGTCGTTCATGGAGGCGTACTCGAGATATAACCAAATTCTGATGTACAAGTCGAAGCAAGAAAAAACATCTTTCATCACGCCTATAGCAAATTATTGCTATGTGGTTATGCCTTTTGGTTCAAAAAATGCAGGAGCCACATATCAAAAGGCTTATGAATAAGGTGTTTGCACCTCACTTTAGGAGTTTAATGGAAGTATATGTGGACGACATGTTGATAAAAACCAAGGATGAGACGGACCTCTTGACCGACCTCTCACAAGTCTTCAACACCATAAGGACGCACGAGATGAGATTGAATCCCGCAAAGTGCACCTTCGCGGTGGAGGCTGGAAAATTTTTAGGATTTATGCTAACACAAATGGGGATTGAAGCCAATCCCGATAAGTGCTCTTGGAAATGAAAAGCCCGACTTGTTTAAGGGAGGTCCAACAACTAAATGGCCGACTTGCAGCTCTCTCCAGGTTCTTGGCAGGATCATCATTGAGATCCCTACCACTTTTCTCTCTACTAAGAAAAGGATTCCAGTTCGAATGGACTCCGGAATGCGAAGAAGCTTTCCAAGAGTTCAAAAGATTTTTAAGCTAACCTCCCATCCTGACCCGACCTAAAATCGGGGAAGAATTCATCATGTATTTGTTCGTAGCTGACAAAGCTGTAGCATCAGCACTAATACGGGAAGATGAGGTCGGGCAGCATCCTATATACTTCACCAGCAAGGTTCTACAAGGCCCCGAGTTAAGGTACCAAAAACTCGAGAAGTTTGCATATGCCTTAATAGTGGCGTCTCGAAGGCTACCCCGTTATTTTCAAGCTCACACAATAAGATTTCGAACGAACCAGACCATAAAGCAAATTCTTTAAAAAATAGACATTGCGGGCAGAATGGTTCAATGGGCTATAGAGCTATCCGAGTTCAACCTCAGGTATGAAACTCGGACAGCAATTAAAGCTCAATGTCTCACTGACTTCGTAGCCGAATATGCAGGAGATCAAGAGGAGGCCTCCACAATGTGGGAATTATATGTGGATGGTTCTTCCAACCAAATTGGAAGTGGTGCAGGCATAATATTAGTCAACCAAGAGGGAACCCAAATCGAGGTCTCCCTCAAATTTAAATTCTCGACCTCCAATAATCAGGCAGAATATGAGGCCTTGATCATCGGGTTAAAGCTAGCAAAAGAAGTCGGTGCAACCAAGGTAGTGGTCTTCAGTGACTCTCAACTAGTGACCTCTCAAATTAATGGGAAGTATCAGGCTAAAGACCCAAATATGATGAGGTACTTGGACAAAATCTTGGAATACCTAGGGCGGTTCTCGAAGACCGATGTCAAACATATAACTCGGGATCTCAACAGTAGAGCAAACGCTCTCTCCAAGTTAGCAAGTACCAAGCCAGGAGGGAATAATAGAAGCCTGATCCAGGAAACTCTCCAAGAGTCCTCTGTCACAAAAACAGAGGCTAGACAAGATGTCCTAGAGGTATCCGGATTGGACATCGGATGGATGAATCCACTAATCGAATACATAAAATTCGAATGACGAGAGAATTTTTTCCGGTTTAGAATCAATCAAAACAAGAATCAATTCATTGGTAGCATAGTCCAAACCAACAATGAAAATTCTCAAGATCAAATATTAAATCGAATACAAAATAACCGAGAGTATTCAAACTCCCGGGTCGTCCTCCCTAGGAGTTGCAATGAAATGTCATATCATTGGCTATAGGAGGAAATGGGGATTGGATGACAAGATATGCAAGAAATGTAAATAGCAAGAAAGTAAAAAGACATGCGATGAACTAAAGGAGAGCAATTAAAGCAATGAAAATAGAAATCAAGTGCTAAAAAGGACTCTTGGTTAGAAGTGGAGAAATTAGATTTCCTATCCTAGTTGTGGACCACAAACATGGAAATTGTGTGGAATTAATCCCAATTAGTCAATCCTACTTGAGAATTAGTCAAAAGGGCATAATTGATTCTAATCCCTAAGTCCTAAGTAAACACTAGTGGGTCACTTAGAGTCAAGGGAAACTAAACCAATTAACAATCCTCACACAATACGGAATGGACATCCACAACTCAATTCCACCCAAACACCCAATTTCTCAACCAAGAGTGTGAAAACTAAACATGCAAAAAACTAAACATTAAAGCAATTAAATGATCATGCAAGGAATTAAAAGTCAAAGCAATAAAATGAAGGAAAGGAAACTTAAAATGCAAGAAACCTCTTGGCATGGATTGAGGGCTAAGGCTACCTATCCTAGCCATTGACCACAAACACATGATGATTATGAAGAGTTAATCCTACTTAGTCAACCCTACATCGAGGATAAGTCAAATAGGCATAGTTGATTTCAATTCCTAAGTCCTATGTCAACACTAATGGGTCACATAGAGTCAAGGGAGACCAAATCAATTAACTACTCTAATATATCAAACAAGAATGGACACCAATGACTCAAAGGTCACCAAAGTCATCAATTTCAAGCAAAGAGTAGGGAAAAACTAAGTGAAAACTAAGCCAAGCATTTTATCAAACACTTGGTATGCATGAAAATAAAATAATATTAAATTGCAATAAAATAAATTCTAAAGCTACCAAAGCAAGAAAATAGCAATAACAACTAAAGAAAGCAACAATGACATGGAAACATAAATTTGCATTAATTGAAATTAAAATTAACAAAATTATCCATAAACATAAAAATGACAGGATAAAGGAAATAACAAAGGAAATAAAGAAGAACAAAGATGCAATAACAATAAATGACAAGGAAAAGTAAATGAAAACAAGAATTAAAAGTAGAAATTACAAGAAATTAAACTAAAGAACCCTAATCCTAGAGAGAGGGGGGAGCTTCTCTCTCTAGAAAACTACACTAAAACATGATAAAAGCTAAACCTAATTGCCCCCCTTCACATGGAATGAGGCCTCCTTTGATATAGCAAGAATCAGCTTCAGAGAGTCTGAAAACTGGACTCTAGAGGCCCAGAAATCGGCCCCAGCGATTTCCACTAATGAGGTCACGTGCTGACTGTGATGCGTACGCGTGGGTCACGCGTACGTGTCGTTTGGCGAAATACACTCCCACGTGTACGCGTGGGTCACGCGTACGCGTCGCCAAGCTCGCGTGCGTGTGCGAACGCACGCATCACTGTGCGCACGTACGTAAGCTGAATCTTCCAAAACTTCATTTCTTCATACTTTCTCCCTTTTTGCATGATTTTCCATCACTTCTTCCATCTATATTAGCCTTGTAATCCTGAAATAGCTCATCAAACACATCAAGGCATCGAATGGAATAAAAGTGGAATAAAATTGATTAAATTAAGCACAAAATAGCATATTTTCACATTTAGGATCAAATTGGGGAGAAAACACAAAAGCACGCTATTTAGATGAATAAATGTGGGTTTATGTGATAAAATCCACTCAAATTAAACCAAAATATATCGTCAAATATGGATTCATCATCGACATCTTACCCAAAGAGAAAAAAGAGGCCAAGAAAATCCGGAGGAACGCATAAAGTTACACCTTGGTGAAAAATATCCTCTATAAAAGGGGAATATCCACACCATTGTTAAAGTGCGTCCCGACCTCAAAGACAACGGAGGTCTTAGAAGAGGTGCACAACGGTATCTGCGGAAACCATCTCGGAGCAAGGTCTTTGACTAGGAAAGTCATCCGAGCCAGGTTCTACTGGCCAACCTTACAAAAGGATGCCACCGAGTTCGTAAAGAAGTGCCAGTCATGCCAAATGTATGTTAACTTCCACATCGCTCCCCTCGAGGAACTCATCAGCATAACTTCTCCATGGCCCTTTGCAAAATGGGGTTTGGACCTACTCTGGCCCTTCCCCCAAGCACCTGGACAAGTGAAGTACCTAATAGTGGTAGTGGACTATTTTACGAAGTGGATCGAAGCAGAACAATTGGCCACCATCACAGCCCAGAAAAGTCAGAAGTTCCTCTACAAGAATATCATTACAAGGTATGGAATTCCTCATTCCATCACCACTGATAATGGAACCCAGTTCACCGACTCTACTTTTAGAAATTTGGTAGCCAGCATGAAAATCAAACATCAGTTCACCTCAGTCGAGCACCCACAAGCAAATGGGCAAGCTGAGGCAGCCAACAAAGTTATATTGGCTGGACTAAAGAAAAGGTTGCAGGATGCAAAGGGAGAATGGGCTGAAGAACTCCCTCAAGTACTATAGGCATATCGGACTACACCTCAGTCTGCCACAGGAGAAACACCCTTCCGACTTGCTTATGGCGTAGAAGCCATGATATCAGTCAAAATCAATGAGCAAAGTCCAAGGGTGAGATTCTACGACGAGGTTGGTAATATTCAGGCACATAAAAAAGAACTTGAACTACTCCCTGAAGTCCGAGAGCAAGCCCATATAAGGGAAGCCGCGCTGAAGCAAAGGATGATAAACAGATACAACAATAAAATCATTCGAAGAAGCTTCACCTCAGATGACTTAGTCCTTATCAGAAACGACATCGGCGTTAACAAGTCAGGGAACGGAAAACTCGCTGCTAATTGGAAAGGGCCATATAAGATAAGTGAAGTCCTGGGAAAGGGATACTACAAGGTATCCGACTTGAAAGATACCGAGCTACCAAGGTCGTGGCATGCTTGCAACATGAAGAGGTATTATAGCTAGAAGCAAACTCCACTCCCTGATGTACTCTGTTTCCTAACTTCATGGTTTTTCCAAAAAAGGGTTTTCCTGAAGGAGGTATTAACGAGGCATCAAAGTGGGGACTAAGGGTTAATAAGTCTTAAAATTCCTTAGTATCTAAGATCGAAAGTTACCTCCATCAATAAATAAAGATTTTCATTCTATTTCTTTTATAATTCCATTATTGCCATTATTGTTCTACAAAACGCGCCGATTTAAGTTCGAAAAAGCGTGAAAATCCTATGACCGACCTAAGTGGTCGGCAGGATTAAACGACGAGGTACAAGTCGGTGTAAAGAGGTTACGAAGATGATCATAATAACTCGGGAATATCACTGCTAAACGACCTACTAGTTAGAAAACCCGAGAAGAATCGAAATGCATCGCAAAAATAACCTAAGTCATGAAAACAATTCAATAAGAAAAAATTGAATATGTGAGAAATACAAAAGAGATAAGAAAATCCCTCAAAAACAAAGGCTGTTTCAAAGTCTTCGAAAAAAATCTTATAGTAACTTAGACAAAAACAGCCTGCCTAGTAAAAAGATTTGTTCAAACGGGTTTTCATAAAAATCTTATAAAAAATCACAACAAAGCATGCACACGCAAAAGTATTTCTAAAAATCTCTTATCCAAAAAAAAAAGACGAAGCCAAACAAAGCATTTTTTTGTTAACGACCATAAAAGGCCAAAAATTTCAAGAACTACCACCAAATAAGCATGAAAAAAAATTGTTCAAAAAAGGGCCCACAAGCCGGGCCCTAACATAGCCAAAATCATTGAGAAAGAAGATTGTGGTCATCCAGAGAAGAGGAGCTCAGATCTGCTGCTGAGGTCGGAGGAGTCGGAGTAGTGTCTTCGGCAGCTAAAGTCGGAACCTCTGAAGATCTCGGCAGGAATCCCTCCTGTTGCTCCTCACGAGGAGGAGACTCAACAATCCTTTGCCCATGAGTCTTCAGCTCGGAGTCCGTCTCAGGACGAGGAGAGGAGACAATAGCTCCATCAACGACGATCTTGTCAGGATGGAGAGGTGTAAGATCCAAGTCAGGAGCGATAACTCCAACCTATTCCTTAAACACCCTCCAAGCCTCCTCCGAGCTCTCAATAATCGAATCCTCTAGCTCCAAATAGGCCTCCCGATTTGACTCTAGCTACCTCTGAAGATCAACATTTTCAGAAAAAATCTTGACATAGTTCTGCTCTGCCTTCTCCTTCAGGCCCTCTGCCATAGCACACTGACCCATTAGCTTCTTCTCCCTCTCCTGAAGCCGGGCCAGCTCATCCTTCAGCCAGTAACTGATGGATCACGGGTACCGTCGGTAAGGAATTTCACAAGATTTTTGCATTGCAAGTATAGCCCTCAACCGACAAATAATCCGCGAATCAAATTTAGAAGGAAATTGGTTGTCACAAGTTCAACCCCAATAAAAGTAATCGAAGTATTCAAACCTCGAGTCGTCTCAAAAGGAATGGACAAACATGTGCATCAACATTGGTTAAAATTCCGGGGTTGCAAGTCATGAGCAAGAAATTAAACTAGGAATCTTAACAAGCAAGTAATCTTGAGGTGCAAGAAACTAATCCAAATAACTAAAGCAAGATGTGAGTAATTCTAACTAACAAGATAACATTCAATATAATTCTATTCTAAAACTAAACAATCAACTATAACTAAGACAGAGAATTAGGAATTCTGGGTTTTCAAATATGAATAATAAAAGCAACTCTTGGCTAAGCATAGGAATTGAGATCGCCATCCTTGTCTCCATATCAAACATTGACAATTATGAGGTACCAACCCATCAAGTCTACTTCTCAAAAGCCTTAAGTACGTATTGTCTACTCCTAGGCTTGAAGTACGTTAAATAGGTTTGATCACATCAACCCATAAGTCCCAACCTATCTACTAATTAGATTAGTAGTGGGTTAGTGTCAATGGGTATCAAATTGATCACCTAGGATTCTCAAATCACCAACTCAATGAGACCCAATGACTCAAGGTTACTCAATTTCCTTAGCTTATGCCAAGAGTAAAGAAAACTACTCCATAATCAAAGGAAATATATCATCAAACAAATGTTAAGCATCACTAAAAGACATTTCCAAAATGCAAATAAATTGAAATTAGCAATTACCCACTAACAATTATCAACATACAATCACTCAAACAACACAATTAACAATCCAAGATTCACAAGATTCATAAAATGGGTATAAAATGACAATGGACAAGAAATCATAAAACTAACACAAGATCTAAACAAAATTATAGTAGGGAATTCAAATTAAGCAATTAAAAATAGTAATTAACAAGATCCAATTCAGAATTCAACAAGGGAAGATCAATTCCAAGCTAGATCTAGAGAGGAACAAGGATTCCTCTCTCTAGAAGAATAAAGAACCAAAACTAGCTAAAAATTATGTCTAAGTGTAAAATGGTTGATCCCCCATTTCCCCTAGCATCATTAGGTCTTTTCCATGCAGAAACAACTTGAATTTGGGTCTCTTGAGCCTCAGAAATCGCCAGGCACGATTTTCTTTAATGAGGTCACGTGCAGCTTGTCGCGCATACGCGCCATGCGTGCATGCGCGCCGATTGCTTTTGTGATCCACGCATGCGAGCCTTGTACGCGTGCGCGCTGGTGTGGATTTTTCTAATCTGCACGGATGCGTCCATTCTTGCGCGCTGCTTCCAGCTATCCACATCCACGCGTGCGCACGAGGTGCGCGTGCGCGTCCATGCTGAAATTCCCAAAATCCAAATCTTCATGTTCCTTCCTCTTTTGCATGCTTTCTTTCTCTCTTCTAGGCCATCCTTGCCCTATAAATTCTGAAATCACTCAATAAACACGTCACGGCATCGAATGATCATAGAAGAGGATCAAAATATAACAATTTTAAGGCAAAAGAAGCATATTTTTCATCATGAAGCAATATTAGGAAGAGAACACAAGACCATGCAATTCTTGTGAATAAGTGTAAGAAATATTAACAAAACCCCCCAAATTCTACACAATATAAACCACAAAATTGGGGTTTATCAAACCTTCCCACACTTAAACCAAGCATGTCCTCATGCTTAAAGTAAAAAGACCAAAGATCATGGTGAGAAAAGGGTTTATAAAATGCAAATTTCCTAAATGAATGCATGCAACTATTGTAAAATCATCTATCTACTTGGTCAAGGGTATATCCATCCTCCAAGAACACATATGAGCATACGGGGTAGGGGTGCACATGGGCCGGGTGAAGCCGGGTTTGATGTGACCCAGACCCGGACCGAAATATACACCGGGTCTATTTATTAGACCCGAACCCGGCCCTAGACCCGATGAAACCAATACACTTTCGGGCCACAATTATACCGGATGAAAACCGGGTAAAAATCGGGCCGTTAACATTACATTACGTTGATACCTTGTAAGCTAGCATGTAAAAAAAAATTCAAATTTCCAAGACTCCAACTATTAGTTAACATGGTAAAATTCACTTAGAAAAATATAACAAGAACCAACCCTTCATCAAAATTAAAGCATAACCACAATCAATACTAATATTGTCTAATAATACCAAATATTTAAATCAATACAAATAATACAATCTTATGTATTAGTCTAAAGTCTTATGCATTCTAAACATAAAACATTAATTTATAGTCTTATAATGACTAATAACACAAAATATTAAGGTTTACAATACTTAAATTCCACATAAGAATAGTCATGATCTATCACTAATAACACAAAATATTAATTGTGTATGATGACCGGGCCACCGGGCCGACTTCGGGTGACCCGAGCTATGGCCCGGACCCGACCCGAAATAATGATCGGGTCTATTTTTGAGACCCGTACCCGATCCTAGACCCGATGAAATCACACCAAATTAGTCCCTAAAGTATTCGGGACCGGGCCGGGCCTTCGGGCCGGGCCGGGTCTGTGCACCCCTGATACGGGGTGAAAGTGATATGTAGTTCATAAATCCTACCAAATTGAACATTACTATAAAGTACATATAACTTGCTAGATGAACGCTTGTGAAAGCCGGGAACAAGGGGTTGAGCATCGAACCCTCACCGGAAGTGTATTTGCACTATTCGCTCGAGTGTATAGGGTTCGTCACTCAATCCTCTCCTAATCATGTTTTCCAAGATTTGTCTTTCATCTAACAATCAACAATTACTTAATGCATGCTTACAAGTATCATGAGGTCTTATTCATGGGTTGTAATGGGGCTAGGGTGAAGGTAAGGATGTATATGGTCAAGTGAGCTTAAAATTTGAGTCCTTGATTAACCTAAGATCCCACTAGACACATAGAACAAACTATACAACTATAATACATTACCTAGCTATGCTACCCATAAGTTTCACTCTTTGCATACTCATGCATTCTTTTCAATTTACATCCCATATGCATTGTTATTACTACTTTGTCTTGGGGCATTCTTGTCCCCTTTCATTGCTTTCTCTTTTTTTTTTTTGGGTCTCCTTTTTCTTGGGATTTCATGTATAAAAGTTTCAATGCATATGGTTCAATCATTCACTACATGAGTATGTTCCCAAATCCTAAAATTTTCAATTACAACTACAATACACCTCTTTACATCTACCCAAATTCCCTAGTGCACCCTCCCATTTGAATGATACACACCTTCACTTACCTAAGCTAATCAAGGATCCAAATTTAGGGACATTCATTATTTTTCGCTTAGGGTTATTGATGTGCTCTTTTTAAGAACAAAGAGGGTTTATCATAGGCTCAAAATTGGTTAGCAATGGTAGATAAAAGGGTTAAGGCCGTTTAGGAAAAGTGACTATTAAAATGATGGCCTCAATCATGTAAATGCATTCATACACAAAGTAATGGACATATAGAATCAGACAAAACAAGGATTACAATCATAGAGAGAGAATAATGCACACAAGAATGGGGGATAGTGGTTAGAAGATATAACCACACAATGGGCTCAAAACTTACATGCTTGTGCTCTTAGCTCAATCACTATGTTCCAAAATACATTCTTGAAGCAAGTTTACTGCAAAATTTTTTTTTAAAATTGGTAGGGTACCCCAAAATTACAGTTTCTTGGGGAAGAAGTCATTATTTTGACCAAGCAACTCTATAAAGACTAACTATCATGCAATGAGTATTTACAAACAAGACTAACTACACATGCAATGTACTAAATACTAAGAAAAAGATGAATCCATGGGTGTTGAAAGGAAGAGATTGTTACCCATGGAGATCGGTCGAATGACCTCCCCACACTTAGAATTTAGCACGGTCCTCCGTGCTACCAACAATGCGCAAAGGACGGTCGAGACCGGAACCTTCACTATCCCCTTCATCAGAGCTCCCATCAGTTGGGTTTGAGGTGGATGTGAATATTTCGGGTTCCTCCATGCTAGGGGTAACACAACGCAGAAGCTTATTGATGTAAGTGTATCGATGTTGGTTGCACCGCTCATATCTATCAATCTTCCGGTGTAGATATTCTATCCTTTGATATGTGGATCTTTGCCGTGGTTGTGACAATGAGGTGGAAGGAATAGTAGGTGGGAGGGCTATGTCAAGGCTTGGGTTGTTCATAGGAAGATGTAAGTATTTTTCGCTTGGGACTATGTCGCCCTTAACTGGAATTATAGCCTTAGTGTCCAAGTCTTCCCAAGGAACACCCACAGCAGCAACTAAATCAGATACCAATTCTGGAAATGGAAAATTGCCTCGGGCGTGGACTTGACCCATCGCTTGCTTGACAAGAAGCGGAATATTCACCGGTCTCTCCGTGAGAACACACCAAACAAGCAAGGCGAGATCCGCCGTGAAGGATGACTTGTGGG
The DNA here is from genome assembly GCF_000816755.2 of Arachis ipaensis. Taxonomy (NCBI): domain Eukaryota; kingdom Viridiplantae; phylum Streptophyta; class Magnoliopsida; order Fabales; family Fabaceae; genus Arachis; species Arachis ipaensis. The sequence goes on along the minus strand of NC_029785.2, from coordinate 34,791,684 downwards.
TGCTAGGTAGCACATATTGGGATAGGATCTGGGCCCAAGCTCTAGCTTTTACAGTGAGGAAATGTGTGTCAATGCACTTGGGCCTCATCCGGAGTCGACCATGGTCCAAAATGCCTCTGGTTCAGCAATGACTCGGAGGATCGAGTCCCAATCTAATCCAAACTTTTCTTGCTGACGTAAGACCTCTTGGTAGCCATCCATATCACTTGGTACCGGTAAGACATTAAGCACTTGCTGAATAGCCTCTTCTGAAACTGAGACTTGCTTTCGGCGCACGTATACCGATTGAAGAGAGGAAAGATGGTAGTTAGTGTAGAATTCTACCACCAATGAAAGGTTGACCTCTTGTGGTTTTCTCAGAAGAAACTCCGATCCTCGCCGTTCAATACGGGGTAAAATACAAGGAGCAACCTTGTCCGGCGGAGTGAGTAGATGCTCGGCATGATAGTTCCTCTTAACCATGGCGGGGAACACAAGTTCACAGAAGCGGTTGGTGAACTTTGAAGAACCCTTCGCCGGTTTGCTCTTCTCGCTCTCATCAATAGGAGCGGGTGCCTTTGCCTTTTTAGATAGGGGTTTGGCTCCTAATGAAGAGTGTGCCTTAGAGTTTGGCCTTTGGGGTGCCCTCTTGGCGGCTGGTTTCCTTGAAGCTTTCTCTTTGCCTTTCTTGGTGGCCATCCTGAAAAAGGAAGGGAAAAAAGAAAACATTAAACCCAAAGAATCATTTCAACAAAAACATGCAAGTGAAAGGTAGTGCCCAAAAGAAATATGTCACAAAATGATCATAGAGGCATGGGTCACAACACTTGGCATGGGATGCAAGAGGGAGTAAAGCATGCAATATGGCATGAGAAGAATAATCTCAAGCATCCATAACAAAGAGCAAGTCATGTTCAACGAGTATCAAATTAGCAAGCATAAAGCAAAGTGGACTCAATGCACTTAGAAGAGAGCAAGTAAATGAGGAGGAAGCACCAATTTGAAGATACATGATTAAAGTAAACCAAAATGGAATTCATGCATTTCCTCGAACACTTGGTGTGAAATTATCAAGCAATGAGCAATTATGAGATACTCAACCAATTAGAAGCCCAAAAATAAAATATTAATCATCACACAACATTACTTACTGACAAAGATAAAGAAAAACAATCAAGAAGATCCATTAAGGCAAATTAAAACTCAAATTCAACATCCAATGGAAAAATAAGAAAAAGGAAAAGTAAACAAACAAAAAGTAAGTAGTATAATCATGCAACTAAAAGAGAGAATAAGTAAATTAACAAGAAAAATCTAACTATAAGAAGAGATTATGCAAAGAAAGTAATAGATGAGATATGGAAGAAGTAGAACCTTGAGAAGTGTAAAAGAAAAAGGTAGAATTTTCTTTTTGTGAAGGTGAGAAAGAGATAGAGGAGATGTAGAGCCACCGGAAGTGGTGGTGGTCACCGGTGAGTAGCCGGAGACGATGGTGGTGGATTGTGGAAGAAGAAGAAGTGAAGAGAGGTGATGGAGAAAGAAGAAGAAAGAAAGAAGAAAGAGGGTGGTAGAGGGACAGAACAGGGCGCGCCAGCTTTAAAACTGGTTTGCGCGACCAACACGCGCGCACGGTACGCTAGCGCGTCGGTGAGGATTGGTCAAGGGACGCGTACGCGCGAAGTTGGTCGGGCTCTTGGCACAGGGTTGGCACAAAGTAGGCCTAAGTCTCAGGTGATTTATACCAGGGTTGGCATGCAGCACAGGCGCGCGGACGCGTGTCTGATGTGGTTGGCTACCGGCGCGGACGCGTCAGTGTGGGCACAGACTAGGCACAAGTATGGCACAACTCTCTGGTTTTTTGTACCAGGGAGTTCATATAGCACCATCGGCGCGTGCGCGCACATTGCGTTTGCGCGTCGATGGCCAAATTGCAAGGGGCGCGCAGGCGGCACGCACGCTGGCGCGTGGGCTCCTGGCACAAGATGGGCACAAAGTGGGCATAACTCTCGGGTTTTTGGCCCAGGATTAAGAAATGCACTACCGGCGCGCGCGCGCACGGTACTCTAGCGCGCGGATGCCCTTTTTCCTTGCTTTTTTTTTTTAAACAACATAGAAAATGCTATTCTAACACATTCTTGGCAGGTGTTTAAGCTAGTAGGCAAGAGAATAATCTCAAATTCATGCACCATTCAAAATATAGCATTCTCTCCACTTCAACCATTCATCCATACCAAAATGATGAAATCTATCTAAATATCCTAGTTATCCAACAAAGTCAACAAAACTAGCAATCCTATGCAATCAACAACATCAAGAAGTCACAAAATATACAAAAAAATCTAGAGCTAAAAGCAAGAATGTATACACAAGGAAGATCTTACCACGGTGGGGTGCCTCCCACCAAGCACTTTTCTTTAACGTCCTTAAGTTGGACGGTCTTTCGCTTAAGCTTCTTCTCCCTTTGGTGCATCCTCAAGTAGGAGCACTTCCACTTCTCTTGGTGACTTGTAACCATGGTACTTCTTCACTCTATGTCCATTCACTTTGAAAGTTGTGTCACTTTGAGGGTCAAACAATTCTACCACTCCATAGGGCTTTATCTCTTTCACCTTAAAGGGTCCTTCCCATCTAGAACGGAGCTTGCCAGGCATAAATCACAGCCTCGAGTTGCAGAGGAGAATTTCATCACCTTCTTGAAAATCCTTCCTTCGGATTTGGTGATCGTGAAAGGCTTTAGTCTTCTCTTTGTATATCCGAGCATTCTCATATGCCTCCATCCTCAAGCACTCGAGCTCCTCTAGTTGTAGTTTCCTGGCCACACTCGCCTTGGTGAAATCCATGTTACACTGCTTTACCGCCCAATAGGCTCTATGCTCAATTTCCACTGGAAGGTGGCATGCCTTACCATAGACGATCCGGAAGGGACTCATCCCCAACGGAGTCTTGTAGGCCGTCCTATACGCCCATAGTGCATCTCCTAACCGGAGGCTCCAGTCCTTCCTTTGTGGATTGACCACTTTCTCCAAGATTCTCTTAATCTCCCGGTTGGACACTTCCGCTTGTCCGTTGGTCTGTGGGTGATAAGCAGTGGCAACCTTATGCGATACCCCATAGCGCTTGAGCAGTGCCTCTACTTTCCTGTTACAAAAGTGGGACTTTGGTCGCTCAAGATTGCTCGTGGCGACCCATAACGGCATACAATGTGATTTCTAATAAAAGAAATGACGGTATTGGCGTCGTCAAGGCGGATAGGTATTGCTTCTACCCACTTTGACACATAGTCAACCGCTAACAGAATATATAGATACCCACTTGAGTTGGGAAACGGTCCCATAAAGTCAATGCCCATACATCAAATATCTCACAGAATAACATAGGTTGCTGAGGCATCTCATCCCTTTGGGATGTGTTTCCTGACTTCTGACACTGATGGCAAGATACGCAGAACCGGTTAGCATCTTTGAATAAGGTTGGGCACCAGAATCCATAATCCAACACCTTTTTAGCTGTCATTTGTGGGCCAAAGTGGCCACCCCATTCAGACGAATAGCAAGCTTCAAGAATGGGTTGGATTTCAGATTCTGGGACACATCTTCGAATTACTTGGTCCACTCGCCTCTTCCACAAGTGAGGGTCATCCCAAATATAGTATTTGGAATCACTCCTCAACTTATCCCTTTGGTGTTTAGAAAAGTTAGGAGGGAAGATTTTCGCAACCAAGTAGTTCGCCATTGGAGCAAACCAAGGAAAGCTATCCGACACAGCATGCAAACTATCCAATGGGAATGAGTCATTGATCAGAAATGGGTCAAATTTTAAATTCTCAAGGCGGCTTAAATGACCGCAACTAAGTTTTAAGACCTACTCCGGTCCCTAATCTCAATGTCAAATTCTTGCAAAAGAAAGATTCAACATATGAGTCTAGGTTTTGACTCATTCTTTGTCAACAAGTACTTTAAAGCTGCATGATCCGTGTATACCACTATCTTGGACCCTAGCAAATAAGATCTGAATTTATCTAAAGCATGAACAATAGCTAAGAGTTCCTTTTCCGTAGTGGTATAGTTGGATTATGCTGCCTCTAATGTTTTAGAAGAGTAAGCAATGACATAAGGGAGTTTACCATCGCACTGTGCAAGCGCGGCACCCACAGCATGGTTTGACACATCGCACATTATCTCAAATGGTAGCGTCCAGTTGGGGCCTCGCACAATTGGTGTTGTGGTAAGAACTCTCCTTAGCTCTTCAAACGCTTTCACACATGCACTGTCAAACTCAAAGTCCACATCTTTCTGGAGTAGGCACGACAATGGCAAAGCAATTTTGCTGAAATCTTTAATAAAGCGCCTATAGAATCCCGCATGTCCTAAAAACGAGCGGACCTCCCTCACAGATGAGGGGTGAGGTAAAGTGGTGATAACATCGACCTTGGCCGGGTCTACAGAAATGCCTTCATGAGATACTACATGTCCTAACACTATACCTTGGCGTACCATGAAGTGACATTTTTCAAAATTCAAGACAAGGTTGGTGTCAACACATCTAGCTAAGACCTTGGCCAAGTTCTCTAAGCAACAATCAAATGAAGTTCCATAAACACTGAAGTCATCCATAAAGACTTCCAGACAATTCTCCATCAAATCGGAAAAGACACTCGTCATACACCGTGAAAAGTAGCAGGTGCATTACATAGTCCAAATGGCATCCCTTTTTAGGAAAAGGTGCCAAAAGGGCAAGTGAATGTGGTCTTTTCCTGATCTTCAGGAGCAATGTGAATCTGAAAGTAACCAGTGAATCCATCAAGAAAGCAATAATGGGATTTACCCGCCAAACGGTCCAACATCTGATCGATAAAGGGTAAAGGATAGTGGTCCTTTCTTGTAGCGGCGTTCAATCTTCTATAATTAATGCACACTTGCCACGTATTTTGTACTCTCTTGGTGACCACTTCACCATCATCCTTTTTAACCGCAGTGATGCCCGATTTCTTGGGATAACCTGGACCAGGCTCACCCACTCACTGTCAGAAATTGGGTATATAATACCCGCATCAAGTAGCCTAGTGACCTTGAAGAACTGAAGATTGATGGTTTAGAGGTTATAGTAAACTCTCGTTGTAAGTATAGTTACTAAACCAAGCAATCAACCTTTCTTACAAAAGTTTTGGTTGTCACAAGTAACAAACCCCTTTAAAATTGATAACCAAGTATTTAAACCTCAGGTCGTCTTCTCAAGGAATTGCAGGGAGGTATGTTCTTATTATTGGTTATGAGTTTGTAAATTGGGGGTTTTGAAAGTAACGAACGAGTAATTTAAATGACAAGTCGTTAAAATAATAAATAACAAGGCTCTTGGCAAGGTATAAGAACTGGAAGTCCTATCCTGGTTATCCTTATCAATTGTAATGAGAATTGGATTTTTCTCCCACTTTGTTAACCTCTAACTATGAAGGTAAGTTAAGTGGATGAATTAATTCTGATTCCTCAAGTCCTAGTCTTTCCTTGGGAAAAGTTAGAGTTATTGGAACCCGAATTAATTCTTGAAGAATTCCAATTTTCAATCAACAATGAGTTTGATAACTCAAGTGTCTCCAATGACTCAACCAAAGCCAAAAGGAAAAATTCTAAATTATTTATATAAATAAAAGAAACAAATCATAAATCTGAAAATACCTCAATTAGCATTAATAAAGATATCAAATGTAACACGGAAGAGTTCATAAATTAAATTAGGAAAATAAATAAAAAGAACATTGAACCTGGGATTAAGAGTCACTCCTAAAACTAAGAGAAATCCTAAATCCTAATCCTAAGAGAGAGGAGAGAATCTCTCTCTCTAAAAAGTACATCTACTCTTAAAATTATGAATGTGAAAGCTTGATCATGTATGGATGCATTCCTCCACTTTATAGCCTTTAATCTGTGTTTTTTGGGCCGCAAACTGGGTCGAAAACAGCCCAGAAATTGTTGGAGAAGAAATTTGCCACGCTGGTTTTTTGCCACTGCGACACGTCTGCATGGATCACGCGACCGCGTCACCTAGCGTCAGGGAAACTATGTCATATTACATATCAAATCGAAGCCCCGGACGTTAGCTTTCCAACGCAACTAAAACCGCGTCGTTTGGACCTCTGTTGCTCAAGTTATGACCGTTTTAGTGCGAGAGGGTCAGGCTGACAGCTTTGCAGTTCCTTCAACTTCTTGTATTCCTTCCACTTTTGCATGCTTTCTTTCCCTCTTCTAAGCCATTCCTGCCCTGTAATCTCTGAAAATACTTAACACATATATCAAGGCATCTAATGGTGATAAGAGAGGATTAATATTAGCAATATAAAGGCCAAAGAAGCATGTTTTCAATCATAGCACAAAATCAGGAAGGAAAACATAAAGCATGCGATTAGTATGAATAAATGGGTAAAGAGTTGATAAAAACCACTCAATTAAGCATAAGATAAACCATAAAATAGTGGTTTATCAACGTCCCCACACTTAAACATTAGCATGTCCTCATGCTAAGCTCAAGAGAAGCTATAAAGATGAAGAGGAATGATAGAATGTATGAAATGCAACCTATCTAATGCAACTATATGCTAAGATGTTTCTACCTACTTGGTTAAAAGTAAATAAGTTCTCCAAGACAAATATGAATCAAATTCCACTAATTCAAATTATATAATAAAAGACAAGTAAACTTGTAAGAAGATAGCTCATGAAAGCAAGGAACATAGAGTCAAGCATTGAACCCTTACTGGTGGTGTATATCACTCTAACTCTCAAGTGTCTAATGTCAATCACTCTACTCTTCCCTATTCATGCTTTCTAAACTTTGTTCTTCATCTAACCAATCAACAAATATTTAGTATACCAATGCAAACATCATGAGGTCTTTTCAGGGTTGTAATGGGGCTAAGGTAAGGGTGAGGATATATGTATGGCCAAGTGAGCTATAATATGAATCTTTAATTAACCTAAGCTCTCACCTAATATACATATACTCTACATTCTGTTAAATTCATGCCTAACTACCCATAATTCTCACTTTTGTATGATTCCCATACTCATGTACCACATTTTTTATATTTATTTACTTTTATCACATGCGCATTGATCTTTTCATTAACTTAGCATTGGGGTAATTTTGTCCCCTTATTTATTTATTTATTTATTGAATATTTTTGGATTTTTCTCTTTTTTTTTTGTAGAGAAATAAACATAACTTATCAATGCACATGGATTTTCCATTATTTTTTTCTATTTTGGTTATTCATGAGTAGGTTCCCAAATTTCCTAATATTAGAAACATGATACATTCCCTTATTAACCCATGTTCCCACAATTTCCCCACACTTAGTTGATGCACAATCTCTATCTTAAGCTAACCAGAGATTCAATTGGGGTATTTAATTTATTTTTCTGCTTAAGGCTAGTAATGTGGTAAAATATAGAACAAATGGGGATTAAAAAGGCTCAAAGTGGCTAACAAAGGTAATTTAAAGGGTAGGCTTATTTGGGATAAGAGAGTTAAAATCAAATAATGGCCTCAATCATATGCAAGCATGTAAATATACTAAATAATGGACATATAGAATGGAACAAAGTAAAGATTGCAATTATAGAGAAGAAAACACACAAGAATAAAATATTTATGGTTAAATAATATAACCATGTAATTAAGCTCAAGTCTCACAGGTTGTGTGTTCTTTGGCTCAAAAAACATGTTCCAAATACAACTTCAAACAAATTTAACATAAAAATTTTTCAATTTAAATTAGTGAAATTTTTCAAAAATAGGGTCTTAAAAAGAAATTTATTACTTTAACCAAGTAATAACTAAATGCACAAAATCAAATAAATATGCAATCAAACATGCAAATGCAACAACTAACAAGGAAAATAAACTATTGGTGTTGAGATAGAAGAGTAACTAACCCATGGAGATCGGTATCGACCTCCCCACACTTAAAGATTGCACCGTCCTCGGTGCATGCTGAGATGTGCAGGTGGACGGGTTGTTCCAACTGATGCTTTCCTTCAAGGATTGTGCAGATGGACTTGTTTGTCTCCCCTTGTAGAAGTTTCTCCCTTTTTCCGTCTTCGGTGGCCAACCTGAAAGAAGAGAAAAAGAAGAACAGTAATACCCAGAAGTAAAGATAAGAAAATAAATGAAGTATGGGTGGGTTAATGCCAAATGATAAGGGTCTCAATTACATGGAAACTTCAACATGTACGTGAGAAAACAATAGAAGCCATGGCATACCAATGGTGCAAAATTTGCAACAATGGGGAAGAGAGTGGGGGAGGAGAGATAATATAAATTCATGTCAATGCAAAAGTAATATAGATATAAAAGATTGGCATTGATTTAAATAATATTACTCAATCAGAATAAAACAAGTCACTAAGCATCTAAAATAATTCAAGAGAAGATGCAACAGTTAAATAAGAAAATTTTAACACCAAAGGAAAAATAATTAATTTAAAAAAGAAAATAAAAATATGCACGAAATTGAGATGCAATGAATGAAATATGCAAATAAATTAAGTAAAATAGAATGAAGGTGAAAAGGAATGAGAAGTTAAAAAGATGAAGAGAAAGAAAGTAAGAAAGGAGAAAGAAAGAATAAGAAAAGACAGAAAAATTAGGATTAGAGAAGAAAAGATAAGAAAATTGGCACTAATTTGGATAGGTTGTGCGACGCTGGCGACGCGGTCGCGTGGTGCGCAATAAGGTTAGGCGACGCGGACGTGTGGGTGACGCGGACGCGTGGCCTGATTTGTGCGATTGGCGCGAGTGCAGCCTCGCGTTCGCGCAACTCTCTATTTAAAATACATTTTGCCAAATCTTAGGGTGACGTGATCGCATGGGTGACGCGATCGCGTGGATGGCTATATTTTGATAATGACGTGGCCGCGTGGGACACGCGTTCGCGTGGTGAGGCTTGGGCTTCCAGCACGAGTCCAACCCAACTCCAGCTCTACTTTCTGCCATACACCCTTGTTACGTCGATTTTACAGAGCCACGCGTTCGCGTGGGTGACGCGAACGCGTGGGAGGCATATTTTCCACATGACGCAGACGCGTCAGCGACGCGGTCGCATGGGGTCAAATTATGCTACAGGCGCGCCTCCAGCCACGCTTTCGCGTGACTCTCTGTTTAATTTCTTTTCCTCCTAACGCACTGGTGACGCGGACGCGTCAGCGACGCTGCCGCGTCGCGTGCATTTTTTTATGCAGTATGCAGAATGCAATGCTAATATGAATGTTATGCAAAACTCTAGGTTCAATAAAATAAAATAAAATAAAACTCGAAAATAAATAAAACTAAATAAAAATGAAAAAGGAACGATCATACCATGGTGGGTTGTCTCCCACCTAGCACTTTTAGTTAAAGTCCTTAAGTTGGACATTTGATGAGCTTCTTGTTATGGTGGCTTGTGCTTGAACTCATCTAGGAATCTCCACCAATGTTTGTACTTCCAATGGCCTCCGGGATCCCAAACAAGGCACGTAAAGCCCTTGAGCAGTTTTAAACAGGTTCTCAGGCTTCCAGTGTGCTGAATGTTAGAACAGACTCCAGGATCCCAAACTTTGCTTTTACACCCATCTTTGTGTTGATCATCATGATTCCATCTGGGTAGCAAGCAATCTGAATTCTCACTAAAGCGGCCAAACAACTTTCTAGACCCATTCAGTTGAGCTTTACACCAACCTTTGTGTTTAAACTTAAAGCTTCCAACCATAATGAACCTTGCAGGACAGCAGTTGTTTAAGTATAAATTGTACTCATCCTCGATGATTTTCTTTCCATGACAGCTCCTTTCAACTACTCTTTCATCTTCAAGGGTCTCTCCTACCTTTACCCGTAGGGCCTCCTCTAGCTCTTTATGAAGTATGGATTCGCGAAGATGATTCCTTCTTTCCTGTTCCATATCAATAGCATGATTGGGATCATCTTGCTCTTGGATTTATGGATGTGGGTGCTTTCCCATGGAGGGTGGTGATGGGATGAAAAGATCATTATGTGGTTGAAAAGGAAGTACACTAGAGCTTGAGGATTGAATATTGGAGGTAGAGGGTTGGTTCATGCGGGATATAAGATTTTGGAGTGTAGAGGTGAGACCAATGATGTTAGAGATGAGTGTATTGTTATCCAATGGAGGTTGGGGTGGATCTATGTATGGTTCATTTGGTTCATAGGGTGGTTGGTATGGTGGATGTGGGTTAGGGTCATATGGAGGTGTTTGGTGGTAAGGGGCTTGTGAGTATCGTGGTCCAGAGTTATTTTGAGGAGAGGGTTCATAGGCATATGGTGGTGGTTGTTGATAGTCCATTGGAGGTGGTTGTTGCCATGAGGGTTGATCAAATCCTTGTGGCTCCTTCCATCTTTGATTGTTCCAACCTTGATGCCTGTTCTCCTTGTAAATTCCTCTTCCTGCAACATAATTGTAACCAGACTCAAAGCGACGGGGGTGAGAACTCATAGTTAGTTAATAAAAATTAAAAACAAAAATAAAAAAATTTAAATTAAAAGGTTATTTAAATTTTGAATTTGAAAATTAAATTTTGAAATTTGAAATTTTTGAAATTTGAGATTTGAAATTTGAAAAATTTTTAAAATTGAATTTTGAAAATTTTGAAATTTGATTTTTAAATTTTGAATTTTTGAATTTAATAAGGAAAGAGAAAAACAATAAAATGATAACAAACTTAAAAATTTTTAGATCAAAACGAAGAAAACAACTAAGAACAACTTGAAGGTCAAGATGAACACGAAGAACAACTTGAAGATCAAGATGAACACCAAGAAAAAACTTTTTGAAAAATTTTTAATAATTAAATAAAAACTAATAACCTCTTAATTTAAGAAAAAAATAAAAACAAAATAAAAACAAAAATAAAACAAATAAATAAGCAAAAAGCAAATATTTACAATAACCAATAATAAGGCACACGTTTGCAATTTCTCGGCAACGGCGCCATTTTGAAGAACTGAAGATTGATGGTTTAGAGGTTATAGTAAACTCTCGTTGTAAGTATAGTTACTAAACCAAGCAATCAACCTTTCTTACAAAAGTTTTGGTTGTCACAAGTAACAAACCCCTTTAAAATTGATAACCGAAGTATTCAAACCTCGGGTCGTCTTCTCAAGGAATTGCAGGGAGGTGTTCTTATTATTGGTTATGAGTTTGTAAATTGGGGGTTTTGAAAGTAAGGAACGAGTAATTTAAATGACAAGTCGTTAAAATAATAAATAACAAGGCTCTTGGCAAGCTATAAGAACTGGAAGTCCTATCCTGGTTATCCTTATCAATTGTAATGAGAATTGGATTTTTCTCCCACTTTGTTAACCTCTAACTATGAAGGTAAGTTAAGTGGATGAATTAATTCTAATTCCTCAAGTCCTAGTCTTTCCTTGGAAAAAGTTAGAGTTATTGGAACCCGAATTAATTCTTGAAGAATTCCAATTTTCAATCAACAATGAGTTTGATAACTCAAGTGTCTCCAATGACTCAACCAAAACCAAAAGGGAAAATTCTAAATTATTTATATAAATAAAAGAAACAAATCATAAATCTGAAAATACCTCAATTAGAAATAATAAAGATATCAAATGTAACACGAAAGAGATCATAAATTAAATTAGGAAAATAAATAAAAAGAACATTGAACCTGAGATTGAGAGTCACTCCTAAAACTAAGATAAATCCTAAATCCTAATCCTAAGAGAGAGGAGAGAACATCTCTCTCTAAAAACTACATCTACTCCTAAAATTGTGAATGTGAAAGCTTAATCATGTATGGATACATTCCCCCACTTTATAGCCTCTAATCTGTGTTTTCTGGGCCGCAAACTGGGTCGAAAACAACCCAGAAATCGTTGGAGAAGAAATCTGCTACGCTTGTTTTTTGCCACTGTGATGCGTCCGCGTTGATCACGCGACCGCGTTTTTTATAGTTAGGGCAACTATGGGATATTACATATCAAATCGAAGCTCCGGACGTTATCTTTCCAACGCAACTAAAACCGCGTCATTTGGACCTCTGTAGCTCAAGTTATGACCGTTTTAGTACGAGAAGGTCAGGCTGACAGCTTTGCAGTTCCTTCAACTTCTTGTATTCCTTCAACTTTTGCATGCTTCCTTTCCTTCCTCTAAGACATTCCTATGCTGTAATCTCTGAAAACACTTAACACACATATCAAGGCATCTAATAGTGATAAGAGAGGATTAATATTAGCAATATAAAGGCCAAAGAAGCATATTTTCAATCATAGCACAAAATCAGGAAGGAAAACATAAAGCATGCGATTAGTATGAATAAATGGGTAAAGAGTTGATAAAAACCACTCAATTAAGTATAAGATAAACCATAAAATAGTGGTTTATCAGACCTCTTTCTTTACCACGTCGAGGATGGTTGGGTTGAGCCTCCTTTGTGGTTGCCTAACCGGCCTAGCTCCCTCTTGGAGAAATATACGATGCATGCACTTGCGGGGGTCAATCCCTACAATATCGGCTAGGCTCCAACCAATTGTCTTCTTGTACTTTCTTAGAACATCTAGGAGCTTCTCTTCCTCTTCACTAGAAAGCTCACTAGCAATAATGACCGGAAACTTTTGGTTGTCCTCTAAGAAAGCATACTTCAAATGAGATGGAAGAGGCTTCAATTCACTCTTTGCCTCAAGCTGAGGTTCCTTTTCATCCAGCTCACGGAGTTCATTTTTAGCAACTTTATCTTATTCATCCTCTTGGTCATCCGTCTCTTCAACAATAGGGTAGCATAACTTGTTGTGGTCTTCTTCTCACACTTCCGCTACCACTTCATCGATTACATCACATCGGAGAACGGAATGCTCTTCAGGAGGATGCTTCATGGCTTCTTCTAAATTGAACTTGATAGTCTTGTCTCCAACCTCAAAGGAATATGTGCCGGTGAAGGCATCTAACTTGAATTTAGAGGTTTTAAGGAAGGGTCTACCAAGTAGAACGGAGGATAAGCTTCTATTTTCTGTTGGAGGCATTTCAAGGATGTAAAAGTCAACCGAAAATACCAAGTCCTTGATTGCCACAAGTACATCTTCTGCTATTCCCATCACAGTAATCACACTTTTATCGGCTAAGGCAAACTTCGCCGCCGATTTCCTTAATGGAGCTAAATTCAACCGTACAAAAATGGAGAGCGGCATGATGCTTACGCAAGCCCCTAGATCACACATACAGTCATGAAAAATGTGTCCACCAATACAACAAGACACCAAACAAGGTCCAGGGTCACCACATTTCTTTGGAATAGGTTCCATCAAGGAAGAAATTGAACTACCCAAGGATAATGTCTCCAACTCTCCTATGCTATCCTTGTGAGTACACAAGTCTTTCAAAAATTTTGCATACTTCGGAATTTGTTGGATAGCATCAAGAAGTGGTATGGTTACCTCAACTTTCTTGAACACTTGAAGCATGTTTAAATTGAATTGCGGCGTCTTCTTTGCTTTCTTCACCAAGGACGGCAATGGGATAGGAATGGACTCATCCACTATAGCTTTCCTCTTGGGTTCCTTAAGGCTTACTCCTTCTTCCTCATGTCTTTTGTCTACCTCCTCTTCTTCATGTGGAGCTTCAACAACCACTTCTTCCTCATGAATGTCTTCCATGACCCTAGGAGGTATCTCCTCCAATGTAGTCCCCGACCGTAGAGTGATGACATTGAGACCGCCTTTGGGGTTTGGAAGGGGTTGGGAAGGAAGGTTAGAAGAGCTTGAGGGTTGGTTGGTGTTGTTGGAGGACATGGCCATCTTTGAAATCATATCAGTGATATTGGCCAATTGAGCACTCATGGCCTCGAATTGAGCCTTATAGCCCTCATCCCGTTTATCCACAGCGGCTCTAAGCTCATCAACTTGAGTGGTGGAAGATGAAGAGGATTGGTTGGATTGTTGTCTATGGTGTGGTGCTTGGTATTTGGTATAGTTGTTTTGGTTTTGGTTGTGGTGATTTTGGTTGGCTTGGTGGTTGTTATTATTGTGGTGGTATTGAGATAAAGATTGGTTGTTGTTGTAGTGAGAAGAAGAGTTGTTCTATCTTTGGTTTTGATTGCTCCCTTGTGCATTGTCCCTCCACCCTTGATTTTGATTACTACCATGAGAGTAGTTGTTTTGGCCTTGAGAAGGGTAGGGCGGACGGTTGTTATAATTCACATTGGCCACGACAAGGGCATGCTCCTCTTGAATTTGATGGCATTGGTTGGTGTAATGTGTCGTGCTAGAGCACAAACCACAAATTCTAGGAGGGCCTTCAAGTTGAGCAACTTGAGGTGGGGCTTGGATGGTTTGAATGGAGTAGTATTCCTTTTGATCTTTTTGTATTTGCGTGAGGATAGTGGTCATGTCCCCGAGCGCTTTGGTTAAGCTTGCTTTGGAAGAGGATGGTTCTACCACACCCTTGAGAGGATTACTTCTCACCCTTACATGTTGTGTAGCCTCGACAACATTATTTATCAATTTCTAAGCTTCTCATTTTGTCTTGTTCTTTGAAAGGGAACCGCCACTAGAAGTGGTGAGCAATCTTCTATTTTCCGCACAAAGACCTCCGATGAAGTAACTAATAAGAAAGTGAGTGTTCAATCCATGGTGTGGATAAGATTCCAATAGCCTCTTGAATAGAGTCCAATACTCATACAAACTCTCTTGGTCCTTTTGCATTATACCTGAGATCTCCTTCCGGATGTAGTCGGTCTTCTCCGGTGGGAAGAATTTATCTAGAAATTCTGTTCTCAAGAAATCCCAATTGGTCACAATCTCATCTGGTTGTGAATAAAACCACATCTTTGCTTTCCCTTCAAGAGAGAAAGGGAAGGCAAAAACCATAATAGCCAACTCATCGGCTCTATGCCTTCGAGCCGTAGAACAAGCAACTTGAAAATCTCTTAGATGTCGGATGGGGTCTTGACCCGGCAACCCATGATACTTAGGAAGTAGATTTATCAAGCTACTCTTCAACTCAAAGTTTGGATCAAGGTTAGGATACCTTGCTTGCAAAGGTTGAAGTATGATATCCGGAGCTCTTTGCTCATGCAAAGTAATCCGTCATAGCTCTGCCATGTATGGCTCACCTGTAGGATGCAAGGATGTATTAGTAGTGCCAACAGAAGAATAGGAAGTAACGGACTCCAAGTCACTCTCGGTACTGTCTAGTGATTCGGTATGTTCCTCAAGAGAGGCCGAAGTACTAGCCGTATAGTCCAACCGCCGTCTAGCTTGCCGAGTGTGTAACAAGGTTCTTTCAATCTCAGAATCCAACTTGGCTAAGCTAGAATTCGGTTGAGACCGAGTCATCAAACTTGGGAGTCATAGCACACATACAAAAGAAATCTAAACTATAGCTAAGTATTGAAAGAAAGTAAATTATCTACAATATTCACATATTCACATAACCAATATCAAGGCATATGTTGCAACTATTCCCCAGCAACGGCGCCAAAAATTTGATGGATCACGGGCACCGTCGGTAAGGAATTTCACAAGATTTTTGCGTTGCAAGTATAGCCCTCAACCGACAAATAATCCGCGAATCAAATTTAGAAGGAAATTAGTTGTCACAAGTTCAACCCCAATAAAAGTAACCGAAGTATTCAAACCACGAGTTGTCTCACAAGGAATGGGCAAACATGTGCATCAACATTGGTTAAAATTCTGGGGTTGCAAGTCATGAGCAAGAAATTAAACTAGGAATCTTAACAAGCAAGTAATCTTGAGGTGCAAGAAACTAATCCAAATAACTAAAGCAAGATGTGAGTAATTCTAACTAACAAGATAACATTCAATATAATTCTATTCTAAAACTAAACAATCAACTATAACTAAGACAAACAATTAGGAATTCTGGGTTTTCAAATATGAATAATAAAAGCAACTCTTGGCTAAGCATAGGAATTGAGATCGCCATCCTTGTCTCCATATCAAACATTGACAATTATGAGGTACCAACCCATCAAGTCTACTTCTCAAAAGCCTTAAGCACGTATTATCTACTCCTAGGCTTGAAGTACGTTAAATAGGTTTGATCACATCAACCCATAAGTCCCAACCTATCTACTAATTAGATTAGTAGTGGGTTAGTGTCAATAGGTATCAAATTGATCACCTAGGGTTCTTAAATCACCAACTCAATGAGACCCAATGACTCAAGGTCACTCAATTTCCTTAGCTTATGCCAAGAGTAAAGAAAACTACTCCATAATCAAAGGAAATATTTCATCAAACATATGGTAAGCATCACTAAAAGACATTTCCAAAATGCAAATAAATTGAAATTAGTAATTACCCACTAACAATTATCAACATATAATCACTCAAACAACACAATTAACCATGAAAATCATCAATGTAGCATTAGCAATCCAAGATTCACAAGATTAATAAAATGGGTATAAAATGACAATGGACAAGAAATCATAAAACTAACACAAGATCTAAATAAAATTATACTAGAAAATTCAAATTAAGCAATTAAAACTAGTAATTAACAAGATCCAATTCAGAATTCAACAAGGGAAGATCAATTCCAAGCTAGATCTAGAGAGGAACAAGGATTTCTCTCTCTAGAAGAACAAAGAACCAAAAATAGCTAAAAATTATGTCTAAGTGTAAAATGGTTGATCCCCCCTTTTCCCCTAGAATCCTTGGGTCTTTTCCATACAGAAACAACTTGAATTTGAGCCTCTTGAGCCTCAGAAATCGCCAGGCACGATTTCCTTTAATGAGGTCACGTGTAGCTTGTCGCGCGTACGCGCCATGGGTACATGCGTGCCGATTGCTTTTGTGATCCACGTGTGCGCGCCATGTACGCGTGCGCACCGGTGTGGATTTTCCTAATCTGCGCGGATGCGTCCATCCTTGCGCGCCGCTTCCAGCTATCCACATCCACGCGTGCGCATCCATACTGAAATTTCCAAAATCCAAATCTTCATGTTCCTTCCTCTTATGCATGCTTTCTTTCTCTCTTCTAGGCCATCCTTGCCCTATAAATTCTGAAATCACTCAACAAACACGTCACGGCATCGAATGGTCATAGAAGAGGATCAAAATATAACAATTTTAAGGCAAAAGAAGCTTATTTTTTATCATGAAGCAATATTAGGAAGAGAACACAAGACCATGCAATTCTTGTGAATAAGTGTAAGAAATATTTACAAAACCCCCCCAAATTCTATACAATATAAACCACAAAATTAGGGTTTATCAGTAACCTCCCCTTGAAGCTGCTTCTTCTCTTCTTGATAAAGGACAATCCTCCTCTGAAACTCCTCCACAGTTTTTTGGGAAGACCCCAAAGAACTCAAAGGAGTTTTGTCCAACATATCAAGAAGAGCAGTGCAGACTCCAGCATTCCGAACACCGCCCGAACCGAAATTTGAAGGTGATTTCGAAGGGAAGCATCATCTATAGCAATCTGGCTATGAGGAAAGATGTGCTTCCGGACGAACTTGAGACCATCGAAGTTGGCCTCTCTAAAAGGAGAAGAGCCAGTCTCTGGGGTCTTACATTTCTTTTTCTCGGGTTTGGGGAGAGGTCGGACTAGGGGGATATGGGCTGGAGGAGGGAGAGGAGAAGAAGAAGAGGTTACCATAATTGGGTGGGAGGAGGTCCCCAAATTATGAGGGGGAGGAGGAGGAACGCTAGCAGCTCCAGCCTTTGCAGCATCAGCTTGGGCCCGAGCCTTCCTCTTGGCCTCTTGGACCTTCTGATAGGCAGCACTGGATCCACTCTTCACCATTTCTGAAAAAGAAGAAATAAAACCATTAATTTACAAATAGAAAAACGTCACAAGTCGGAGCTCTCCAACAAACAACTACAAAATAAATAAAAACTACCTAGCTCCGAAAGAACAAAACTCGGAGAACCAAAGAGAAACTTCTTAGTGTCTAGATTGGGGGCTCTCCCCCAAGCTTCTCAGAAAAATCCCACAATGGCCTCCTCCATTTCGTTCAAATCATCCAGGCCATACTTTTCAACAGGGGAGGCCTCCGACCAATATAAGGGAAATCGAGGATAATTGTTCTCATCAAGGAAAAAGGGATGGTGGCCCTCTACGGCTTGGATTTTGAAGAAAAAATTTTTGAAGTCGTGAAAGGATTTGTCAAAAATAGAAAAAACTTTTCGACCCTGAATGGCCCGGAAAGACACCCATTGTTACTTATTATTCAGAGCACTAAATGGCTTTGTCAGGCGAAAAAGATAAAAAAAATATCTTTAAAGAAGTCAGGAAGTCTAGCTCTCGGCTGACAGATTGGTAGATGATGAGCGGATAATTTATACGCTTTTTGGCATTGTTTTTAGTATGTTAGTAGTATATTTTAATTAGTTTTTAGTATATTTTTATTAGTTTTTAAATAAAAATTAATCTTCTGGACCTTACTATGAGTTTGTGTATTTTTCTGTGATTTCAGGTATTTTCTGGCTGAAATTGAGGGACCTGAGCAAAAATCTGATTCAGAGGCTGAAAAGGGACTGCAGATGCTGTTGGATTCTGACCTCCCTGCATTCAAAGTGGATTTTCTGGAGCTACAGAAGCCCAATTGGCGCACTCTCAATTGCGTTGGAAAGTAAACATCCTGGGCTTTCCAGCAAGATATAAAAGTCCATACTTTTCCTGAGATTTGATGGCCCAAACAGGCATTCCAAGTTAGCTCAAGAATTCTGGCGTTTAACGCCGGAACTGGCACAAAAGCTGGAGTTAAACGCCCAAACTGGCACAAAAGCTGGCGTTTAACTCCAAGAAAAGTCTCTACATATGGAAGCTTCAATGCTCAGACCAAGCACACACCAAGTGGGCCCGGAAGAAGATTTCTGCATTAATTACTTATTTCTGTAAACCTAGGCTACTAGTTCTCTATAAATAGGACCTTTTGCTATTGTATTTTCAATCTTTGGACGTTTAGTCCCTAGACCTTGGAGGCTGGCCATTCAGTCATGCTTACACCATTATCACTTTTGTATTTTCAACGGTGGAGTTTCGACACACCATAGATTAAGGTGTGGAGCTCTGTTGTTCTTTATGAATTAATACAAAGTACTATTGTTTTTCTATTCAACTCAAGTCTATTTCTTCTCCAAGATATTCATTTACACCCAAGAACATGATGAATGTGATGATTATGTGACACTCATCACCATTCTCACCTATGAACGCGTGACTGACAACCACTTCCGTTCTACATGCAAACAAGTTTGAATGTGTATCTCTTGGGTTTCTAATCTAAGATTAGAACCTTCATGGTATAGGCTAGAATTATTGGCGGCCATTCCTGAGATCCGGAATGTCTAAACCTTGTCTGTGGTATTCTGAGTAGGATCTAGGAAGGGATGACTGTGAATCTTTTTAGACTGAAGCTTTAGACTAACATTTCATGATTCCTGGAATTCTTATTAAAAAGTTTTGAATCTCTTTATTCTCTTTTCCATATAAGTTTCGAAAATCACAAAAAAATTTATAAAATCATAAAAATAAAAAATATTTTATGTTTCTTGTTTCAGTCTAGTGTCTAATTTTAAGTTTGGTGTCTTGCATGCATTGTTTATTTGATCTTAGTTGCATTTTTTTTATTATTTCTCATCATTAAAAATTCAAAAATATTTTCAAAATTTTGTCTTTTCAAGTCAATAATACAGAGAATTGAAGATTCAGAACATTCAGCAGAGGAATTAAACAGAAAAAGCTGGGCGTTCAAAACGCCCAGTGAAGAAGGAAAACTGCCGTTTAAACGCCAGCCAAGGTACCTGGCTGGGTGTTTAACGCCCAAAAAGGTAGCATTTTGGGCGTTAAACGCCAGAATGGATGCCATTCTTGGCGTTTAACGCCAGAAGGACACTAGAGGGAAGATTTTTTTTTTAATTCAAATATTTTTCAAATTTTCATAATTTTTCAAAATCAAATCTTTTTCAAATCATATCTTTTCAATCATATCTCTTCAAAATCAATTTCTTTCCATTTTTTATTATTTTCGAAAATCCTTGCTATAATTAATGATTTGCTTCAAAATTTTCAAGTTGTTACTTGCCTATTAAGAAAGGATCAAATTTTAAATTTTAGAATCATATCTTTTAATTTCTTGTTAGCCAAGTAATCAACTTTAATTTTAAAAACTTTCTTTTTCTAAATTGATTTTCAATCATATCTTCTCAATCATATCTTGTCAACCACATCTTTTTCAAAATTAATTTTCAATCATATCTTTTTAATTTATAATTCCAAAATCTTTTTCAAAAATCACTTAATTTCTTTCCCAATCTTAATTTTCGAAAATCCTTTACCAAATTTTCAAAATTTCTTTTAATTATTTCAAAATCTTTTGCTTTAATTTCGAAAATTCTTCCCCTCTTCTCACATCCTTCTATTTAAGGGACTAACACTCCTCCTCAAGGTGCAATTCGAACTCTATCCCTCTTGATAAGTTCGAATTCTCTTCTATCTACCTCCTCCTTCTATTCTTCTTTTCCTCTGACACCTCAAGGAATCTCTATACTGTGACATAGAGGATTTCCTATTTTCTTGTTCTCTTCTCTTTCATATAAGCAGGAACAAAGATAAAGACATACTTGTTCAAGCTGATCCTGAACCTGAAAGGACCTTGAAGAGAAAGCTAAGAGAAGCTAAAGCACAATTCTCTCTAGAGGGCCTAACAGAGCTTTTCAAGGAAGAAGAAATCATGGCAGCCAAAAACAACAATGCCAATAATGCAAAGAAGGTGCTTAGTGACTTTACTGCACCTACTCCTGACTTCTATGGGAGAAGCATCTCAATCCCTGCCATTGAAGCAAACAACTTTGAGCTTAAGCCTCAATTAGTTTCTCTAATGCAACAGAATTGCAAGTTTCATGGACTTCCATTGGAAGATCCTCATCAGTTCTTAGCTGAATTCTTGCAAATCTGTGACACTGTCAAGACCAATGGGGTTGACCCTGAAGTCTACAGACTTATGCTCTTTCCTTTTGCTGTAAGAGACAAAGCTAGGACATGGTTGGACTCACAACCTAAAGAAAGCCTGAACTCTTGGGAAAAGCTAGTCAATGCCTTCTTGGCAAAGTTTTTTCCACCTCAAAAATTGAACAAGCTTAGAGTGGAAGTCCAAACCTTCAGACAGAAGAAACGAGAATCCCTCTATGAAGCATGGGAAAGATACAAGCAATTGATCAGAAGATGTCCTTCTGACATGCTTTCTGAATGGAGCATCATAGGTATTTTCTATGATGGTCTGTCTTAACTATCCAAGATGTCATTGGATAGCTCTGCTGGAGGATCTCTTTATCTGAAGAAGACACCTGCAGAAGCTCAGGAACTCATTGAAATAGTTGCAAATAAACAATTCATGTACACTTCTGAAAGGAATCCTGTGAGTAATGGGACAACTCAGAAGAAAGGAGTTCTTGAGATTGATACTCTGAATGCCATATTGGCTCAGAATAAAATATTGACCCAACAAGTCAATATGATTTCTTAGAGTCTATCTGGAATGCAAGCAGCAACAGGCAGTACTAAGGAAGCTTCCTCTGAAGAAGAAGCTTATGATCCTAAGAACCCAGTAATGGAAGAGGTGAATTACATGGGAGAACCCTATGGAAACACCTATAATCCTTCATGGAAAAATCATCCAAATCTCTCATGGAAGGATCAACAGAGACCTCAACAAGGTTTCAACAACAATAATGGTGGAAGAAACAGGTTTAGCAATAGCAAGCTTTTTCCATCATCTTCTCAGCAACAGACAGAGAATTCTAAGCAGAGCCACTCTGACTTAGCAACCATTGTCTCTGATCTAATCAAAACCACTCAAAGTTTCATGACTGAAACAAGGTCCTCCATTAGAAATTTGGAGGCACAAGTGGGTCAGCTGAGTAAAAAAATTACTGAACTCCCTCCTAGTACTCTCCCAAGCAATACAGAAGAGAATCCAAAGAGAGAGTGCAAGGCCATAAACACGTCTCACATAGCCGAACCTGGAGAGAAGGAAGAGGCAGTGATCTCCACTGAGGAAGACCTCAATGGACGTCCACTGACCTCCATGGAGTTCCCTGATGAGGAACCATGGGAATCTGAGGCTCACACAGAGACCATAGAGATTCTATTGAATTTACTTCTGCCATTCATGAGCTCTGATGAGTATTCTTCCTCTGAAGAAGATGAAGATGTTACTGAAGAGCAAGTTGCTAAGTACCTTGGAGCAATCATGAAGCTAAATGCCAAGTTGTTTGGTAATGAGAATTGGGAGGATGAACCTCCATTACTCATCAAAGAACTGGATGACTTGACTAGGTAGAGATTACCTCTGAAGAGACAAGATCCTGGAAAGTTCTCAATACCTTGTACCATAGGCACCATGACCTTTGAGAAGGCTCTGTGTGACCTAGGGTCAAGCATAAACCTCATGCCTCTCTCTGTAATGGAGAAGCTAGGGATCATTGAGGTACAAGCTGCAATAATCTCACTGGAGATGGCAGACAATTCAAAGAAACAGGTTTATGGACTTGTAGAGGATGTCTTGGTAAAGGTTGAAGACCATTACATCCCTGCTGATTTCATAATCCTAGAGACTGGGAAGTGTATGGATGAATCCATCATCCTTAGCAGACCCTTTCTAGCCACAGCAAAAGCTGTAATTGATGTTGACAAAGGAGAATTGATCATTCAAGTGAATGAAGACTCCCTTTGTGTTTAAAGCTCAAGGATATCCCTCTGTAACCATGGAGAGGAAGCATGAAGAGCTTCTCTCAATACAGAGACAAACAGAGCCCCCATAGTCAAACTCTAAGTTTGGTGTTGGGAGGCCACAACCAAACTTTAAGTTTGGTGTTGAACCCCACATTCAAACTCTAAGTTTGGTGTTGGGAGGTTTCAACATTGCTCTGAACATCTGTGAGGCTCCATGAGAGCCACTGTCAAGCTATTGACATTAAAGAAGCGCTTGTTGGGAGGTAACCCAATCTTTAACTATCTATATTAAATTTCTATTTTCTTTTGTTATTTTATGTTTTCTGTAGGTTGATGATCATGTAAAGTCACAAAAACAATTGAAAAAGCAAAAACAGAAGAAAAAACAGAATAAAAAATAGAACACCCTGGAGGAGAAACTTACTGGTGTTTAAACGCCAGTAAGGGTAGCAGAATGGGCGTTAAACGCCCAGTCTAGCACCATTTTGGGCGTCTAACACCAGAAATGGGCAAGAAGCTGGCGTTAAATGCCAGAAATGGGTAGCAGCCTGGCATTTAACACCAAGATTGGCAGCAAAGGGGCGTTTTGCACGCCACATGGTGCAGGGATGAGAAATCCTTGACACCTCAGGATCTGTGGACCCCACAGGATCCCCACCTACCTCACCTCTCTCTCTCTCTTCTTCACCCATTCACCAATCACCTCAATACCTCTTCCCCAAAAAAACCCCTCACCTATCAAATCCCACCATTCTCTTCACCACTCACATCCATCCTTCATAAAACCCCACCTACCTCACCACTCAAATTCAAACCACTTTCCCTCCCAAACCCACCCATAATGGCTGAACCATACCCCCTCTCCACTCCTATATAAGCCCATCTTCACTCCTTTATTTTCACACAACATACATACTACTTCTCTCCCTTGGCCGAAACACTAAGCCCCCTCCATCTCCTCTATTTCTTCTTCTTCTACTCTCTTCTTTCTTCTTTGCTCGAGGACGAGCAACCTTCTAAGTTTGGTGTGGTAAAAGCTAAAGCTTTTTTTATTTTTCCATAACCATTAATGGCACCAAAGGCTGGAGAAACCTCTAGAAAGAAGAAAGGGAAGGCAAAAGCTTCCACCTCCGAGTCATGGGAGATGGAGAGATTCCTCTCAAGGGTGCATCAAGACCACTTCTATGAAGTTGTGGCCAAGAAGAAGGTGATCCCCGAGGTCCCTTTTAAGCTCAAAAAGGGCGAATATCTGGAGATCCGACATGAGATCCGAAGAAGAGGTTGGGAAGTTCTCACCAACCCCATTCAACAAGTCGGAATCTTAATGGTTCAAGAGTTCTATGCCAATTCATGGATCACCAAGAACCATGATCAAAGTGTGAACCCGGACCCTAAGAATTGGATTACAATGGTCCGAGGAAAATACTTAGACTTTAGTCCGGAAAATGTAAGGTTGGCATTCAATTTGCCTATGATGCAAGGAGATGCACACCCATACACTAGAAGGGTCAACTTTGATCAAAGGTTGGACCAAGTCCTCATGGACATCTGTGAAGAGGGCGCTCAATGGAAGAGAGATTCAAGAGGGAAGCCGGTTCAACTAAGAAGGCATGACCTCAAGCCCGTGGCAAGGGGATGGTTGGAGTTCATCCAACGCTCAATCATTCCTACTAGCAACCGATCTAAAGTTACTATAGACCGGGCTATCATGATTCATAGCATCATGATTAGAGAGGAAACTCAAGGGATGCATTTTCCTCCACAAAACTATTGGGAGTAAATCAACACCTCCCTAGGAGAATTAAGTTCCAACATGGGACAACTAAGGGTGGAGCACCAAGAGCATTCCATCCTCCTCCATGAAATTAGAGAAGACCAAAGAACCATGAGAGAGGAGCAACAAAGGCAAAGAAGAGACATTGAGGAGCTCAAGCACTCCATAAGATCTTCAAGAGGAAGAACAAGCCGCCATCACTAAGGTGGACCCGTTCTTTAATTTCCTTGTTCTTTATTTTCTATTTTTCGAAAATTATGCCTTATGTTTATTTATGTTTGTGTCTTTATTATATGATCATTAGTGTCTTAGTGTCTATGCCTTGAAGCTATGAAAATGAATCCATCAACTTTCTTAAATGAAAAATTTTTTTAATTGAAAAAGAAAAGAAGTGCATGAATTTCAAATTTTAAAACAGTTTAGTTATTTTGATGTGGTGGCAATACTATTATTTTTCTGAATGAATGCTTGAACAGTGCATATTTTTTGTTTATGAATGTTAAAATTGTTGGCTCTTGAAAGAATGATGGGAAAAGGAGAAATGTTATCTGATGATCTGAAAAATCATAAAATTGATTCTTGAAGCAAGAAAAAGCAGTGAAAAGCTTGCAGAAAAAAAAAGAGAA
Organism: Arachis ipaensis; assembly: GCF_000816755.2. Lineage (NCBI taxonomy): Eukaryota > Viridiplantae > Streptophyta > Magnoliopsida > Fabales > Fabaceae > Arachis > Arachis ipaensis. Next base: position 34,766,603 of record NC_029785.2, on the reverse strand, counting down.
AAGAAAGAAAAAGAAAAAAAGCAGAAAAAGCCAATACCCCTTTAAACCAAAAGGCAAGGGTGATAAAAAAGATCCAAGGCTTTGAGCATCAGTGGATAGGAGGGCCCACAGGAATAAAATCCTAGCCTAAGCGGCTAAACCAAGCTGTCCCTAACCATGTGCTTGTGGCGTGAAGGTGTCAAGTAAAAACTTGAGACTGAGCGATTAAAGTCGTGGTCCAAAAGTAAAAAGAGTGTGCTTAAGAGCTCTGGACACCTCTAATTGGGGACTCTAGCAAAGCTGAGTCACAATCTGAAAAGGTTCACCCAGTTATGTGTCTGTGACATTTATGTATCCGGTGGTAATACTGGAAAACAAAATGCTTTGGGTCACGGCCAAGACTCATAAAGTAGCTTTGTTTAAGAATCAACATACTTAACTAGGAGAATCAATAACACCATCTGGATTCTGAGTTCCTATAGAAGCCAATCATTCTGAACTTCAAAGGATAAAGTGAGATGCCAAAATTGTTCAGAAGCAAAAAGTTAAAAGCCCCGCTCATCTAATTAATACCGATCTTCATAGATGTTTTTGGAATTCATTGTATATTCTCTTCTTTTTATCCTATTTGATTTTTAGTTGCTTGAGGACAAGCAATAATTTAAGTTTGGTGTTGTGATGAACGGATAATTTATACGCTTTTTGGCATTATTTTTAGTATATTTTAATTAGTTTTTATTATATTTTTATTAGTTTTTAAATAAAAATCACTCTTTTGGACTTTACTATGAATTTGTGTGTTTTTCTATGATTTCAGGTATTTTCTGACTGAAATTGAGGGACCTGAGCAAAAATCTGATTCAAAGGCTAAAAAAGGACTGCAGATGCTGTTGGATTCTGACCTCTCTGCATTTAAAGTGGATTTTCTGGAGCTACAGAAGCCTAATTGGTGCGCTCTTAATTGCGTTGGAAAGTAGACATCCTGGGCTTTCCAAGAATATATAATAGTCTATACTTTGCTCGAGATTTGATGGCCCAAATAGGCGTTCCAAGTCAGCTCAAGAATTCTGGCGTTTAACGCTGGAACTGGCACAAAAGTTGGAGTTAAACGCCCAAACTGGCACAAAAGCTGGGGTTTAACTCCAAGAAAAGTCTCTACACATGGAAGCTTCAACGCTCAGCCCAAGCACACACCAAGTGGGCCTGGAAGAAGATTTCTGCATTAATTACTTATTTCTGTAAACCCTAGGCTACTAGTTCTCTGTAAATAGGACCTTTTGCTATTGTGTTTTCAATCTTTGGACGTTTAGTCCCTAGACCTTGGAGGCTGGCCATTCAGCCATGCTTACACCATTATCACTTTTATATTTTCAATGGTGGAGTTTCTACACACCATAGATTAAGGTGTGGAGCTCTGCTGTTCTTCATGAATTAATACAAAGTACTATTATTTTTCTATTCAACTCAAGTCTATTTCTTCTCCAAGATATTCATTCGCACCCAAGAACATGATGAATGTAATGATTATGTGACACTCATCACCATTCTCACCTATGAATGCGTGACTGACAACCACTTCCGTTCTACATGCAAACAAGCTTGAATGTGTATCTCTTGGGTTTCTAATCTAAGATTAGAACCTTCGTGGTATAGGCTAGAATTATTGGCGGCCATTCCTGAGATTCGGAACGTCTAAACCTTGTCTGTGGTATTCTGAGTAGGATCTGGGAAGGGATGACTGTGACGAGCTTCAAACTCACGATTGTTGGGTGTGTGACAGACGCAAAAGGATCAATGGATCCTATTCCAACATGATCGAGAACCGACAGATGATTAGCCGTGCGGTGACAGCGTGCGTAGAACATTTTCACTGAGAGGACGTGAAGTATCCATTGACAACGGTGATGCCCAACATAAAGCTTACCATGGAAAGGAGTATGAATGATTGGAAGAAGGCAATAGGAAAGCAGAGGTTTAGGAGGAACAAAGCATCTTCATACGCTTATCTGAAATTCCAACCAAAGAATTACATAAGTATCTCTATCTTTATTTTATGTTTTATTTATCTTTTAATTATCAATTCTCCATCACCATCTGAATTCGCCTGACTGAGATTTACAAGGTGACCATAGCTTGCTTCAAGCTGACAGTCTCCATGGGATCGACCCTTACTCACATAAGGTTTATTACTTGGACGACCCAGTGCACTTGCTGGTTAGTTGTGCGGAATTGTGACAAAGTGTGATTCACGTTTAAGAGCTCCAAGTCCTTTGGCGCCATTGTTGATGATCACAATTTTGTGCACCAGTAGATTTTCGTGAAACCCCAGGAGTTGGGGTGGAGCTGGGTAAGAGCAACTCGGCAGTGAGACAATACCCCCATCTCAAAATTAGAAAAAGACAAAGAAATCCTTAGACAGGTAAAAAGGCAATCATACATAAAGAAAAAGTGAGGGTCAGAATCGGCAATCCTCCTGCAACAAACTCGGTCTTCAGGACCCGGGGCTACCAACTCATATTTTGACTCGTCAACCTTAAAACTACAAATCCTATGGTGAGTGCGAAGGTCAGTAATGAAATCGGTATCTACCAAAGGCTTCTCCTCCAGTACAGTATCATCTACCCATCTCGAAAGGGACTCGGGGATTTGAGAAGACATTTTTTCGACAAAAAAGAAGCAGTATACAAATTTTTTGAAAAGGAAATCATCACTCTAACCAGTAGTCCTAGCAAGAAAAATGATAAAATATATACAAATTCTAACTAACGCGCACCCTAACATGCAATGCAACAACTAACTACAAAGAAAATTAAGAGTTGGTGTTGAAAAAAGGAAATTATTACCCATAGAGATCGGTCGGACGACCTCCCCACACTTGAAGATTACACCGTCCTCGGTGCATGCAAAGAAGAGCAAGGTGGACGGGTTGTTACAACTGATGAGCTTCCTCAAAGGATTATGCATGTGGACTTGTTTGTTGTCCCATTTTGAAGCTTTTCCTTTCTTCTTTCTTGGTGGCCAGCCTAAAAGGAGAGGAAAAGTAGAAAAATTAGGCCTAAAACAAAGATAGCAAAGCGAATAGAACATAGGCGGGGGCTAATACCAAGTAAGAGTATGGTTCTCTACTACATGGCAGATGTAACATGTAGATAAGAGAGCAACATAAGCTAAGGCATATCAATAATACTTGATGCAAGAGTGAAATCAGGGCATAAGTAAATGACATGAAGAGCACACTCAGAAGCATCAAGTTCAAATAGGAAAAAGCGGGTCATGAAAACAATATGAGGTCATATCAATACACAAAGGATGCAAGAGTCGTCAAAGATTAGGCATTGATGTAAAAGTTTCATTACCCAACAATATCAAACAAGTCAAGAAGTACCAAAATAATCCAAGAGATTCTCAACAATTGAGTAAGAGAATTCAACAACATTATTAGAATAAGAAATTTAGAAAAGAAAATAAGAATGAGCTACAAAAACAAAATTAAAATACAATGAATGAAAATAAGTAAATGCACATGCAAAAGAAAATGAGAAGTGGAAGTTTGAAAAGAGAAGAAGAGAGAAAGTAAGAAAAGAAGAAGAAAGAAAAAAGAAAAGAAGAGAAGAAGAGAAAAGAAAACAGAGGAAACAAGGCACAGAGGTCGACGCGTGCGCTTCGTCTACGGGTACACGTGGAAAGCAGGCGGGACAAGCGACGCGTAAGCGTCGCCCACGCTCACGCGTGGGTGTGCAAAGTAGATAATCAACGCGTAAGCGTCACTGACGCTTGCGCGTGGGGGGCAGTTATGCCTCGGGCACCAAACGCGCACAAAGTAGGTACAACTCTCTGGTTTTAGTACCAGAAGTTGTGAAAACGTGTCGACGCATACGCGTGGAGCATGCTTGCACGTCGATAGACCCTTTTTTTTTGAAAAATTTTCAAAGACACAACAAACAAAACTTGCACTTCAAGCAAAATGTAATTCAAGACAAAAGTGAAATTTAAACAAACTAACAACCAAAGCATTAAAACAAGAATATTCAAAGAAGAAAACTACCTACAATGGCAACTCAAATCACTCATTGATTATATTTACAAAAGAATAGAAAGAGTTTACCATGGTAGGGTGTCTCCCACCTAGCACTTTATTTAAGTCCTTAAGTTGGACGTTTGGTCGGGTCCTTGCTATGGTGGCTTATACTTGAACTCTTCCTTGAATCTCCACCAATGTTTGCATTTCCAATAGCCTCCGGGATCCCAAACTAAGCGCGTCAAGCTACCAAGAGAGCTCAAGTGAATACCAAGGCCCCAAAGTTGATGATTATCTATGTATATTCTGGGGTCCCATACTTTGTTTGTCAACCCCCTTTCTTCTTGATCTTCATGCTTCCATTTGGGTGACAAACTTATTGAATTCTCCTTGTAACTCCTACTCATCATCCTATATCCCTTGAATTGAGCTTCACTCTAACCATGAATCCTAAAATTTGAGTTTCCATCCACTATGCACCTTGATTCTTGTTGCCAACCAACACCCAACTCTTTTCTACTTTTTAACCCACACATAGCTCTAAGTTGACCATCCGTTTCTAACAATGCATATTGATATGGGCCAAGAAAATTAAAGGATGAGATGGTTACCCATTCAAAATTGTAATTTGGATGGTGACTTAGCAAGGAAGATATCTAATGGTCTTGACATTGTAGGCTCCACTTCCTTTGGTTGTTCCTTAGTGACTTCCATCTTTTGACAACTTTCTTCAATTTCCTCTTGTTTGCTAATTTCTTCCAACTCTCTCTCATTAATCAATATGTGTGTTGGATGGTGTATACATTCCTCCTCAACATTGGTTTCACATTCAATGGAAGAAGTTTCAACAAGATCACCATTGTCACTTAGTGTAGAGTTGTCTTCAATGATGGAGCTTTCTTCTTGTTCAACCTCCCCTAGATCTCCTTCAACTTCTTCTTCTTCAACAATCTCTATTCCTTCCACTTGTTGCAAAACACACTCTATTTCCTTGTTCTCAAGTTGAGACTCTAGAATCTCCTTCATACTCCTCTCTTCGGTTGCTTCTCCACAATCATCCGTGGACATGTTTTGCTTATGGTATGAATCCCATGAGTCTATATTTTGTTGGACGGTTGCTTGAAGCCGATCCATCACTTCCTTGAGGTGATCCTTTTGCTCTTGTTCCACTTTGCTAACATAAGTAGGATCATATTGCTCTTAGATTGATGGACATGGATATTCTTTCATGGAAGATTGTGATGGATAGGAGAATTCATCATGTGGTTGGAAAGGAGGTTCATCAAAGCTTGGAGGTTGGAAGGTGTTTTAGTTGTTGGTAGAAGATAGAGGTATACGGGATATAAGCTCTTGGAGGGCGGAGGTAAAACCGGTGAGTGCGGTTTGGAACTCTTCTTGCTCTTGAGAAATGATACCAAGTGTATCATCCATAGAGGCTTGGTTGGAGGAAAAAGAAGGATTGTAAGGGTAATGATGTTGGAGTGGTGGTGGTTCCATGGGTGCTTGTTCATAATGGTTATAAGTGTGTGCATATGGAGGATATGGATTAGGATTGTGTGGAGGTGATTGATGGAAATAGGATGTGGATTGAATATGGTGGTTGGAATGATAGTGTTTGGAGACTATGTTGAGAGTATGGTGCACGAAATGATGGTGGTTAAGTGGCATAATCATGATAAGAACCATTATATCCATTGAAATGATATGCACTATAGGAGGGGTTACAATCATAGTAGCTTGGTTGAGGAGGTTGCGATGATGATTGCTCATATAGATGTGGCTCCCTTCTCAAGAATTCATCTCTCTCATAATGTGAGCCATCATTAAAGTTTTCATTGCCTACAACATAGTCATAACCATATTCAAAACCACAAGGATGAGAATTCATATGGACAAGAGAAAATCAAAACAAAAATCTCAAAGACACAAAGAAAGAGTAAACTCCTAATTACTAGCAAAACCAAGAAATAACCAAAAATCAAGATATTCACAATATTAACATATTCACAATAGCCAATAACATAACACCATTGCAATTCCCCGGCAACGGCGCCATTTTGATGAAAGAAAAATTTGTCGGTATAGAATTTCACAATAAATTCTCATTGCAAGTATAGTTTCTAAACTAACAAACAATCCTCAATCAAAAAAATTTGTTTGTCACAAGTACAAACCCCAATAAAAATAACCAAAGTATTCAAACCTCAGGTCGTCTCTCAAGAAATTTCAGGGAAGTGTTTTGTTATTGGCTATGAAGGAATGTTTTGGGGTTATTGTAATAAGAGACAAGGAATGTAAATAACAAGTGAAATAAGCTAATAACTAAGAAAGCTCTTGGCAACGAATGAGAATTAGAAGTCCTATCCTCATTATCATCATCAATTGTGACAAGAATTGTCCATTACTCCCACTTAGTTAACCTCTAACTATGAAGGAAAGTCAAGTGGATACAATCAACTTGAGTCCACAAGTCCTAGTTAACTAATGAGGAAAGACTAGCTTTAGTGGCATTCAAGTCAATGAGCAACTTCCAATTATCAATAAACAAAAGAGTTTGATAACTCAAGAGTCTCTAATTACTCAACCAAAGCTAAGAAGAGAAAAATCTAACTCATAACTAAAAGAAGCATTTCATCAAACATATAGAAGGAAATAAAAGTAAACATCATAAATTGTAAGAATTAAAAGAAACTATAACTAAACAAAGCAAGAAATCAACAATAGAAATTAAATCAAGAATCAAAAGACATGGAAATCATAAATTACATTAAAAGGAAATGGAAATCAACAAGAGAGTTAATAAACTAAAATTAACAAAATAAAGAAATTAACAAAATAAATAGAATGCTAGAACAAATAAAAGTAAAGGAAAACTAAAGCAAAGGAGGAATGAGATCTAGATCTAAAAGGAAGTAAAACTAAGAATCCTAGTCTAGAGAGAGGAGAGAGCCTCTCTCTCTAGATTCTACATCTAAATTAAACTAAAGTCTATGAATGGTGATCCCCCCCAATCCTCCTTCACTCTCAGCCTCTTATCTGCATACTGGGCTCGAAACTGTGCCAAAAGTCAGCTCAGAAATTGTCCCCAGCAATTTCTCTTTAATGAGGCACGTGCCGCTCGTCATGCGTACGCGTCAGCCACGCGTACGCGTCGCCTTGAGGTGCACTAGTCACGCGTACATATCATGTCACGCGTACGCGTCGATTGGAGTTTGGCGCAGTCATGCGCACGCATGGTCCATGCGTGCGCGTCGGCATCATCTTCTCAAATCTTCATTTTCTTGTGTTCCTTCCACTTTTGCATGCTTCCTTTCCATCCTCTAAGTCATTCCTGCCCTATAATCTCTGAAATCACTTAACAAACACATTACGGCATCAAATGGTAATAAGAGAGGATTAAAAATTAGCGATTTTAAGGCCTTAGAAGTATGTTTTCATTCATAGCACAAAATTAAGAAGGAAAGTGTAAAATATACAATTTATATGCATAAGTATGAGAATAATGGATAAAATCCACTCAATTCAGCATAAAATGTACCACGAAATAGTGGTGCATCAGGTATAAAAGTTATAAGACCTACAAGAAAAAATAAAAAATCATCAAAAACAGGGCTCCTAAAGACAAAGCAGTCTTTTCCCCAAAAGCAAAGCAAGAAAAAAGAACCACCAGATTACAATAGTGACATCCAACAATAAACTCGCGAAGATACTAACACTTCACATTACAAACAAGGAATAGTAAAAGCAGAAAAACTTCCTCAAACGAGCAAATGCACAGAGAGAAAACACTACACAAGTAATAGAAGAAGATAAAGAAAAGACTAACCTTTGTCTGTAGACTTAGGGAGAGGTAATCGCAGCAACAACAAAGCGCCCCGTGAAGGAAGACCAAAGAAAGTTCTTTTGGATGAGAAAGAACGAAAGTGTAGGCAAGAAACTTCAGAGATGAAAGAAAACAAAGAAAAAAGAGGAAAAAGTATTTATAACATGACAGGGGCACAATGGTAAACTGACGCGATCATTAAAGAAATGCGCCATTACCTATGTAGCTGCCCCCACGTATAAATACGAAATCCCAAATGGATACGACGTTTGATTAGACGCGACGGTTGAGAAAAATTGTAATCACGTTGGGTTTTAATTAAAAATCACATCGGTTCCCGACTTGAACAAATATGAGCTCAATTAATAAGTAAAGAGATCGGACTCGAGTAGGGGCACTATTCATACCCTAGCCCAGACACTATGGTTCAGGTCCGAATAAGCCAAAAAGGCCCAATCCAAAGATAGGCCTTCACCACCCACCTGACCTCATCTAAAGAAGTCGGGCTCGACATAGGCTCCTCCCCAAAGAGTTCGGGTTCGATATGAGCTGGCAGATAACACTTATTCAAATAAGTAACTGCTCCTAAAGTCTCTCAACCCACTTCCACGAGCAATATCCCAACAACCCTAAGATAAAGGGATGGTTATCCACCTTTAGAAGTAGAACTACTCCAACGGTGGTTATTGGATCACCACTATAAATACACTGACGTGCTCAAGTAATACGAAGTTCCAATATACTCTAAACCTGCTAAACCCCTTGCTAACTTAGGCATCAGAGTGTCTTTGCAGGTACCACTCCCATTCTCCAAAACACACAACTCGGACGGTGGCTCCCGAACGTGAACGAGTCAGAGACCACCTTCGATTGACACTTGGGCCAATCTTTCAAACCCAATCCACCTATCTCAGGTTACCTTTGTAACAAGTATCATATTCATTCATTAAATCAAAATAATATAACCAATGTTATTACCTGTTGAAACTAACTAACATATTTTGTCCATTCTTACCAGCCGAGAACTTTTTTATATTCCAGTTGTGTTTTTTTTATAAATTAAAAAATATTTATGATCACATAATTGATAGTAAATATATAACTACTAGACAATAAATTATAAAAAAAATATTAATAAAAGTATTAGATTTGATATCAGAATAAATA
>NC_029785.2:34705929-34757600 GCF_000816755.2 Arachis ipaensis | reverse complement strand
AGAATAAATAAATAAAATATAAACCATGTATAAAAATCTGAAATTTAAAATAAAAATATTTAATATAAAGAAAGGAAATAAGGAAAAATTTTTGGTAGACAAGGACTCAAATATTAAAGTGGCATACAACAAATTGAATTAAGGATAAAGTATTATTTTGGTCCCCAACATTTGGGCCAAATATTAATTTGGTCCCTCACGTTTCAAACGTCCTATTTCAATCCCAAAAAATTTAAAACGGATTTAATGTTGTCCAACTATTACATTTGCTTGAATAATAAATAAAAGAACTTTTATATTAATGATTATTAGTGGAATAATATTAACTCTTAAATATGCTAATTGTTCATATCAAATTTAATTGTAGAATAACATTAAATCCAATTAAAACATGTTGGAACCGAAATAGAATATTTAAAAGGTAAATCACTAAATTAGGATCGAATTTGACCCAAACATTGGGAACAAAAATAGTACTTTATCCTTAAATTAAATAACATATATTTGAATAAATTAAATTAAATAATTGATATAATAAATTAATTATAATTTTTAGCTCAATAAAATAAGTTAAATAATTAAGAAGGATATAATAAAAGTTTAGTCCCTAAGGTAGGGGCTGAAAATTTTTTCATCCCCGACCTTTTTTTCGCTACAAAATGGTCTCAAAGGTTTCGATTTTTTTTAAATCGTCTTTCGAACGAAAATGCCCTTCCCCTTCTTCCCCAAAATGCAGAAACAGAACTAGGCAGAAATAGAATACAGAAGCAGAAACAGAATACAGAAGCAAAAAGTAGAAACAGTGAAACAACAACAATAAAACAACAACAACTAGAAGAACAACACCGTCAACAACAATGGATAATGAAATCAGAGCAACAACAAAAATAAAATCAGAAGCAGAAACAAAAACAGAAACAGAAGCAAAAGCAAAAGCAGCAACGCTGATGAGCATCGACGACCGAGCGAGGAGGAGGAGCAAAAACGACGAGCGGCGTTGAACATAGTCTCTCTCTCCCTTTTGATCTGTTTCTTCTCCCTTACTCTCTGTCTCCCACCTCTTCATCCGTGTGTGTGTGTGTGGCGGTTTCTCCTTCCGTTCTCTCCATCACAGGCAGTGGCACGGCGGCGCAGCGGCGCTACTTTTCCTTCCCCCTTCTTCCCTCCCCGATTCTCTTTCTTCTCCCTTCGTGGTTCCTTTCTTTCTTTTTTTTATTTTATTTTATAATTTTTTTAATTAGGGGTAATTTGGTAATAAAATTAAAAAATTTGGTAAGATGGACGATTTTAAAAAAATTGAAACCTTTGAGTCCATTTTGTAGTGAAAAAAGGTCGAGGACGAAAAAAATTTTCAGACCCTATTTTAAAGACCAAAATCGTATTTAACTCTATTAAAAATGTAGATTTTGCAATAAAAAGATAGATTTTGCAATTATTACGTTTGCTTTTTAAATACGTTAATTTTTTCATAAACCTAAAACATAAAATATAAAAAAGACACTTATTTATTTTCTAAGAAGAGTGTATTAAATTACTTTCTTATATTGATTATATCAACGTCAAAATATTACAAGATGATTGATATTTGCTTACTCCAACCCCTTATATATACATGCCCACATTCCAAAGGAAAATTCAAACAAACCACAATAAAATTCAAATGCATTTCATCCATTTATAGTTACGAGTCAGATTTTTTTTTTATATCAACGTCAAAATATTACAAGATGATTGATATTTGCTTACTCCAACCCCTTATATATACATGCCCACATTTCAAAGGAAAATTCAAACAAACCACAATAAAATTCAAATGCATTTCATCCATTTATAGTTACGAGTTAGATTTTTTTTTCTTATTCCTCTTCAAATCTTATGGAATGCATGAGTAGAGATGAATTTTAATCAGTTAATAAAATATCAAATAAAATATATTTTTTAAAATTATTTAGTACTTTAGTGATGTGATTAAAATTTATATTTAAAAAATTTAAGCCAAATCATACGCAATACATAACAGTGTAGATTTGATAAATTATTTAGTACTTTATTAATTTGTTTAAAATTCATATTCATGAATTTGAATCAAATCACATTGAAATTTTCCTATTTTAACTTAAATTTTATTTTGTTTTAAGCGTGTGCTTTAGATATTTGATATAATGTCTCTTTAAAAGCAAGTATTTAATATATGATTATAGTAAATCTATCATTTGAAAAAAAAATTCACTGTATCTTGGACAAAGTTATGAAACGGTTTGATTTATTTATATATATTGTTTGGACTATTTATAGAAATTTTGAGCTGAGTAGTTGATGAGAATTCAAAGTTCTATCTTCATCAAGAACTAAGTCAGGAAGGCAACCTACAAGGACACTCTGATACTTAAGTCAATAAATACATTTTGTTACTATCTAAGAATGTACTTACCTCGCTTTGTTACTCTTTCTCTTTATAGCGATAAAGACGTTAATTTTCATCTTTCTAGCTGTTTCTCCAACTTAATGCTTTAATCTTGTAACGTCTATATTAACTAATATTTTTATTTATTTAGATACGTTACTTGTGAAGAGTTGATTAGGATTTTTCATTATTGTAACATATTAGTATCAAAAACTCTTTTCTTATAAATATTGGATCCTTACTCGGATTTTGATATAATGATTTTTGTCAAAGTGTCTAAATTTAGTGTGTTGACCCAATTAAATTTTATTTTGGCCTTTAGTTTAGGTACAAAAAAATATTTTTTAGAGAAAAATTTTCATTTTATCTATCGGTAGTTAACTAGTTACTGCCTTTCAATTTCTGAACCTTTTTTAAATGAATCTTTTAGTAGACTTAAATTCAATCACTTCACTTATTTTAAATTCTAACTTTTACTTACCTTTAATCACTTTACTTAAAAGAACTCTCTCTCCTTTCTCTTTCTATCTTCGAATTCTATTTACTGCATCTTTATCAATCCAATTTCTGCAACTCTCAGGTACTCTCTCTCTCTTTGCTATTTTTTTTATTTTTTTATTTTTCGCACTTGAAGATGTATTTACTTGCATTCGTTTCTCTTTATTTCTTTTTTTATAATTTGATGCGCCATCTTCTGTTATTTTATTTTTTATAGATGTATTTCTATTTTGCATGTGAGAATCCTTTGATTCTTCTTCTTTATTGTAACGTATCAGTATCAGAAAGTTTTTTCCTATAAACATTGGCTCTAACTCGAATTTTTGACTTAATACTTTTTGTTAAAGTGTCTGAGTTTAGTGTGCTGACCCAATTAAATTTTATTTTGGCCTTTAGTTTTAGGAACTAAAAATATTTTTTAGAAATTTTTTTTTTATTTTATCTATCGGCAGTTATTGCCTTTAGATTTTTGAACCTTATTGGAATGAAACTTTTAATATACTTTATTTCAATCACTTCACTTATGTTAAATAGTAATTTTTACTTACCTTTAATCATTTTATTTAAAGAAATCTCTCTCCTTCCTCTTTCTGTTTTCGAATTCCATTTATTGTATCTTTATCAATTCAATTTCTGCAACTCCCAGGTACTCTCTTTGTTACGCACTTGAAGATGTATTTGCTTGGATCCGTTTCTCTCTATTTCTTTTATAATTTGCTGTGCCACCTTCTGTTGTTTGGTTTTTTATAGATATATTTCTATTTTGCATATGAGAATTCCTTGATTCTCTTTGGTTTCACCCTTTATTCAGGATTAAAAGCTTTATTTTATATTTTCTTTTATTTTTTATTTTTTAGACAGGGTACCATTGCTTAACTTATTTTTTTAGTTTCTTCTGTTTCAATTATTTTTGGGAAAAATTTCATTCATTTTGATTTGAAACATGATGGTGCCCTGTAGGTTTTGTCCGAAAAATGGTATGGAGAAATGTGGTTATCATCGACAAAAGCACTAGAACCTCTGGCCAATCTTTTCCAACTTTCAGTCATTTTCAGAAATCTAATTTATATACTTGGGTGACTGAGGAAGTTAAAAATACTCCTTCCACCATCAGCCAGGACTGTCTTGATAAATTGAAAGCGTCAGGTGTGATCTTCACTTCTAATGATGTCGGTAACCACTATTTACTTACTCTCCCTAACCAAGGAGAGCATCTTTGCCATATCAATCATCATGCCAGAAATGTTCCAGATTAGATGTGGATGTATGAAACTTTGTTTATGCATCTCGAAGTTCGAATTTTCTTTTTTTATTTTTAACAAGATGTCTTGAAGTTGTGTTGATGTGTCCCTTCTCGGCTACAATCTAATAGTTGGGCTATCATTCGAGGGTTTAAACTACTACATTCATTCCTCAACTTTTCCATCTCCACTAGAGTGTTTTTTAACTTTTTAAACTTAACCATTCCTTTTGGTGCCTGTGGTCGAAGCATCCTATCTTTCCGAGCTAACCACAATCGTAGAATCTTCTACTTTTTTGAAGAATCTTACCATGATTTTAAAGAAAAATACTTTATAGTTGAAAGGGTATCAGGGTCCCAACCTTTTTTCATGACTTCGAAGGATGACAAGAGGTTTAATCTTTACAATAACTTTCACGTTGCTTCTTCGAAGAGTGAATCGAAAGGTATGAACACAATAGAGTGTGACATCGTTCACACTCTTCTTTATGTATGGGAAGATAACCCTTTGGATTTGAGGATGATCCTTGTTAATGTGCAAGCTTCTAAAAATACTATTGGTAACAACATTTCTACTGAATGTTTTTTTTTTTTTTGCATTTTAAATAATGTAATGTTCTTCACACTTTAATTATTTACCTTTTTTGACAGTTAAAATGGCTGGCGGAATTGAGGCCATTGCTGCTATGAGGAAAAAGTTGGGTACTAGCGCTATCCCGACAAATACTAAAGGCGGGGATAGAATTTCTTCTTCCGCTATCTATAGCAACCTTCCACCTCTAGGCCCTAGAAATCAACCCCTGATATCAAGATCTTGAATGCTTATTCTCTTTCCATCTCTCTAATGAAAAAGAAATAAAAGAGCAAGGGCAAATGGCTTATGAAATCAACAACCACTCAAGTAAAAGATCTGAGTTCCTGCAGTTGTCTTGAAAAAAGACTTTTGCTACTCTAACTTCATCGATTCTTTCTTATTGACTGAGGAGACCAAGTAAAAGTTAGATGATATGCCTATGGTAGATACCTTACCTCGAATTTAGAAGATTCTCTTTTGCTCAACTGCCTTCATTCGAGATGTAGAAAAGGAGATATCGAGTTTATGTTCTAAAATTGTATCACAAGAAAAAGGAGCTTTAAACTTCTGCTACTCAAATTCAATGTTTGAATGCTACCTTAGTCTTGTTATAATAGGATAATAGAAAACTCCAAGAAATTGTTAAATCTTTGGAAGAGGATAAGAATACTTCAGCATCCCAGGTTAAGGATTTGATAAAAAAAGATTACTGAGATGGAGAAGAATAACTCTACACTTGCGAAGACCGCTAAGAATGTTGAACAAGCTGCTATTTATGTCGTTTTTGATGCTGAGAAGAACATCTTCAACCAGATCAAGCTTTTGGCTCCTGAGTTAGATAAATTCTCAGTTAGCGCTTTCAAAAAAGGTGTGGATAGGCAAGTAGTAGATATTATGTAATATTTTTAAGTTCTTTTGTATTTTGCAATGTACTATTCCCTTTTCGGGGTATTTCCTGCTTTTATCTTTGTGTTTTTTATGTTTATGTAACTGCCCTTTAATTCTGGGCTTTCGATATTATATGACCATTTTCTAATCTTATTTACACTTTATTTCTTTGTTGACGTTTTCCTGATATTAGCACACCCATGTACTCATAGTATTAATATACGTTTAACATCATAGAATTAATGTCATTAGATAAATAAAGATATCAATATATATGAATTGAAACTAAGAATTAATCGAATCACAAATAAAACTAATACAAATTTTGATTGCCACATTAAAAAATTTTTTACTAGAAAAGAGTGCCTTTATTCATACATCAACCATTTTTAAGAATAATACCTCCTCAAATGAGTAGCATTTCAGGTTTTCAGTACCTTGGATCCATCAAGGTTCTCTCTAGGAACATGCTTAATGCAAAAAGATTTAAAATTAGTTACGTCCTGAACTTTTTTCAGATACAGTTGCAATAATGAATCTTTGCCCTTGTATTTACTTTTAACTTGCAAAGTCACAATCTGTGAATCACTCTAGATAATGATCTTCTTTGCTTTGATGTCACGAGCTAATGTAATTCTGTAAGTAGAGCTTCATATTCAATTTGATTATTCGATATTTGGAAGTCAAACTTGATAGATGCCTCAATCACTATGTTTTTTCCTTTTGCAAGGATTAGACCAGCTACACCAATTTTAAAGTTTAAGGCTCCATCTACATAAACGTCCCAATTCGCAACCTTGGCCACTGAGTTTGTCATCTCAGCTAAGAAATTCACCATCGCTTGAGCCTTAATGCATAGCAAGGTTCATAATGAATATCAAATTGTGACAATTCAATGGATCAACTCACCATCCAACATGCTAGATTTGGTTTTTGAAAAACCTGTTTAATCGGCTGGTCAGTTCTCACTATGATTAAATAGATTTGGAAATAATATCTTAATCAATGCGTCAAGGTGAGCAATGAAAAGGCCAATTCTTCTAGATTAGTATATTTTAACTCTGGCCTTTAGAGGACTTTACTGATAAAATATATAGGTCATTGTTGCTTACTTTCATCTTCTAAAACTAAAGCTGAAGCTAATGTTCCTTTAGTTATAGACAAATAAAGGTATATGGGTTTTGCTGGTTTCAATTTTGCAAGGACAAGAGGAGTCGAGAGCAAATTTTTGAGGTGTTGAAAAGCTTTTCGCACTCCTTTGTCCAGGACAAATCAACATCTTTTTTTATCAATCTATAAAATGGTTTTGCTTTTTTAATTGAGGCACCTAGGAACGTTGACAAAGCTATTAGCTGACCTGTCAGTCTTTTAAACCCTTTGAGATTTTAAGAGCTCGACATGTGGAGTATAGCTTAACACTTTTCTAGTTTAGCCTTTATTCCCCTTTACGTTACCATGAAACCAAGAAATTTACCTTCATGTACTTCAAATGAACATTTTGCCAAGGTAAATCACATTTGATGAAGTTATAGATAGTCAAAGACTTCTGCTAAGGCAGTAATCAAGTAAGAATCTTCTTTGGTCTTTATCAATATATCATTGATGTAGACTTTTTTGTTTTTCTCAATCTGTTGCTTAAAAGCCTTGGTCATCAACCTCTGATAAGTGGCCCTTATGTTTTTTAGACCTAATGGCATTACAGTATAACAATATGTACCCTCAGGGGTTATGAAGACAGTTTTGTCCTCATCTGGATGATGCATAGATATTTGATTATAACCACTATATGCATCTAAGAAGCTAAGTATCCTTCGAGGCTGAGTCAATCATGTTATCAATCTTTGGTAGTAAGAAACAATTTTTTGGGCATGCTTTGTTCAGATCAGTATAATCACCCACATTTGTCATTTTCCGTTAGATTTTCTCACTAGTACCACATTTGATAGCAATGTTGAATAAGTTAGCTCTCGTATAAACCCGACATTTAATAACCCCTAAACTTATTTTTCAACCTCGGCAGCTCAATCTGGAGATATCTTTCAACATCTTTGAGCAACCGGTTTAGCCCTGAGTCCAATAGCAAGTTAGTGGAACATGAATGCTGGATCTATACCTGACATATCAGATGATACCCATGCAAATAAGTCGACATAATCTCTTAGGAATTCTTGCAATTTTGATTTTAAAGGAAAAGGAAGATCACAATTTAATGTGTACTTCTCAGCATCATCTCTAATCTGAAATTGCCATTTGGTTTTGGCCTCGAATTTTCCTGAACTCACGAATCCAGATCCAAGGAATATTCTAGTGGCTTCCTTTGCCTTAGCTCTCAGAGTTAAACTTGTTTTGTTACAAGTCACAGTGGCCATCCTATCTCCTTGGATAATGGCTACTTGTCCTTCTATTGTTAAAAACTTTATCACAGAAAACTTCATTAAAATAAATGCACACAGATCATTTATGGTTTTTCTTTCAAGGATCACATTATATGTTATTGAGTCCTTGAGAACGACAAACTCTGCCTGAACAACTCGAACATCGACACCTTCTCAAACCGTTAAGTCAATAAGTGCCTCTTATTACTATCTAAGAATGTACTTACCTCACTTTGTTACCCTTTCTCTTTATAACAATAAAAACGTTACATTTTATTTTTTTAACTGTTTTCCCGACTTAATGCTTTGATGTTGTAACATCTTCATTAACTAATACTTTTATTTATTTAGTTACGTTACCTGTGAAGGGTTGATTAGGATTTTCCATTCTTGTAACATATCAGTATTAGAAACTCCTTTTCTATAAATATTGGGCCCTAACTCGGATTTTAACTTAACGATTTTTGTCAAAGTATCTGAACTTAGTGTGATGGCCCAATTAAATTTTATTTTGGCCTTTAGTTTTAGGCACCAAAAATATTTTTTTAGAAAAAAATTTTCATTTTATCTATCTTTAGTTACTGCCTTTCAATTTCTGAACCTTTTTTTAATGAAACTTTTAATAGACTTTATTTGAATCACTTCACTTATTTTAAATACTAATTTTTACTTACCTTTAATCACTTTACTTAAAAGATCTCTCTCTCTTTCCTCTTTCTATCTTCGAACCCCATTTACTGCATCTTTATCAATCTGGTTTCTATAACTCCCAGGTACTCTCTCTCTCTTTGTTATTTTTTTTAATTTTTATTTTTCGCACACGAAGATGTATTTTTGCTTGCATTCGTTTCTCTCTACTCCTTTTTTATAATTTGTTGTGCTACCTTCTGTTACTTTATTTTTATAAATGTATTTTTCTTTTGCATGTAAGAATCCTTTGATTCTTCTTCTTTATCGTAACGTATTAGTATCAGAAATTTTTTTCTATAAACATTGTCTCTAATTCGAATTTTGACTTAATGTTTTTTGTCAAAGTATCTGAGTTTAGTGTGTTAATCTAATTAAATTTTATTTTAGCCTTTAGTTTAAGGCATTAAAAATATTTTTTGGAGAAAATTTTTCATTTTATCTATCGGCAATTACAGCCTTTAAATTTTTGAACTTTTTAAAATGAAACTTTTAATATACTTTATTTCAATCACTTCGCTTATGTTAAATATTAATTTTTACTTACCTTTAATCACATTATTTAAAAGAATTTTCTCTCCTTTCTCTTTCTGTTTTCGAACTCCATTTATTGCAACTTTATCAATTCAGTTTCTGTAACTCCTAGGTACTCTCTCTTTGCTTTTTTTTTTTTTGTTTTTTTATATTTCACACTTGAAGATGTATTTGCTTGCATTCATTTCTCTCTACTTCTTTTATAATTTACTGCGCCACCTTCTGTTATTTTGTTTTTTTATCGATGTATTTCTATTTTGCATGTGAGAATCCCTTGATTCTCCTTTGGTTCCACATTTTTTTCGGAATTAAAAGTTTTCCTTTCTACTTTCTTTCAGATTTTTTATTTTTTAGATGGGATATCATTGCTTAATTTTTTTTTTAGTTTCTTCTATTTCTATCATTTTTGGAAAAAATTTCATTGACATTGATTTTTTGAAACATGGTAGTGCCCTTTAGGTTTGCCAGTCGTGACTGTCTTGATGAATTAAAAGTGTAAGGTGTGATCTTCACTTCTGACAATGTCGGTAACCACTACTCACTTACTCTCCCTCACCAAGAAGAGCGTATTTGCCATATCAATCATCATGCCAGAAATGTTCCAGATTAGATGTGGACGTATGAAAATTTTTTATGCATTTCGAAGTTCGAATTTCCTTTTTTTATGTTCAACAAGACGTCTTGAAGTTGTGTGGATGTGCCCCTTCTCAGCTACAATCTAGTAGTTGGGCTATCATTTAAAGTCTTGAACTACTACATTTATTCTTCAACTTTTTCATCTCCACTAGAGTTTTTTTTTTACCTTTTTAAACTTAACCATTCCTTTTGGTGCCCGTGGTCGAGGTGTCCTATCTTTTCGAGCTAATTAACCATAATCGTAGAATCTTCAACCTTTTTAAAGAATCTTACCATGATTTTAAAGAAAAATACTTTATAATGGAAAGGGTATCAGGGTCCCAACCTTTTTTCATGACTTTGAAGGATGACAAGAGATTTAACCTTTACTAAAACTTTCACGTTGCTTCTCTAAAGATTGAATCGAAAGGTATGAACCCAATAGAGCATGACATCGTTCACACTCTTCTTGATTTATGGGATGACAACCCTTTGGGTTTGAGAATGATCCTTGCTGATGTGCAAGCTTCTGAAAAAACTATTGGTAACAATATTTCTACCAAATGTTTGTTTTTTTGCATTTTAAATAATGTAATATTCTTCACACTTTAATTGTTTTTCTCTTTTGATAGTTAAAATGACTGGTGAAATTGAGGCCATTGCTGCTATGAGACAAAAGTTGGTTACTAGCGCTATCCCGACAAATACTAAAGGCAAGGATAGAATTTCTTCTTCAGCTACCTATAGCAACCTTCCACCTCTAGGCCCTAGAAATCAACCTCTGATATCGAGGCCTTGGATGCTTATTCTCTTTCCATCTCTCTAATGAAAAAGAAATAAAAGAGCAAGGGCAAATAGCTTATGAAATCAACAACAACTCAAGTGGAAGATCTAAGTGCCTGCAATTGTGTCTTGAAAAAAGACTTTTGCTACTTTGCTACTCTAACTTCATCAATTCTTTTTTAGACCAAGTCAAAGTTAGATGAGATGCGTGACACCTTACCTCGAATTTAGAATATGCCCCTTTGCTCAGCTGCCTTCATTCGAGATGTAGAAAAGGAGATACCGAGTTTATTTTCTAAAATTGCATCAAAAGAAAAGGAGCTTTAAACTTTTGCTCCTCAAATTCAATGTTTGAATTCTACCTAAGTCTTATTATAAGAGGATAATAAGAAACTCCAAGAAAGTATTAAATCTTTGGAAGAGGATAAGAATACTTCAGCATCCCAAGTTAAGGATTTGATGAAAGAGGTTGCTGAGAAGGAGAAGAATAACTCTACACTTGCCAAGACTGCTGAGAATGTTGAACGAGCTGCTAGTGATGTCATTTTTTATGCTGAGAAGAACATATTCAACCAGATCAAGCTTTTGGCTCCTGAGTTGGATATCTTCTCAGTAAGCGCTTTCAAGAAAGTTGTTGATGGGCAAGTAGTAGATATTATGTAATATTTTCAAGTTCTTTTGCATTTTGCAATGTACTATCCACCTTTCGGGGTATTTCCCACTTTTATCTTTGTGTTTTTTATATTTATGTAACTGCCATTTAATTCTGGGCTTCCAATCTTATATGACCATTTTTTAATCTTATTTATGGTTTATTTTTCTGTTATCATTTTCCTGATATTAGCACACCCGTTTACTCATAGTATTAATATACGTTTAACATCATAGAATTTATGTCATTAGATAAACAAAGATATCAATATATATGAATTGAAACTAAGACTTTATCGAATCACAAATAAAACTAATACAAGTTTTAATTGCCACATTAAAAATCTTTTGACTAGAAAAGAGTGCCTTTATTTATACATTAACAATTTCTAAGAATAATACCTCCTCAAATGAGTAGCATTCCAGGTTTTTAGTACCTTGGATCCATCAAGGTTTTCTCTAGGAACATGCTTAATATAAAAAGATTCAAATTTAGTTACCTCCTAAACTTTTTTCAGATACAGTTGCAACAATGAATCTTTGTCCTTGTATTTACTGTTAACTTGCAAAGTCACAATCTGTGAATCAGTCTAAATAATGATCTTCTTTGCTTTGATCTCACGAGCTAATGCTAATTCTCTAAGTAGAACTTTATATTCAGTTTTATTGTTCGATATTTGGAAGTCAAACTTAATAGAGGCCTCAATCATTACGTTTTTTCCATTTGCAAGGATTAGACCAGCTCCACCAATTTTGAAGTTTAAGGCTCCATCTACATAAACATCCAATTTGCAACCTTGGCTACTAAGTTTGTTATCTCAGCTAGGAAATTCACCATCGCTTGAGCCTTAATGCATAGCAAGGTTCATAATGAATATCAAATTGTGACAATTCAATGGATCAACTCACCATCCGACATGCTAGATTTGGTTTTTGAAAAACTTGTTTAATCGGCTGGTCAATTCTCACTATGATTAAATAGATTTGGAAATAATATCTTAATCAATGCATCAAGGTGAGCAATGAAAAGGCCAATTCTTCTATATTAGTATATTTTACCTCTAGCCCTTAAAGGACTTTACTGATAAAATATACAGGTCATTGTTGCTTACCTTCATCTTCTAAAACTAAAGCTGAAGCTAATGTTTTTTAGTTATAGACAAATAACGGTATATGGGTTTTCCTGGTTTCAGTTTTGCAAGGACAAGAGGAGTCGAGAGCACATTTTTGAAGTGTTGAAAAGCCTTTTTACACTCCTTTGTCTAGGACAAATCAACATCTTCTTTTTTTATCAATCTATCAAATGGTTTTACCTTTTTAATTGAGGCACCTAGGAACCTTGACAAAGCTGTTAGCTGACTTGTCATCCTTTTAACCCCTTTGAGATTTTAAGAACTTGACATGTCAAGTATAGCTTAACACTTTTCTAGTTTAGCCTTTATTCCCCTTTACGTTATCATGAAACCAAGAAACTTTCCTTTCTGTACTCGAAATGAACATTTTGCCAAGGTAAATCACATTTGATGAAGTTGTAGATAGTCAAAGACTTCTGCTAAGTCAGCATTCAAGTAAGAATCTTCTTTGGTCTTTATCAACATATCATTAATGTAGGCCTTTTTCTTTTTCTTAATCTATTGCTTAAAATCCTTGGCCATCAACCTCTGATAAGTGGCCTCTATGTTTTTTAGACCAAATGATATTACAGTACAACAATACAAATCCGAAGGGGTTATGAAGGCAGTTTTGTCCTCATCTGGATGATGCATAGATATTTGATTATAACCATTATATGCATCTAAGAAGCTAAGTATCCGATATTCCGAGGTTAAGTCAATAATATTATCAATCTTTGGTAGTAAGAAATAATTTTCAGGGAATGCTTTGTTCAGAATAGTATAATCCCCCACATTCGCCATTTTTTATAGATTTTGTCACTAGTACCACATTTGATAGCAATGTTGAATAAGTTAGCTCCCGTATGAACCTGACATCTAGTAACCCCTAAACTTGATTTTCGACCTCGGCAGCTCGATCTGGTGACATCTTTCAACATCTTTGAGCGACCGATTTAGCCATGAGTCCAATAGTAACTTAGTGGGACATGAATGCTGGATCTATACCTGACATATCATCTCCCATTTGAAATTGACATTTGGTTTTGGCCTCGAATTCTCCTGAACTCACAAATCCAGATCTAAGGAACAATCTAATGGCTTTCTTTGTCTTAACCCTCAGAGTTAAACTTGTTCTGTTAAAGTCACTGCAGCCACCCTGTTAGTGCACGAAAATTTAACTCGCACAACTAAACCGACAAGTTCACCGGGTCGTCCAAGTAATACCTCAGGTGAGTGAGGGTCGAATCCCACGAGGATTGCCAGATTGAGCAAACTGTGGTTATTCTGTAGATCTTAGTCAGGCGAAAAGAAAGATGATTTTTGGTAGTGTAGGCACATAACAAATAAAAGCAAAAGCGATAAATAATTAAGATAGAGACATTAATTAGTAGTAAGTTAAGGCTTTGGAGATGCTTCCTCATCTGGATTAAAACGTCATACTCACTTCTTCAATGATGAATGATTCCTTCAATGGCAAGGTTGTAAGTGATTAAGTCATTGGTCATGGTCATTAATCTCCTTAGGTCCAAACCAAACATCCGAACGGACTAGATCAATCTGGGAGAGGGTGAAGCGTGCGCAATTCAATCTCTTTGAAGATCCTACTCAAAATGCCACAGACAAGGTCGGATCTTCCAGATCAGAGACTGATGCTCTTATGGTTCTAGCTCTTAGAGCCACGTGAACCACAATTATCCCTGACTAACGAGGTTTTATGTCACATACCCCGATTAGCCCAGATAATTCTATTGGAACCCGTGATGCATCCTCAAGTTGTAGCTCAATACTATCCAGGTTAGGACTTGTAAGGAACTCATGTAGAATCGAGATTCGTAAGGATGAAGAATGATAATGCATTATAGAATAAAATCAAACACAGATTGAGGTAGAAAAGTAATTATATTAATCCATAGGAATCAGCAGAGCTCCTAACCTTAACTTAGGAGGTTTAGTTGCACATACCTTACAAAATAGGTTCAAAGGTTCCAAAACTCAAAAGTTCCAAAAAGATCTCCTCACAAAGGTAATCTTACTTCTATATATACTAATTGAATAATTAAAAATTACAAAAGTGAAATAAACTAAGTAGAAAGGTATGAAAATCCACTTTCGGGCCCACTTGGTGAGTGTTTGGGCTGAGCTTGGCTTTTAACTTGAGGAATTGGGCGTCCAACGCCCACTAGGGAGTAGATATTCTGCTTTCTTGCTCCCTTTGTGGCGTTCAACGCCAGTTTTGGGCATTCAATGCTGGGTTCTGTCCTCTTGGGGCATTGAACGCCAGAAAGGGGTAGTTTTGGCGTTCAACGCCCGTTTTGGGTCTTCATTTCCAAAGAAAAGTATATATTATTATATATTGCTGGAAAGCTTTGAAAGGTATCTTTCCAACGCCATTGAGAACGTTTCATTTGGGCCTCTGTAGCTCCAGAAATGCTCGTTTGAGTGCACGGAAGTCAGGATCTGACAACATTTGTTGTCCTTTCTTTGCCTCTGAATCAGACTTTGCCAAAACTTGCCAAATTCATCCAAAATTCACCTAAAATCATAAGAAAAACATAAAAGCTCAAAGTAGCATCCAAAAATTAAATTTTGCATTAAAACCTACTGAAATATAATAAAACTCAACAAAACATACTGAAAACACTAAGAAAATAACATCAAAAAGCATATAAAATATCCGCTCATCAGAATACCAAACTTAAATTGTTGCTTGTCCTTAAGCAACTAAAAACAAGTAGGACTAAAAATAAGAGAGAGATACAATAAGTTTTAAAGTTTTTCCATGAAGCTCAGTTCCAAATGATGAGCAGGGCTAATAGCTCTTTTCTTCTGAACAGTTTTGGCATCTCACTTTCCTTTGAAGCTTAAAAGTATTGGCTGCTCTTGGAACTAGAATTTGGATAATATTATTGATTCTCTTAGTTTAGCTTTTCTTGATTCTTGAGCATAGCTTCTTTTAGTGCTTTGCACCTTTGAGCCTGGCCGTGACTCTAAGCGTTTTATTTTTCTGTATTACCACCGGATACATAAACGCCACAGGCACTTAATTGGGGGAACCTATTGGATTCAAATTTAGCTTTGCTTAAATTCCCAATCAGTGGTGCCCAGAGTTCTTAAGCGTACTCTTTTGCTTTGGATCGCGACTTTAACTACTCAGTCTCAAATTTTTTACTTGACACCTTCAAACCACAAGCATTTTGTTAGGGATAGCAACTCATTTGAGCTTTTTAGGTTGATTTTTAACCTCCTAATCATTGATGCTCAAAGCCTTGGATCTTTGCTCTTTTGATTTTTCTTTTATGAGCATATATTTTTTTCTCTTTTTTTTCTTTATTTTTTCTTTTTTTTTTACTACTTTTTCTTGCTTCAAGAATCATTTTTTTTATTTTCCAGAGAGTTAATAATATTTCTCTAAACTCACTGTTCTTTCAAGATCCAATATTCTCAATTCCAATATCAATTATGTGCTGTTAACTCATGCATTCAGAAGATAAATGCAGGGCCACTTACCACATCAGATTGATTGGAATAACTCATGATATACTTAAAACTTATGCATTTCACTATTTCTTTTTCAAATAATTTTTCTTTTAAGCATGGTGAGAATATAGAGGATATCTTATAACAAAAATAAAACAAGAAAATAAACTAGAAAGTAACAAACTACTAAACGTGATCATGAACTTAGAAAAGGAGAACATACAATAAATAAAAGTGCAGTGAAAACAGAAATAAAATAGAGAGATATAATGGGACTCAACAACCTCAGTGGCGGCGGCTGCTGCTACCCCTGGATAATCCAATGGAGTGTTTGATCTTCTCTATGTCACGCCCTTGCCTCAGTTGCTCCTCGATCAATCGTCTCTGATCTTCTCTTATTTCATGGAGGGTACTGGCGTGCTTAGTGTGATCCACCCTCAATTGCTCCACATTTGAGCTCAACTCCCCTATTGAGGTATTTAGTTGATCCCAATAGTCTCAAAGAGGAAAATACATCCCTTGAGGTATCTCAGGAATTTCTGGTGGAGGTGACTGCACAGGCTCTTGTTGTGGTTCATGTGCCGGCTCTCTGACATTCACTATCATTGCCCTTATGATGGGCTTATCCTTCTCAATGAGGGCGTCACCCGCAATGTTAATTCCAACCGAATTGCACATGCGGTAGATGAGGTGTGGAAAAGCTAGCCTTACCTTGGTGGAGGCTTTTGTGGCTACCTTGTAGATTTCTTGAGGGATTACCTCATGCACCTCTACCTCATTTTCGAGCATGATGCAATGCACCATTATTGCTCGGTCAATAGTAACTTCAGACCGGTTACTAGTAGGGATAATGGAGCATTACACAAGCTCCAACCATCCTCTCGCCACTGGCTTGAGGTCAAACCTACTCAGTTGATAGGGCTTGCCGTGTGCATCTAGCCTTCATTGGGCTCCTTCCACACAAATGCTCGCAAAGACTTGCTAATCTTTGGTCGGAATTGACCCTTCTAGTGTAAGAGTGTGGGTCTCCTAGCATCTGAGGCAATTGGAACGCCATCCTCATACTTTCTGGACTGAAGTCCAATAGTTGCTCTCGGACCATGGTGTGGTAGTTCTTGGGTTGTGGGTTGACACTAGTGTCATGCCCCCTTTGTGACCCAAGCGCTGGCGTAGAATTCTTGCACCAGTAGTGTGCCAACGGCTGAGATAGGATGGGCTAGAATTTCCCAGTCCCTTCTCCAAATATCTTCAAGGATTTTCAGATACTCATCCTCCTTGAGCTTAAAGCAGACCTCAGAAATCACCCTTTTTATGCCTTACCACAGTATAAAAGTGATCTTGGTGGGCTCTAGTGAGGAATCTCCATGATTTCCATGATTTGGAAGAGGAAGCGGGAGCCTTTCCCTTTCTCTTCCTTGAGACTTCGTAGAAGGTGTGAATATGAAGAGAGGTATGAAGGGGTATTTATAGGTTAGGGATGGGGTTGGGTTCGGTTATGAGGGAGGGAAGAATGGGTGGGAAAGTTTTGAATTTTAAGTGGGTGGGGTTGGTGGAAATTGAATGATGGAGATTATGATGGGTGTTGGAAAGAGGAAAAGGTGATGTGGATGATATTGGTGAGGTGTATGGGGAAGAGAAAAAGTGGGGTGAGGTTTTCTAGCTTTAAAAAGTAGGAGAGAGAAGAAGGTGGGGTAGGTAGAGATTCTGTGGGACCCACTTAGCTGAGAAGGTTGCAGAACTCGCGCTGCCTGCCCCCTACCTGGCATTCAACACTAGAAATGGGTGTTGAACGCCCATAGAGAGTAAAAGGTTGGGGCTGGCTACCCCCTTTGGGGTGTTGAACGGCTAGCTATGCTCCCTGGCTGGCGTTCAACAACAAAGCATGCTCCTTTCTAAGCGTTGAATGGCCAGGATGCTCTGATAAACCGTTATTTTATGGTTTATCTTATGCTCAATTGAGTGGATTTTATCAATCTTTCATACACTTATTCATACTAATTACATGGTTTTACATTTTCCTTCCAAATTCTGTACTATGATTAAAAACATGCTTCTTTGGCCTTAAATTTACTAATTTTAATCCTCTCTTATTACCATTTGATGCCTTGATATGTGAATTAAGTGATTTCAGAGTTTATAGGGTAGGAATGGCTTAGAAGATGGAAAGGAAGCATGCAAAAGTGGAAGGAATACAAGAAACTGAAGGAGTTGCTAAAGCTGTCTAGCCTGACCTCCTGGTACTAAATTGACCATAACTTGAGCTATAGAAGTCCAAATGAGGCAGTTCTAGTTGCGTTGGAAAGCTAATATATGGGGCTTCACAACGATATATAATTTTTCATAGCTTCTCTGAGGATAGGCGACGCGCACACGTGGATCACGCGTATGCGTGACCTGGTAAAAATTCAATCCACACGTACGCGTGGACGTCGCGTACGCGTGGATGACGCATACACATGACTTTGCCGTGTGTTGGACGTATTAGAAATGGCTGTTTTTTACCCAATTTTTGGCCCAGAAAACATAGATTAGAGGCTATAAAGTGGGGGAATCGATTCATTCATTAAAATACAACATTCATAATTCACAATTTTAGGTTTTAGATGTAGCTTTTAGAGAGAGAGGCTCTCTCCTCTTTCTTAGGTTTT
The DNA here is from genome assembly GCF_000816755.2 of Arachis ipaensis. NCBI lineage: Eukaryota > Viridiplantae > Streptophyta > Magnoliopsida > Fabales > Fabaceae > Arachis > Arachis ipaensis. The sequence continues at coordinate 34,739,111 of NC_029785.2, read as the reverse complement.
AGGATTTAGGATTTCTCTTAGTTTATGGTTTATTTCTTCTCAATTCTAGGTTCAATGTTTCTTTAATTTAATTTCTCTTCTACATTTATTTATTCTATTACTTTAGTTTGTTGTTTTCCCAATTTGGTTTATGAACTCCATGTTAGATTTGATTTCTTTATTTAATGCAAATTGAGGTATTTCAGATTTATGATTGCTTTCTTCTATTTATGATATAAATAATTTGGATTTTTCCCTTTTGGCTTTGGTTGAGTAATTGGTGACACTTGAGTTGTCAAACTCAACTGTTGATTGAAAATTGGAAATTGCTGATTGATTTGGATCCCTTTAAATCTAGTCTTTCCATAGGAGTTGACTAGGACTTGAGAAATCAAATTGATTAGTCCACTTGACTTTCCTTTATTTAGTAAGGGTTAACTAAGTGGGAGCAATAAACAATTCGCATCACACCTGATAAGGATAACTAGGATGGGATTTCCAGTTCTCATACCTTGCCAAGAGTTTTTCTAGTTATTAATTTACCTCCTTGCCAATTTATTTCCTTGTTCCCTATTTCAAAATCCCAAAAAGATACAATTTCATAACCAATAATAAATCATACTTCCCTGCAATTCCTTGAGAGATGACCCGAGATTTAAATACTTCGGTTATCAATTTTATTAGGGGTTTGTTACTTGTGACAACCAAAACTTTTGTACGAAAGGGTTTTCTGGTGGTTTAGAAACTATACTGGCAACGAGATATTATTTGTGAATTTCTTTACCAACATAAAATCACGTTCGTCAAAATGGCGCCGTTGCCGGGGAATTGCAAACGTGTGCCTTATTATTGGTTATTGTAAATATTTGCTTTTTTGTTTCTTTGTTAGTGTTTCTAGTTTTAGGAGTTTATTTTCATTAATTTTTATTAGTTTTTATTTTTATTTGCTACTATGAAGTCTCACCCTTCTGGCTTTAAGTTTAGTTCCAATGTTGTTGTAAGGAATGGAAGCTATAATGAGAACAGGCATCAAGGTTGGAAGAATCAAAGATGGGAGGAGCCACAAGGATTTGATCAACCCTCTTGGCAACAACCCCCTCCAATGCACTATAACCAACAACCATTCTGTGATGCATACCAAGACAATAGTTATGGTGGACCCTTTCGTGACAAACCACCTCCACCAAATTACTATGGTCAAGATCCATTCCAGGGAGCGTACCAAGATGATGAATATGGTGGACCCCTTTGTAGTTACCAACAAGCCCCACCATATACTTATGAACCACCTCCCCAACGTACCTTTGAACCACCATACTCACAAGCCCCTTTACACCATTCACCTCTATATGATCACAACCCTTATCCACCATACCAACCACCCTATGAACCATATAAACCATACATAGAGCCACCCCAATTCCAACCCAACTACTCCCAGGAACCACTACCTCCATATACACCATGTCCATATCCATCCATCCAAGAGCCATATGATCTTAATCATGCAATCCGAGTGCAACAAGAATCAAAGGATCGTCTCAAGGAACTTTCTTGCAACTCTTCATCAACTAGAGCAAGCGATAAACCGATTAGCTTCCCAACATTTGGACACTCAAGGAACCCCCATGGCTTCATGTGGAGAATCTAATGAAGAACGTAGCAGGAAGGAAACACCAAAAACTCCAGTGGACAGTGAGAGGCATGATTTAGTATTGGAACAATTGGAAGAAGCTACGCTTGCCAGAGAAGAAGTGGAAGTAGTTGAAGATTTAGGAGATGCGGAACCTCCATTTGAACCTCAAGTCATAGAGCCTCCTTCCAAGACGTTTGAATTTGATGTTGAAGAGGGTGTACAACCTCCAAGGCATATCATGGTTGAAGACTTGGAAGCTGTTGATCATGAGATGAGTTCAATAGTAAATGAGTTTCTACCTACAATTGAACTCTCTCCCATTGAACTAGAGGAAGAGGTTACTGTTGCAAAAGCTTGTCAAGAGGTGGAAGTTGTCAAGGAAGAGCTCAAGGGAATGGAGTTGGAAATCACCTTCCCAAGGCTGTTGGAGACCTCTCTCCCAAAGCCATCACCATCCATTCCTTCATTCAAGTGCGTAAATCTTTCATCTCTAAGCTTAATTAGCCTACTTGAATATGCTTTTCTTGAGACAGATGGGCAACTTAGAGCTCTTTGTGGCTTTAAGAGTAAGAGGGAGATGGTTAGTGGTTGGCAACATAATCCTAGGTTCATTGTGGTAGGAAGCTCACGGCTGAAGTATCATGGTTGGAAGAATACTAAATTGTATGGGTCTAGGAAGCTGTTTGGATGCCTTAGTGAGAATTCGGATTGCTCACCACCCGAATGGAAAAATGATGATTGACGAGAGGACTTTTGCTAGTAGAGAAATTCACAAAATTAATTGCGTTGTAAGTATAGTTTCTAAACCAACAGAGAGTCCTTTCATACAAAAGTTTTGGTTGTCACTTAAGCAAACCCAATAAAATTGATAACCGAAGTATTGAAACCTCGGGTCGTCTCTCAAGAAATTGCAAGAAAGTGTGTTTATTATTGGTTATGGAAAAAGGCATATTTTTGGGTTTTTGAAATAGGGAACAAGTAAATTAAATGGCAAGAAAAATAAATTAATAATTAAAAAAACTCTTGGCAAGGTATAAGAACTAGAAATCTCATCATAGTTATCCTTATCAGGTGTGATGAGAATTGTTTATCGCTCCCACTTAGTTAACCCTTACTAAATAAAGGAAAGTCAAGTGGACCAATCAATTTGATCCTCAAGTCCTAGTCAACTCCTGTGGAAAGACTAGTTTTAGAGCGATCCAAATCAATCAGCGAGAATTCCAATTTTCAATCAACTGTTGAGTCTGATAACTCAAGTGTCACCAATTACTTAACCAAACCAAAAGGAGAAAAATCTAAATTAAATTAAAAGCATCATAAATAAAATAAAACAATCATAAATCTGAAATACCTCAAATTATATTAAATAGAATATTCAAATCTAACATGGAAAGATTCAAAAGCCAATTTGGCAACATAAGTAATTAACAAGTAAAAGCATTAGAGTAACTAAAAGTAGAAGAGAACATAAAATTAAAGTTGGGAACATTGAACCTGAAATGGAGTAATAACCATAAAGTAAAAGAAATCCTAATTCTAAAACCTAAGAGAGAGGAGAGAAACTCTCTCTCTCTAAAACTACATCTAAAACCTAAAATTGCGTATTATGAAAGTTGTATGAATTGTTGAATTGATTCTCCTACTTTATAGCCTCTAATCTGTGTTTTCTGGGCCGAAAACTGGGTCAAAAATAGCCCAAAAATCGCCCCCAATGATTTTTGATACGTCCAGCACGCTACAAATTCACGCATACGCGTCGTCCACGAGTATGCGTGGATTGAGTTTTTGCCAGGTCACACATCCGCGTGATTTACGCGTGCGCATCACCTATCTTCGGAGCAGCTATGGCAAATTATATATCTTTGCGAAGCCCCACATGTTAGCTTTCCAACGCAACTGAAACCGCATCATTTGGACCATTGTAGCTCAAGTTATGGTCGATTTAGTACCAGGAGGTCAAGCTGGGCAGCTTTAGCAGTTCCTTCAGTTTCTTGTATTCCTTCCACTTTTGCATGCTTCCTTTCCATCCTCTAAGCCATTCCTGCCCTATAAATCCTGAAATCACTTAACACACATATCAAGGCATCAAATGGTAATAAAGAATAATTAAAATTAACAGTTTAAAGGCCTAAGAAACATGTTTTCAACTATATCACAGAATAAGGAAGATTTTGTAAAACCATGCAATTAGTATGAATAAGTGTGAGTTTAGTGGATAAAATCCAGTCAATTAAGCACACGATGTACCACGAAATAGTGGTGCATCAAATCTCTCAACACTTAAACATTAGCATGTCCTCATGCTAAGCTCAAGAGAAGCTATAAAGGAGTGAAGAGGAATGGTAGAATGTATGAAATGCAACCTAAATATATATATGAATGCAACTAAATGTAAAATGCTGTTGCTGACAGGAAAAATCGTTGTCGGTCTAGATTTTTTTTCCTAAAGAAAGGAATTACTTCGTTGTAAGAATAGCTCCAAACCAACAAACAACTCTCACATCAAATTAAAATATGGTTTTGTCACAAGTAATAAACCTCAATGAAAATTAACCGGAGTATTTAGATTCCGGGTCGTCTCACAAGGAATTGCAATGAAATGCTCAATTATTGGCTATGAAGCTACAAGGGGGTTTTGATTTTTATATTGTTGCAAGAAATTAAATGACAAGAAAGTAAAATAACAATTAACTAACTAAAGAAATGGAAAAGAACTCTTGGCTAAGACATGGGAAATTTGAGATCACCATCCTTTTCTACAAACCAAATATTGACAATTATGAGAGGCCAACCTATTAAGTTTACCTCCAAAAGCTTTAAGTACGTAATATCTACTCCTAAGCTTGAGGTACGCCAAATAGGCTTGATCACATCAACCCATAAGCCCCAACCTATCTACTAATTAGATTAGTAGTGGGTTGGTGTCAATGAGTATCAAATTGATCACCAAGAGTTCTCAAATCACCAAATCATTGAGACCCAATGACTCAAGGTCACTCAATTCCCTTAGCCTAGGCCAAGAGTAAAGAGAACTACTCAAAAACTAGAGGAAACATTTTATCAAACACTTAGTGTGTAAGAAAAGTAAACATCATAAAATGCAAGAATTAAAGGAAACCCATAACTATCAATAGCAAGTAATCAATAATAGAAAGCAAGATCAACATAAAAGAACATGGAAACATAAAATTGCATTAAAGAAAATTAAGATCCAACAATTGTTCATCAACATTAAAGAGAGAAAAATAAGAAATGACAAGTAAAACTAGAAGAACAAAGATATAGTAACAAGAAATTAAAAGGGAAGACTAAATCAAAACAAGAATTGAAAATTGGATTTAAGAAAATTAAACCAAAACTACCCTAAATTCTAGAGAGAAGGGAGAGCTTCTCTCTCTAGAATTCTAACCTAAAACATGATAAAAACTAAACTATGACTACTTGGTTCATTCCCCCTTCAATCCTTGGGTTCAATAGCATCAGAAATGAGTTGGGTTGGGCCCAAAGTGCTTCAGAAATCGCCCCCAGCGATTTCATCTTTAGTGGGCCACGAGCAGCATCGGTGCATACGCGTACATGGTGCGTGCGCGCCCCTAAACGCGAAGCAAAATATGACAAATTTTATATTATTTTGAAGCCCCGGATGTTAGCTTTCCAACGTAACTAGAACCGTCTCATTTGGACCTCTGTAGCTCAAGTTATAGTCGATTGAGTGCGAAGAGGTCAGGCTTGACAGCTTTACGGTTCCTTCATTTCTTCATGAGTTCTCCTACTTTGCATGCTTTTCTCCTCACTTCTTCCATCCAATACTTGCCTTATGAACCTGAAATCACTCAAAAAATATATCAAGGCATTGAATGGAATTAAAGTGAGTTAAATTTAGCTATTTTAAGGCCTAAAAAGCATGTTTTCACACTTAAGCACAAATTTAGGGAGAATTACAAAACCATGCTATTTCATTGAATAAATGTGGGAAAAGGTGATAAAATCCCCCAAATTAAGTACAAGATAAACCAAAAAATCGGTTATCAAATCTTCCCACACTTAAACCAAGCATGTCCTCATGCTAAGAATAAAGAAGGACAAGAAAAGGGGTATGAACATTTATTCAATGCAAAGAAACTATATAAACCTATCTACATGCATGCAACTAAATGCAAAATGCTTCTACCTACTTGGTCAAAAGTAAATCAATCTCCAAGAATATACATCAAATAGGGCTAAGTAGTATGATAACTCATGAATCCTACCAATTTGAATATCAAAATAAAGTACAAGTAGACTTGCAAGAAGAAAGCTCATGAAAGCTGGGAATAAGGAATTGAGTATCGAACCCTCACCGGAAGTGTATCCGCTCTAGTCGCTCTAGTGTATAGGGTCGATCACTCAATTCTCTTCTAATCATGCTTTCTATGATTTGTTTTCATCTAACAATCAACAATTATTCAATGCATGTATACATTCATCATGAGGGCTTGTTCATAGGTTGTAATGGGGTTAGGGTCAAGGTAGGATGCATATGGTCAAGTGAGCTTGAAATTTGAATCTTTGATTAACCTAAGCTCTCACCAAACACATATAACAACCTATACAATTCTAATACACAACCTAACTACCCATGATTCCCACCTTTTCACACACTCATGCATTCTTCTTAATTCACATTCCATATGCATTGATTTTTATTGAACTTTACTTTGGGGCATTTTTGTCCCCTTTTTATTTTTATTTCTTTTTCTTTTTTTCTTTTTCTATTTTTTTCTTATATATATATATATGTGTGTGTGTTTTTTTTCTTTTTTTATCATTTTTTTAAAGTATATACAAACGTATCAATGCATATGGTTTTACATATAGTGCATGAATATGTACCCAATTCTCAAAATTTTCAATCAAAAATACAAAATACACTTTTACCTCAATCAATGTCCCAAGTTTTCCATATCAAAATGATAAACACCCTCACTAGCCTAAGCTAATCAAAGATCCAAATTAAGGACATTTATTATTTTTCACTTAGGAGTAGTGATGTGCTAAAATTAAGAACAAAAGGGATTAAATAGGCTCAAAATTGGCTAACAATGGTTGATGAAAGGTAGGCTATTTGGGTAAGTGAGCTAAATGAAATGATGGCCTCAATCATATAAATGCATGTATACATAGAATAATGGACATAAAGAATCAAACAAATCAAAGATTACAATCATAGAAAGAAAATAATGCACACAAGAATGAAAATAAGTGGTTATAAGATGTAACCACATAAGTGGGCTCAAAACTCACACGCTTGTATTCTTAACTCAAAAACCATGTTCCAAAATAAATTCTTCAAGTAAGTTCAACAAGAAAAAAAAATTTCAAATTGGTAGGGTGCCCTAAAAACATTTTCTTGGAAAAGAAATCATCACCCTAACTAAGTAGTCCTAACATAAAAAAAAGTGGTAAAATATGTACAAATTCTAACTAACATGCAACCTATCATGTAATGCAACAACTAACTAACAAGGACAAAAATTAAGAATTGGTATTGAAAAAGGAAGTTGTTACCTATGGAGGTCGGTCGGACGACCTCCCCACACTTAGAAATTTGCACCGTCCTCGATGCATGCAAAGAAAAGCAAGGTGGACGGGTAGCTACAATTGATGAGCTCCTTCAAAAGGTTGTGTGGGTGAGCTTGTTTGTTACCCCATTTAAAGCTTATCATTCCCTTTCCTTCTTGGTGGCCAACCTAAAAGGAGAGAAAAAGAAAGACAATTAAGCCTACAACAAAGATAGCAAAGCAAGTAGAACATAGGCGGGGGCTAATGACAAATAAGAGTAAGGTTCTCACTACATGGTAGCTACAACATGTGAGTGAGAAAACAATATAAGCTAAGGAATATTAACTAACACTTGATGCAAGAGTAAAGTCAAAGCATGAAGAGCACTCAAAAGCATCAAGTTTAACTAGAAAGAGTGGGTTATGAAAGACATGCAAGTTCATATCAATGCACAAAGAATATAAGAGTCATGCAAGATTAAGCATTGATTTAAAAGTTTCATCACCCAACAATATCAAACAAGTCAAGAGACGCCAAGAATAACCAAGAAATTCTCAACAATTGAGTAAGAAAATTCAACACCATTATTGAAAGAAGAGACTTAGAAAAAAAATTGAAAACATGCTATAGAAACAAAATTGAAATGTAAAGAATAGAAGTATACAAATGCAATAAACAAAAGAAAATGAAAGATGGGAAAAAAACTTCTTTTTTTTACGACGTGGATGCGTCATGCATGCCCACGCGCCACAGTTTGGCTGAAGGGCGCGTACACGCTAGGTGCGCTTACGCGTGGATGTGAACATGGCGACCAACGCGTACGCGTCATGCACGCTTGCGTGTGGGTCGCTGGCACAAAATAGGCACAAACTCGGCATAACTCTCTGGTTTTTGGCTGGGGTGGAATTTTTGCATCCACGCATACGCGTACATGGCGCGTCCGCGTGGATGATCAAAAACGCTTGAGGCGCGCGTACACGTCAGGCGCGCGCACGCGTGGGTTGGTGCTCTGTTTTTCAAAATATTTCCAAGTTCTTGCACCAAACCTCCAAACAACTACCAAAACACCATGAGACCTTATTTGACATACTAAACTACCAAATAAACTCAACAAACAAAACAAAACATGAAATTAAACTAATTACCAATATGTACAAAAGGGAAAAATGAAAAGAATTTACCATGGTGGGGTGTCTCCCACCTAGCACTTTTGTTTATTGTCCTTAAGTTGGACTTATGGGGAGCTCCTCTTAAGGTGGCTTGTGCTTGAAGCTATCCTTGAACATCCACCAATGCTTGAATCTCCAATAAGTTTTAGTCTTCAAAGATGATAACTCCAAGCCTTGATGGAGTTTCACACAAGCCATGGGCTCTCAAATTTGATTCTCCTTGTGCGATCCGGGATCTCACACTTTGTTTCGACACCCATCTTCAAATTGATCATCATGATTCCAATTAGGTGGCATGACCTTAGAATTCTCAATTAAGCATCCAAACATTCTCCTAGACCCATGCAATTTGGTTCTACACCAACCATTGCTATTCAACTTCGAGCATGCAACCATCGTGAACTTAGAGTGATGTGTCCAACCACTACATAACTCTCCCCTACTCTTAACTCCACAAAGAGCTCTAAGTTGACCATTATTTTCAATCAAACCATATTCAAGTGAGAAAGCAAAGCTTAGGGATAAGAATTTTACCCACTTGAATGTTGTGTTGCATGATGGTGACTTAGGAAGGGGTGGTCCCAATGATCTTGCAAGCTCCACTCCCTTGTGCTCTTCCTTGACTATCTCCACCTTTTTACAACTTTTCTCAACTTCAACCTCTTCCTTTTGGTGGCTCGCTTCCAATTCAATTTCTTCTTCATTGCTCACCAAGGGCATGAGAGGTTGTGCATCTTCTTCTTTAACCTCAATTTTAAGCCCAATGGGGGAGGATTTAATTGTAGATAGGAACTCCTCAATGATTGAATCCATCTCTTGATCAACCTCTTCAAAGTTTTCAATCAAGATATGCTTTGGAGGTTGTACACCCTCCTCAACATCAACATCAAGCATCTTGGAAGAGGGCTCTCTAATTCTACATTCCCATGGACTTCCTACATCTCCTAGGTCTTCAACCACTCCTTCAGGTTCAACTGTCTCATCTTCCTCCCCTTGTGGCAATTCTTGCTTCAATTCCTCTTCTTCACCTTGAAGCTCTAAACTCACTCCCTCACTATGCTCCTTGATTGCTTCTCCGCATTCAACAATGGAAGTGCCTTGATCACATAGGCTTAGGCGGGATGAGACCATGTTGCTAACGGATTCTACCATGATAGCCATCTTGGCTTCTAGCTCCTTAAACTCCTTTTTCGTCCCCTCTTGTTGCCTTAGGATATGAGACTCAAGATCCCTTAGTTTTTGCGTGAGGGCTTCATCGGGGGGGCGGTGGTGGAAGAGAGGGTTCATTGTTTGAGGGGAAGGTGTTGTATTTGGAAGGTGGTTCATATTGGTTAGGGTATGGAGATGGTGTATATTGAGGTGGTTCTTGAGAGTAATTGTGTTGGAATGGTGGTGGTTCCATGTATGGTTCATATGGTTCATAAGGAGGTTGGTATGGTGGATAAGGATTATGGCCATATGAAGGTGTTTGGTGGTATGGGGCTTGTGAGTAGGGTGGTTCAAAGTCATGTTGAGGGGGTGGTTCATAGGCATGTGGTGGTGGTTGTTGACAATCACAATAAGGGTCACCACATCCATTAGATTGATATGCATTAGGATTAGAATTATACCCATAAGAAACCAGAGGGGGTTGTTGTCAAGAAGGTTGATCAATCCCTTGAGGCTCCTCCATCTTTGATTCCCAAATCCTTGATGCATGTTACCATTGTAGTTCTCATTCCCTACAACATAATTTGAGCCAAACTCATAGCCAAAGCGGTGAGAATTCATAGAAGCAAATAAAAACAAAAAATAACAAAAATAAGAACAAAGTCCTAAACCTAACAAAAACTAACAAACAAATAAAAGGCAAACATATTCACATATTCACAATAGCCAACAATATAACACTATTGCAACTCCCTGGCAACGGCGCCATTAATTTGACAGAAAAAATCGTCGTCGGTCTAGATTTTTTTCCTAAAGAAAGGAATTACTTCGTTGTAAGCATAGCTCCAAACCAACAAACAACTCTCACATCAAATTAAAATATGGTTTTACCACAAGTAACAAACCCCAATGAAAATTAACTAGAGTATTTAGACTCTGGGTCATCTCACAAGGAATTGCAATGAAATGCTCAATTATTGGCTATGAAGCTGCAAGGGGGGTTTTGATTTTTATATTGTTGCAAGAAATTAAATGACAAGAAAGTAAAATAACAATTAACTAACTAAAGAAATGGAAAAGAACTCTTGGCTAAGACATGGGAAATTTGAGATCACCATCCTTGTCTACAAACCAAATATTGACAATTATAAGAGGTCAACCTATTAAGTCTACCTCCAAAAGCTTTAAGTACGTAACATCTACTCCTAAGCTTGAGGTACATCAAATAGGCTTGATCACATCAACCCATAAGTCCCAACCTATCTACTAATTAGATTAGTAGTGGGTTGGTGTCAATGAGTATCAAATTGATCACCAAGGGTTCTCAAATCACCAAATCATTGAGACTCAATGACTCAAGGTCACTCAATTCCCTTAGCATAGGCCAAGAGTAAAGAGAACTACTCAAAAACTAGAGGAAACATTTTATCAAACACTTAGTGTGCAAGAAAAGTAAACATCATAAAATGAAAAAATTAAAATAAACCTATAACTATCAATAGCAAGTAATCAATAATAGAAAGCAAGATCAACATAAAAGAACATGGAAACATAAAATTGCATTAAAGAAAATTAAGATCCAACAATTGTTCATCAACATTAAAGAGAGCAAAATAAGAAATGACAAGTAAAACTAGAAGAACAAAGATGTAGTAACAAGAAATTAAAATAGAAGACTAAATGAAAACAAGAATTGAAAATTGGATTTAAGAAAATTAAACCTAAACTACCCTAAATTCTAGAGAGAAGGGAGAGCTTTTCTCTCTAGAATTCTAACCTAAAACATGATGAAAACTAAACTATGAATACTTGATTCATTCCCCTTTCAATCCTTGCGTTCAATAGCATCAGAAATGAGTTGGGTTGGGCCCAAAGTGCTTCAGAAATCGCCCCCAGCGATTTCATCTTTAGTGGGCCACGAGTAGCATCGGTGCGCACGCGTACATGGCGCGTGTGCGCCCATAAACGCAAAGCAACATATAACAAATTTTATATCATTTTGAAGTCCCAGATGTTAGCTTTCCAACGCAACTAGAACCGCCTCATTTGGACCTCTGTAGCTCAATTTATGGTCGATTGAGTGCGAAGAGGTCAGGCTTGACAGCTTTACGGTTCCTTCATTTCTTCATGAGTTCTCCCACTTTGCATGCTTTTCTCCTCACTTCTTCCATCCAATACTTGCCTTATGAACCTGAAATCACTCAAAAAATATATCAAGGCATCGAATGGAATTAAAGTGAGTTAAATTTAGCTATTTTAAGGCCTAAAAAGCATGTTTTCACACTTAAGCACAAATTTAGGGAGAATTACAAAACCATGCTATTTCATTGAATAAATGTGGGAAAAGGTGATAAAATCCCCCAAATTAAGTACAAGATAAACCACAAAATTGGGGTTTACGCTGATTTGTAGGGTCACGCGTACGCGTGGAAGGCTGATTTTGCAATTGACGCGGACGCGTCATTGACGCGATCGCACGAGTGAGGGATAATGAAAGTGACGCGTACGCGTCGCTCAGAATTGTGCTAAATGCACAATTCCAGTGTCGTTTTGGCGTAACTCTCTATTTCAATTGAGGGGGCAAGAATTTCCACGCGACGCATAAGCGTCGCCCAAATTGTGCCTAACGCATACCAGCCGCACGATTCCACCCCAACTTCCTGGGCGTTGGATTGTGACGTCGAATTGAATCGACGCCCACGCGTGGCCCATGCGCACGCGTGGGGTGGTTTTTTTTATATGGAATATGCAAGATGCAGATGTTATGAATGATCCTAGGAAAAATAATATAAAATTAAATAAAATAAAATGAAACTAAAAACAAACATAACGAAATAAAATTAAAGTTGAAAAAGGAACGATCATACCGTGGTGGGTTATCTCCCACCTAGCACTTTTAGTTAAAGTCCTTAAGTTGGACGTTTGATGAGTTCATTGTCATGGTGTCTTGTGTTTGAACTCATCCAGAAATCTCCACCAACGTTTGCAGTTCCAAAATCCTCCGGGGTTCCAGACTAGGCATGTAAAGCCTTCGAGCAAATCAAAGCAGGTTTTCAGGCTCCACGGGTGTTGATTGTCAGAATGAATCCCAGGATTCCAAACCTTGCTTTTGTAACCGTCTTTGTATTGATCTTCATTTTTCTAGCCGGGTGTTATGTAACCTGGATTTTCACTGAAATACCCAAACATCTTCTGAAACCCATTAAATCGAGCTCTATACCCGTCCTTGCACTTCCAATTGGAGCGTGGAACCTTATTGAACCTTACTTTCCAACTATTATTACCAACCATCTCCCTCTTACTCTTAAAGTCTCAAAGAGCTCTAAGCTGGCTATTTGTTTCAAGCAGACCATATTCAAGTGGGAAGGTAAAGATAAAGGCTAAAGATTTTACCCACTTGAAGTTTGTATTGGGTGGTAATGGCCTTGGGAGAGGTGTTTTCAGTGGTTCTGCAAGCTCCACTTCCTTGTACTCCTCTGTGAATTTTTCCATTTTCTGACAGATCTCTTCAATTGCAACCATGTCTTGATCAGAGTCTTTAATGTCTTCCTCATCACTCAGGTCATAAGTTGGAAGTTGAGAAAAATCTACCTCCGCATCATCTTCATATTCACTTGGGGAAGAATCTTCTAGCTCAAAGAGTTCAATTGTGATTGCAAGGTCATCATTAGAAGAACTTGATTCATGATCATCATTACCAAGGAAACTAGCTTCTTGATTTGTTCCGTCTAGTTCTTCGTAAGATACATGCTTTGGGGGTTGTGCATTATCCTCCTTAGCATCAATTTCAAATTTCTTGACGGAATTGTCCATAATTCTTAATTCCCATGGAGGTTCAGCATCTCCTAAGTTTTCAACCAATTCATCTTCTTCGATAATTGCATCTTCCTCTACTTGTTCCAGTACAAAGTCATGTTCCGTGTTGTCCACTGGAGCTTCTAATGTCTCCTTCGTACTGGGGGCTAATCGGTTTATCGCTTGCTCCAATTGATGAAGGGTTGCATGAAATTAGTTCACTGTGTCCTTGAGACGGTCCTGTGCTTCTTGGTTTGATGGACATGGATATGGTGCATATGGAAGTGGTGGTTCTTGGGAGTAGTTGGATTGGAATTTGGGTGGATAAGAGTTGGGGGCCTATGGAGGTGAATGGTTGTAAGTGGCTTGTGAGTATGGTGGTTCAAAGCTATGTTGAGGAGGTGGTTTATAGGCGTATGATGGGGCTTGTTGGTAACCACAAAGGGGTCCACCATATCTATCATCTTGGTATGCACCTCGGAATGGCTCTTGACCATAGTAAACTGGTGGGGGTTGGTTGTCACGAGAAGGTCCACCGTAACTATTGTCTGGGTGTGGATCGTAGAATGGTCGTTGTCCATGGTACTTTGGAAAGTGTTGTTGCCGAAAGGGTTGATCAGATCCTCGTGGCTCCTTCCATCTGTAATTGGTTTGACCTTGATGCATGTTCCTGTTATAGCTTCCATTCCTTTCAACAACATTAGAATCAAACTCAAAGCGACGGGGGTGAGAACTCATAGTAGCTAATAAAAATTAAAAACAAAAATAAAAACAAATAAACAAGCAAAATAAAATATTTACAATAACCAATAATAAGGCACACAATTGCTATTCCCCGGCAACGGTACCATTTTTGACGAGAGAAATTCACAAAAGTATAGTTTCTAAACCAACAGAGAGTCCTTTCATACAAAAGTTTTGGTTGTCACTTAAGCAAACCCAATAAAATTGATAACCGAAGTATTGAAATCTCGGGTCGTCTCTCAAGGAATTGCAGGGAAGTATGTTTATTATTGGTTATGGAAAAAGGTATATTTTTGGGTTTTTGAAATAGGGAACAAGTAAATTAAATAGCAAGAAAAATAAATTAATAATTAGAAAAACTCTTGGCAAGGTATAAGAACTAGAAATCCCATCCTAGTTATCCTTATCAGGTGTGATGAGAATTGTTTATCACTCCCACTTAGTTAACCCTTACTAAATAAAGGAAAGTCAAGTGGACCAATCAATTTGATCCTCAAGTCCTAGTCAACTCCTGTGGAAAGACTAGCTTTAGAGTGATCCAAATCAATCAGCGAGAATTCCAATTTTCAATCAACTGCTGAGTCTGATAACTCAAGTGTCACCAATTGCTTAACCAAACCAAAAGGAGAAAAATCTAAATTAAATTTAAAGTATCATAAATAGAATAAAACAATCATAAATCTGAAATACCTCAAATTATATTAAATAGAATATTCAAATCTAACATGGAAAGATTCATAAGCCAATTTGGCAACATAAGTAATTAACAAGTAAAAGCATTAGAGCAAATAAAAGTAGAAGAGAACATAAAATTAAAGTTGGGAACATTGAACCTGGAATGGAGTAATAACCATAAAGTAAAAGAAATCCTAATTCTAAAACCTAAGAGAGAGGAGAGAACCTCTCTCTCTCTCTATAACTACATCTAAAACCTAAAATTGCGTATTATAAAAGTTGTATGAATTGTTGAATTGATTTCCCCACTTTATAGCCTCTAATCTGTGTTTTCTGGGCCAAAAACTGGGTCAAAAACAGCCCAAAAATCACCCCCAGTAATTTCTGATACGTCCAGCACGCTGCAAAGTCACGCGTACGCGTCGTCCACGCGTACGCGTGGATTGAGTTTTTGCCAGGTCACGCATTCGCGTGATTCACACATGCACGTCGCTTATCTTCTGAGTAGCTATGGCAAATTATATATCGTTGTGATACCTTGGATGTTAGCTTTCCAACGCAACTAGAAATGCATCATTTGGACTTTTGTAGCTCAAGTTATGGTCGATTTAGTACCAGAAGGTCAGGCTAGACAGCTTTAGCAGTTCCTTCAGTTTCTTGTATTCCTTCCACTTTTGCATGCTTCCTTTCCATCCTCTAAGTCATTCCTGCCCTATAAATCCTGGAATCACTTAACACACATATCAAGGCATCGAATGGTAATAAAGGATAATTAAAATTAACAGTTTAAAGTCTTAGGAAACATATTTTCAACTATATCACAGAATAAGGAAGGATTTGTAAAACCATGCAATTAGTATGAATAAGTGTGAGTTTAGTGGATAAAATCCACTCAATTAAGCACACGATGTACCACGAAATAGTGGTGCATCAATGATCAACAAGAAGACGGGTGCAAAAGTAAGGTTTGGGACCCCGGAATTCAGTCTAGCAATCAACACTCTTGGAGCCTTATTACTTGCTTAATCTTGCTTGAAGGCTTTATGTGCCAAGTTTAGGACCCCGGAGGCTATTGGAATTGCAAACATTGGTGGAGATTTCTGGATGAGTTCAAGTACAAGCCACCATAACAAGGAGCTCACCGAATGTCCAACTTAAGGACTATAACTAAAAGTGCTAGGTGGGAGACAACCCACCATGGTATAATCGTTCCTTTTTATTCTTAATCTTATTTTATTTTATTTTTACTAGTGTTCATTCATAATTTCTGCATATTCACCTGCATTCTGCATTTTGTATTCTGCATACAAAAAAAAGGGGGATCGACGCGCAAGAGTCAACGACGCGCACGCATCGTTTGTGTCTGCGAAACTAGATAGAGAGTTGCGCGAGAAACGCGCCGGAGGGGTGCGTGGCGCACACGTACGCGTACCTCACATGTACGCGTCCCCTGCAAAAAGTTCAACCCACGCGTAAGCGTTGATGATGCGTATGCGTGGGCATGAAAAATTGGCATAAAAGCGTGTTAAACAGAGAGTTGTGCTGGTCTGGGGCTGGTACTGTGCTAGAGGCACAAAATACCCACGCGTACGCGTGGATGATGCGTGCGCGTCATTTCGCTTTCATACCAACCATGCGTATGCGTCGTGCCCCGTTTCTAAATTCTTACCTCTTTCTTCTCTCCTTTCTTCTTCTTTCTTCCTCCTTTCTTACTTTCTTCTTCTTCATTACTTCTCATCCTTATTCTCTTTTAGCCTATTTTTCTTATTGCATTTGCATACTTTTCTTCCTTGCATTTTAATTTTGTTCATGTTTTTATTTTTTTTTCTAAGTTTATTATTTTTCCTTGGGTGTTAAAGTTCTTATTCAACTGTTGTATCTTTTCTTGTATTATTTTGGTGCTTAGTGACTTGTTTTACACTTTTGGGTGATATTCTTTATCTGTCAATGCCAATCTTTTATGATACATGTATTCTATTTGCATTGACATGCACTTACACTATCTTGCATTACCCACACTCTCTTCCCCATTGTTGTAGTTTTTGCACTATTTGATATGCAATTTGCTTTTACTATTTTCTCACTATCATGTTGTAGCTACCATGTAACTTAGACCCTCATTAATTGGCATTAACCCACCCATAATTTATTTGTTTTCTTATCTTTATTTCTGGGTTACTTTTCTTCCTTTTCCTATTCTTTCAGGATGGCCACCAAGAAGGGAAAAAGGAAAGCGTCTCAATGGGGTGACAGACAAGTCCACCTGCACATTCTTTGGGAGAAAAGCATCAGTTGTAGCCACCCGTCCACTTGCATATCTTAGCATGCACCGAGGACGGTGCAATCTTTAAGTTTGGGGAGGTCGATACCGACTTCCATGGGTTAGTTAATTTCTTCTCAACACCAATGTTTTATTTTCCTTATTAGTTGTTCCATTTGCATATTTGATTGCATGTTTGTTTGATTTTGTGCATATTCTACCACTGCTTGGTTGAAGTAATAATTTCTTTTTCAAGAAAATTTTTAGAGTATTTCACTAATTTGATTAAATTTTTTTGTTAAACTTGTTTGAAGAAATATTATACTGGAATATGGTTTAGAACTCAAACACACAAAACCAGTGAGATTTTGAGCTTATTTGATTGGTTGCATTTTATCAACCAATATTTTATTTTTGGTGTGTGTTGTTCTCTCTAAAATGTGATCTTTGTCTTGCTTAATTCTATATTTCCATGGTTTGATGTATACATGTACTTATATGATTGAGGCCTTGTTTCACTGAGCTTACATACCCATATGGCCTTACCCTTTCATTATCCTTTGCAAACCAAAGTTGAGCCTATTTTACCCCTTTGTTCTTTACTTTAGGACATCACTAACTCTAAGCAGAAAACAATAATGTCCTTAATTTGAATCCTTGGTTAGCTTAGACTAGTGAGAGTGTTCATGATTTAAGTGTGGGGAAAGTGGGTTTGAAAATGTTTGGTTTAAGAATTGGGTGTTATATATCTTTATGAAAATGTGAAAGAAATGTTTAGGACATGTTCATGCATTCAATAATTTAATCATATACATTGAGAAAAACAAAAGAAAAAAAAAATATATATATATATATATAAAGAAAAAAATATAAAAAATAAAGGAGAAAAAGAAAAGAAAAAGAGCAAATAATAAAAAGTGGACAAAATGCCCCAAAGTAAATGGTGAAAGCAATGCATATGTACTATACTCGAAATTCGGATGCATGAATATATGGAAAACATAATTAATGGGTAGTTAGGCTTTATATTATGATTACATGGATTGTCCTAAGTTAGGTGGGAAAAGTTTAAGTTAATTAAGGATTCAGATTTTAGTCCACTTGGCCAAATACAATCCTACCTTGACCCTAACCCATTACAACCCTTAAAAGACCTCTTGATATGTGTATCTGTGCATTAATTCTTTGTTGATTGGTAGAAGAAAAGCAAGCCTTAAAAAGCAAGATTAGTAGAGAATTGAGAGATCGAACCTTAAACACATGAGTGATTAGAGTGTATACACTTCCAGTGAGGGTTCGAGGCTCGATTCTTTGTTCCCGGCTTTCATGAGCTATTTTCTTCTGCAAGTTTACTTGTACTTTATTTTGTGATTTGAATTAGTAAAATCCAGTTCATATTTGTTCTTAAAAGATTTTTTTACTTTGACCAAGTAGGTAGAAACATTTTGCATGTAGTTGCATTCATATAGATAGGTTGCATTTCATACTTTTTACCATTCCTCTTCGCTCTCTTATAGCTTCTCTGGAGCTTAGCATGAGGACATGCTAATGTTTAAGTGTGGGGAGGTTGATAAATCACTATTTTATGGTTTATCTTGTGCTCAATTGAGTGGATTTTATCAATCTTTCATACACTTATTCATACTAATTGCATGATTTTACAGTTTCCTTTCTAATTCTGTACTATGATTGAAAACATGCTTTTTTGCCCTTAAATTTACTAATTTTAATCCTCTCTTATTACCATTCGATTCTTTGATATGTGCATTAAGTGATTTCAGAGTTTATAAGGCATGAATGGCTTAGAGGATGGAAAGGAAGCATGCAAAAGTGGAAGGAATACAAGAAACTGAAGGAATTGCTAAAGCTGTCCAGCCTGACCTCCTGGTACTAAATCGACCATAACTTGAGCTACAGAGGTGCAAATGAGGCGGTTTCAGTTGCGTTGGAAAGCTAACATCCGGAGCTTCGCAACTATATATAATTTGCCATACCTGCTCTAAGGATAGGCGACGTGCACGCGTGGATCACGTGTACGCGTGACCTGGCAAAAATTCAATCCACGCGTACGCGTGGACGACACGTACGCGTGACTTTGCCGCATGCTGGACATATCAGAAATCGCTGGGGGCGATTTTTGGGATATTTTTGACCCATTTTTTGGCCCAGAAAACACAGATTAGAGGTTATAAAGTGGGAGAATCGATTCATTCATTAAAATACAACATTCATAATTCACAATTTTAGGTTTTAAATGTAGTTCTTAGAGAAAGAGGCTCTCTCCTCTCTCTTAAGTTTTAGGATTTAGAATTTCTCTTAGTTTATGATTTATTTCTTCTCAATTCCAGGTTCAATGTTCCTTTACTTTAATTTCTCTTCTACTTTTATTTATTCTATTACTTTAGTTTGTTTGTTTTCCCAATTTGGTTTATGAACTCCATGTTAGATTTTATTTCTTTATTTAATACAAATTGAGGTATTTCAGATTTATGATTGCTTTCTTCTATTTATGATATAAATAATTTGGATTTTTCCCTTTTGGCTTTGGTTGAGTAATTGGTGACACTTGAGTTGTCAAACTCAGCTGTTGATTGAAAATTGAAAATTGCTGATTGATTTGGATTCCTCAAAAGCTAGTCTTTCCATAGGAGTTGACTAGGACTTGAGGAATCAAATTGATTAGTCCACTTGACTTTCCTTTATTTAGTAAGGGTTAACTAAGTGGGAGCAATAAATAATTCGCATCATACCTGATAAGGATAACTAGGATGGAATTTCCAGTTCTCACACCTTGCCAAGAGTTTTTCTAGTTATTAATTTACCTCCTTGCCAATTTATTTCCTTGTTCCCTATTTCAAAACCCCAAAAAAATACAATTTCATAACCAATAATAAATCATACTTCCCTACAATTCCTTGAGAGACGATCCGAGATTTAAATACTTCGGTTATCAATTTTATTAGGGGTTTGTTACTTGTGACAACCGAAACTTTTGTGCGAAAGGGTTTTCTGTTGGTTTAGAAACTATACTAGCAACGAGATATTATTTGTGAATTTCTTTACCGACATAAAATCTCATTTCGTCATGCTCCCTTCCTGGCGTTCAACCTCATCTCCTTTCTCTCCTTGGGGCATTGGACGCCCAAAATACCCCCCATGGGGCATTCAACGCCAGGCATTTCTCCCTGGCTGGTGTTTAACGCCAGCATCTGCTCCTTGTGAGGCGTTCAATGCCCAGAGGGGACTCTCCCCAGGGTATTCTGTTTTCAGTTTTGAGTGTTTCTGTCACTGTTCTAAGTGTTGCACATGATCACAAACATCAAAAAGCAAAGAAAAACTATGGAGAATGAACTAAAACAAACTCAAATGAGAATAAACAAAAAGAAAAGAAACTATAGTACTCTAATCATGGTTGGGTTGCCTCCCAACAAGTGCTTCTTTACCGTCATTAGCTTGACGGACAGCTCCATTACGGAGATAGATAGGGGCTCAGAATTTCACTCCTTATAGTAAATTTTCTTCCTGTGCTCTCATGAATGAGTTTCACATGCTCTAGAGACAGGATCTTACTTACTTTATGTAGATTGACTGGACTCTTAGTGAAGACAACTCTCATTCCAGGTGAGAGGCCTTCAGTGGGGATCTTTTTGTCCCTCCAGCCTTTAGGTACCTTCTTTTTAGTGCCTTCCTTCCCAGTGCTTGATGATGGTTGCCCAACACCAAACTTAGAGTTAGTGTATGGGGGCTATGTAAAGCTCTGCACTGAGAGGGAAGGTTGAAACACAATGTGTTGCACAATGGTACCACCTCTATCAGAGGGCGATCGAGGGTTGGGGATCTTGAACAAGATGCAATCCTCATGTAGTCTCAGGACTAGCTTTCCTCTTTCCACATCAATTATGGCCTTAGCAGTGGCTAGGAAAGGCCTTCCAAGGATGATGGATTCATTTCTGTCCTCCCCAGTGTCTAGAATCACAAAGTCCATAGGGATATAAAGGTCCTCAACCTTTACTAGGACATCCTCCACCAAACCATACGCCCTCTTTAGGGTCTTGTCTGCCATCTCCAATGAGATCATGGCACGTTGCATCTCTAGAATTTCTAGCCTCCTCATTACAGATAGAGGCATCAGATTTATGCTTGAGCCTAGGTCACACAGTGCCTTCTCAAAGGTGATGGTCCCTATAGTACAGGGGATCAAAATGCTTTTGGGATCCGGCAGCTTTTGAGGGAGCTTCTTCTAGACCAAGGCACTGCACTCCTTGGCCAGTGCCACAGGCTTATCTGCCTCTTTCAACGCCTCTGAATGAGAAGAGTTGGCCTTCAGCTTCCTCGAGATGGCCAAGTACCGAGCAATTTGCTCTTCCTTGGACTCCTCATCCTCTTCTGAAGAAGAGTATTCTTTAGGTTCCTCTCTCAGCAGAGGGCGTGCAAGGTGGTTGCCTCAGCCTCCTCATGAGCGAGGGGATCTCAGGGATCCTCTTGCTCAGCTGGCCAACCTGTATCTCCAAGTTTCTAATGGAAGATCTGGTTTCAGCCATGAAACTATGAGTGGTCTTAGAGAGGTTAGAGACTATGGCAGCCAAGTCAGAGAAGCTCTGCTTGGGTGTCTCCAATTGTTGCTAAGTGGGTTCGAATGGCCTGTTATTGAACCAGTTCTAGTTCGCCCCATTTTGATTGTTGCTAAAGCCTTGTTGAGGCTTATGCTGATCTTGCCACCGAAAATTGGGGTGGTTCCTCCATCCCTGATTGAAAGTATTCGAATAGAGATTGTTGTTGGAATTTCTGGAGGAATTTCCCATGTAGTTAACCTCCTCCATGGTAGTCCAGGCGTTATCACATACGTCTAACTCATAGGCTATCTCTGAACAGTAAGCCTCAGAGCTCTGTGTCCCACTCAGGTGCTGAGTGATCATGTTTATCTGCTAGGACATGAGCTTGTTTTGAGCCGAGATAGCGTCCAAGGTGCCTACCTCTAGGACGCCTCTCTTCTAAGTGGCCCCATTATTCATAGGATTCCTCTCAAAAGTGTACATATAGTGGTTGTTAGCAACCATGTCAATAAGCTCTTGCGCCTCTTCAAGCGTCTTCTTCAAGTAGAAGGATCCACCCGTAGAGTGGTCCAATGCCATCTTGGACATCTCAGATAGACTATCATAGAAAATATCCAACATGGTCTATTCTGAGATCATGTCAGGAGGACATCTCCTGATCAGTTACTTGTATCTTTCCCAAGTTTCATAGAAGGATTCACCCTCTTTCTGTCTGAAGGTTTGTACTTTTACCCTAAGCTTGCTCAGCTTTTGAGCTAGAAGAACTTGGTCAAGAATCCATTGACCACTTTCTCCCAACTGTCTAGACTTTCCTTAGGCTGAGAGTTCAGCCATAGCCTTGCTCTGTCTCTTACTGCAAATGGAAAGAATATGAGCTTGTAGACTTCTGGATTTACTCTATTAGTCTTGACAGTATCACATATCTGTAGAAAGTCAGATAGGAACTTGTTTGGATCTTCCTATGGAAGTCCATGAAACTGGCAGTTCTGTTGTACCAGAGTGACCAGTTGAGGCTTCAACTTAAAGTTGTTTGCCCAATGGCAAGAATGGAGATGTTACACCCATAGAAATCAGAATTAAGTGCAGTGTAAGATCCTAGGACCTTTCTTGCGTCACCCACATTATCTGGATTAGTTGCCATTGTTGTTTCTTCAGCTTCTTGCTCTAGAGCTCCTGTGAGATTCCTTACGAATCTGCTAACTTGATTTTGTTGCAGATGCCTTCTCAGAGTCCTTTCAGGTTCAGGATCCATATCAAAGAGATGTTCTTTATCTCTACTCCTTTTCATAAACAAGAAGAAAGAAACCAAGAAGAGAAAAAGAAAAGATTCTCTATGCTAGAGTATAGAGGTCCTTTGTTAGAAAGATAGATGAAGAAAAGAAAAGAATATGTCTTTTATTAAAAAGAAGTTTTCGAAAATAGAGATGGAAGAAAGGAAGATTTTTGAAATTAAAGAGAGAGAAAGAGGTAGAAGATTTTCGAAAAAGATAAGAGAGAAAGAGGTTAAGAATTTTCAAAAATAGAAGAGAGAGAGAGAGGTTATAAGATTTTGAAAAAGAGGAAAGAGAATTAAGAATTAAAAAGATACCAATCTTTTAAAATTAAAATAAAACAAACAACTAATTAAAAAGATTTAAAATTAAAATAAAATATTTGATTTTAAAAATTTTTGAAATTTAAAGAAAAAGAGTTAATCAAATATTTGAAAAGAAAAGTCAACAAGATAAGATAAGATTTAAAATTTAAGAGAGAAAATATTTGATTTTAAAATTCAAAAAGAGAAAGTCAAATAAAAAATTTTAAAATTCAAAGATTAAAAAAAAGTCAAAAGAAAGAGAAAAGATAAGATAAGATTTTAAAATTCAAAAGAGAGAAAAACTAACAAGATACTAAAACTTTGAAAATTAAATTTAAAAGAAAAACAGGATAGCAAAATTTTAAAAATCAAAGAAAGGAAAGATAAGATAAAGATTTAAAAAAAAGATAAGCAAGAAAAAACAAGACTACTAACAAGGACACCAAACTTAAAAATTTTGAAATTAAATAAAAGAGATTTCAAAAAATTAAAAAGGAAAAACACTGAAAGACACAAAATTTAAAAATTTTGAAATTAAAGACACTAAATCTTCGAAAATTAAAAAGGACAAACACTAAAGGACACCAAACTTAAAAAATTTAAAGATTAAAGACACAAATTTTCGAAAAGCTTGAAGAAAAAAATACCAAAAGACACCAAACTTAAAAATTTTAAAATCAAACATGAAAAATAGCAAGAACAATTCGAACACCAAGAAAGAAAAGTAAGAACAATTTTCAAACAGACTCAAGAGAAGAACAAAAACCAACGTGACACCAAACTTAAAAATTGACACAAGACTCAAACAAAAGAAAAAGATGATTAAAGATAGAAAATTTTTTTGAAGTTTTCGAATTTTTTTTTTGAAGTAGAAATCAAGAAACACAAAAAGAAAAACATTAAAAGGTACCTGATCTATGGAGCAAGACAATCGTTAGTTTGTCAATCATAAACAATTTCCGGCAACGGCACCAAAAACTTAGTGCGCAAAAATTTAACTTGCACAACTGAACTGGCAAGTGCACTGGGTCGTCCAAGTAATACCTCAGGTGAGTGAGGATCGAATTCCACAAGGATTGCCAGAATGAGCAAGCTGTGGTTATTCTGTAGATCTTAGTCAGGCAAATAGAAAGATGACTTTTGGTAGTATAGGCACATAACAAATAAAAGCAAAAGCGATAAATAATTAAGATAGAGACAGTAATTAGCAGTTAGTTAAGGCTTTGAAGATGCTTCCTCATCTGGATTAACATGTCATGCTCACTACTTCAATGATGAATAATTCCTTCAATAGAAAGGCTATAAGTGATTAAGCCATTGGTCATGGTCATTAATCTCCTCAGGTCTAAACCAAACATCCGAACGGACTAGATCAATCTGGGAGAGGGTGAAGCGCGTGCAATTCAATCTCTTTGAAGATCCTACTCAAAATGCCACAGACAAGGTCGTATCTTCCGGATCAGAGACTGATGCTCTTATAGTTCTAGCCCTTAGAGCCACAGGAACCTCAATTACCCCTGACTAACAAGGTTTTATGTCATATACCCCGATTAGCCCAGATAATTCT
The DNA here is from genome assembly GCF_000816755.2 of Arachis ipaensis. Lineage (NCBI taxonomy): Eukaryota > Viridiplantae > Streptophyta > Magnoliopsida > Fabales > Fabaceae > Arachis > Arachis ipaensis. The sequence continues at coordinate 34,714,467 of NC_029785.2, read as the reverse complement.
ATTGGAACCCGTGATGCATCCTCAAGCTGTAGCTCAATACTATCCAGGTCAGGACTCTGATGCGGGCAGAAATTGGTGAATTAAAAATTATTAGAATATATGCGTTGCAAGTATAGTTCTTAACTCGCCAGAGATCCACCGCTCAATTTAGAAAGGTGTCACAAAAAATTGAAATTTAAAATACTGGGAGTATGAATCCCAGGTCGTCTCCCAACGAGTTGCAGGAAAGAGCGCTATTTTATTAATCAGATGTTTTTTTTTTTTAAAAGGTTTGAGTTGAGTAAACAGGAAATTAAATTGATGAAATTGAATAATGTAAATAAAAGCCTTGATTGGGAGTTGATTACATGGAAGCCCTATTCTTGATGGAACATTCTTAAGATTAATTGACAATTGAGAGTTAATTTGTTTAGTTATCCTTTACTAAGTAAAGGAAGGTAAAACCAGTTGGAATGCTATTCTATTCACAAGTCCCAATCCACTCTGGGGAGGATTGGTGTCAGGAATTAGAGAACAATCCAACAATAACCCAATTACAGCCTTTCTCTTGAACCTTCCAACTCAAGGGTTCCTTTCAATCAACTCCCCATCAAGTTAGGGAATTACTCACTCATTGTAAAGGTAAAGTTCATTGCATATGAAAAGGAATTGAAGAAAGACATTGTAAATAAAAATTGAAAATAATCAATTAAAAATAAAAGTGATCCTTGTATTAAATAATCCAAGAAATATTCCAATGGTAAAATTAAACAAAGCAAGGAACATGGAAGAGTAAGCCAAGTAAAGAAAACGAACTAGAATGACGAAGTCTTGATGAGGTAATAACTCTTCTCAATATCCCAATGCAAAAGGCTAGGGAAACTAAAATCCTAAGAACTATGAATGTGTAGAGAGAAAACCTAGAGGAGGAGTAAAACTAAATCTAAAAACTAAAACTGTGTAGAATGAATGTTGTCTCTGGTTTCTGCATGTTCTCTGGCTCTAGTCTCCTGTCCCGGGCCGAAAACTGGGTCAAAATAGGGCCCGAAATCGCCCCCAGCGAATCTGCAAATTATGTAGATCGCGCACGTCACGCGATCGCGTCGCTCATGCGGACGCGTCATTCGCGTTTCTGCTTCGCCACGCAGACGCGTCGTCCATGCGGCCGCGTCACTCGTGCTATTCCATGCCACGCGATCGCGTCATCCATGTGGCCGCGTCGCTTCAAATTGCTCTCTTCCGCGCGGTCACGTCATCCATGCAGCCGCATCGCTTCTCGCTGGTCATCTTTTCAATTTCTTGTGTTCCCTCCATTTTTTTTAGCTTCCTTTCCAATCTCCAACTCATTCTTGCCCTATAAAGCCCGAAACGCTTAACACACAGATCACGGCATCGAATGGAATAAAGGAGAAGTAAAATGTATATTTAAAAGTCTCTAGGAAGCAGTTTTCACTCATGTAATAATTTCAGGAAGGAAATATAAATGCATGCTATTTTAATGAATAAGTGGGCCAGGATCATGGTAAAACCACACAATTAAACACAATATAAACCATAAAATAGTGGTTTATCAACCTCCCCACACTTAAACATTAGCATGTCCTCATGCTTAACTGAAGGAGATAAAATAAATGAGTAAGAACATGTGAAACTCATGCAATGCAATGCAATCCTATATATATATATATATATATATATATAGGATTGCACTATATGATTCTTGTCCACTTGATCAAAAGTAAGCAAAACAATCAAAACAATTATAATTCAAATTCCACTAATTCAATTCTTATAAAGTAAGAGCAGATAAAAATGCAAGAGGATAGCTCATGAAAACAGGAAACATAGAAATTCAAGCATGGAACCCTCACTGATGGTGTATGTACACTCTAGTCTCTCTAGTGTATAGGGTAATCACTTTATCCTTCTCTAATCATGCTTTCTAATTTTTTTTTTTGTTCTTCTCCTAACCAATCAACAATATTTACTATACCAATGCAAGCATCATGAGGTCTTTTCGAGGTTGTAATGGGGGCAAGGTAAGGGTAAGGATTCATATATGGCTAGTAAGCTTATAAATTGAATTTTTAATTAACCTAAGCTTTAACATAACCTATATATACTCTATATAACTTAGAATTCACACCTAGCTACCCAGAATTCCCTTTTACGTTCCATACTCATGTATCAACTTTTTATTTTAATTTTTATCATATGTGCATTAATTTTTGAATTCTTAATTCAGCATTGGGGTAATTTTGTCCCCTTATTTATTTATTGATTTTTTTTTATATAGAGACATAAAAATAAACATAGCTTATCAATGCACATAGATTTTTTATTCTTATAGTTTCACATGAGTAGGTATCCAAATTCCCATTAAATTATCATGACACATTCCCTTAATAACTTTTGTTCCTACAATTTCCCATACTTAACTAGCACCCAAAATTCTATCTTAAGCTAACCAAAGATTCAATTTGGGATATACAATTGTTTTTCTGCTTAAGGCTAGTAATGTGGTGAAATATAGAACAAATGGGATTTAAAGGCTCAAAGTGGTTAACAAAGGTAATTGAAAAGGGTAGGCTTAATTTGGATAAGTGAGTTTAAATAAAAGATGGCCTCAATCATATGCAAGCATATAAATATAATAAATATTGGACATATAGGATGAAACAAAATGCAGATTACAATCATAGAGAAGTAAACACACAAGAATAAATTAATTACGGTTAAATAGTGTAACCATGCATAAAGGCTCAAATCTTCACAGGTTGTGTATTCTTTAGCTCAAACATCATGTTCCAAATATAACTTCAAGCAAATTTATCATAAAAATTTTAAAAAATTAGTGAAATTTTGTTCCAAAGATAAAGTCTTAGAAGAAACTTATTGTCTTTTCAATCAAGTAGAGCATGCATGCAACTAACCTATTACTATGCAATTTATCCTATTCTATAAAAGAAAGAAAATCTAACTAAATATCCTAATTTATTGGTGATAGGGAAGAGAAATTACCTCCGAAAGTCAGGTACTGACCGACCTCCCCACACTTAAGGCTTTGCACCGTCATCGGTGCCATCTGTCAGGAACAGGGGTGGGCTGGTTGCAGTATCTCCACAGTCGGGACCATCATGGCTCCCTGTGCTGGTAAAAGAAGTGGAGTCCGGGGTGTCTGAGTCCTTGAAGTATCCCTTGAGTAGTTCCTTGAGGTGTTTGAATCGGCGCTCGTGACGGCGCTCTCTTAACTTCGCTTTTTGTTCTTGCCGATCCAACCTTTTGATTATCTGCTGGAGCAGTTCATCTGTTGTAGGTGCTTGTGGTGTTGAAGAAGGGATGTCTTCAACCGGAGCAGTGGGAAGGGTTGTAGTGGCTACTGAAAGTCTGAGGTATTTCCCATTAGGGACATACTGATCATCCCGTAGAAGCATGGCTTTGGTGTCTCCAGCTCTGTAGGAAACTCTGGCTGCTGAGACAAGATCTGAGACCAAGGCGGGAAAAGGTAAGTTGCCTGCAATTTGTACGTGTCCCATGGCATTCCGGATATGTCTTGGTAGATTCAGAGGCTGGTCTATAAGGATGCACCATAGTAGAACGGCCATGTCTGCAGTAAAAGAGGACTCGTGACTACTCGGAAAGACGTAATGGGACATGATCTGTGCCCATACGCGAGCCTCCATTGTAAGTTCTGAAGCCAATATACCCTTAGGGCGGGTACGATGGTATCCGTAGATCCAAAGGCTGCCAGGTAGTGCGATAACTCTGAGAACAGCTTTCCAGTCAAATTGGTACATCTGGCACTTGAGTGCGGCTTCTTGAAAGGCGTCCATTCCTTCTGGAATAGGGGGAAGACTCAAAGCTTGTTGAATAGCCTCTGCTGTAATGGGGACTTGCTTTTGACGGACAAAGATAGACTGCAGGGTGGGCAGGTAGAAGTTAGAGTAGAACTCGACTACCCAAGAGAGATTGACCTGCCTTGGCTGTCTCCGTAGGAAACCCCATTGTCGTCGTTCAATTTACGGCTCAACAAAGGTAGCAATATTGGGTAGGAGGATAAGAAGGTATTCGTTGTTATAGCTCCTTTCTGCCAGGATGGGGAACATCTGCTCACAGTAGCGATTGGGGAATCGCGCAGTGTCCTTTGCTGGAAAGGCTTTCTCGTTTTCATCAACCTTGAGAATCCTCTTAATTCTTTTTGTTGATGGCTTGACTGCAGTTGAAGAAGGCTCCGCCACTAGTGCTCTTTTAGTTCCTCTTCTTGCGGGAGGTTTAGGAGTAGCTTTCTCTTTTCCTTTCTTGGTGGCCATCCTGAAAAAGGGAAGAGAAAGTAAATTAAATTTTAAGAGATATATAGCAATGAAGAGAACGAAAAAGGATGGTTGTAAATGAACATTAAAAGGTAAATGATGTCAACACACGCTCATGAGTACATGTGAAAGATCATTAATGAAAAATAGTTAGTGCATATGAAGACAAGTGAATGCAAGGTGTTTATTGGTATGCCGGAAAAGGGCATGAGTAGCATAGACCAAGCATTACTTTGTAAGAAACCATCACGTTTGTATTGACAATTAAATTCAATTAATATAATAGAAAAGGGAATTTGTGAAAAGCAAGCATTGAATAGTAGAATAACTGGTAGCACAAATTGCGAATCACACTTTTCACAACGCGTACCACTGACCAGCAAGTGCACTGGGTCGTCCAAGTAATACCTTACGTGAGTAAGGGTCGAATCCCACGGAGATTGTTGGTTTGAAGCAATCTATGGTTATCTTGTAAATCTTAGTCAGGAAGTCAATTATGTTTATCAATTGAATTGTGAGTAACCAGTAGAGCATAAATTAAAAGTTACTTGTTGTGCAATAATGGAGAATATGTTGGAGTTTTGGAGATGCTTTGTCTTCTGAATCTCTGCTTTCCTCTGTCTTCTTGTTCACGCACGCACGTCCCCCTACGGCAAGCTGTGTGTTGGTGGATCACCGTTGTCAATGGCTACCTTCCATCCTTCCAGTGAAAACTACGCTCACGCGCTCTGTCACAGCACGGCTAATCACCGGTTGGTTCTCGATCCGGTTGGAATAGGATTTACTATCCTTTTGCATCTGTCACTAACGCCCAGCCTTCAGGAGTTTAAAGCTCGTCACAGTCATTCAATCCTTGAATCCTACTCGGAATACCACAGACAAGGTTTAGACTTTCCGGATTCTCATGAATGCCGCCATCAGTTCTAGCTTATACCACGGAGATTCTGATTAAGGAATCTAAGAGATACTCATTCAATCGGATATAGAACGGAGGTGGTTGTCAGGCACACGTTCATGATTTGAGGAAGGTGATGAGTGTCACAGCTCATCACCTCCATCACAGTTAAGCGCGAATGAACATCTTAGATAGGAACAAGCGTGTTTGAATGGAAAACAGAAATACTTGCATTAATTCATCGAGACACAGCAGAGCTTCTCACCCCCAACAATGGGGTTTAGAGACTCATGCCGTCAGAGAATACAAAGTTTAGATCTGAAATGTCATGAGATACAAAATAAGTCTCTAAAAGTTGTTTAAATACTAAACCAGTAGCCTAGGGTTACAAAATATGAGTGGACTATGATGGATGATGCAGAGATCCACTTCTGGGGCCCACTTGGTGTGCTGGGGCCCACTTAGTGTGTGCTGGGGCTGAGACTTTAAGCAATTCACGTGAAGAGGCCATTTGTGGAGTTGAACGCCAGTTTTTGTGCCAGTTTGGGCGTTCAACTCCAGTTTTTTATCCTTTTCTGGCGCTGGACGCCAGATTTGGGCAGAAGGCTGGCGTTGAACGCCAGTTTACGTCGTCAATTCTTTTGCAAAGTATGGACTATTATATATTGATGGAAAGCCCTGGATGTCTACTTTCCAACGCAATTGGAAGCACGCCATTTCGAGTTCTGTAGCTCCAGAAAATCCACTTTGAGTGCAGGGAGGTCAGAATCCAACAGCATCAGCAGTCCTTTTTCAGCCTGAATCAGATTTTTGCTCAGCTCCTTCAATTTCAGCCAGAAAAATACCTGAAATTACAGAAAAACACAAAACTCATAGTAAAGTCCAGAAACATGAATTTTTCCTAAAAACTACTGGAAATAAACTAAAAACTAACTAAAATATACTCAAAACTATATGAAATTATCCCCAAAAAGCGTATAAAATATCCGCTCATCAATAACATAGAGAAGTGCATAATGCCATATGGGCTTTTTCACAAACACATAGCATGCATGGTGAAGAAGGTATAGAAAATATTAAAGTGAACATGCAAGCAACCCTTTAAAGAAAATAATATATAATTGTCAAACAATTTGCAACAATCCACAAGCATATAATGAGGAATAATAACTCAAATAAAATTCCAACACCATGTAAAAAGGAAAGAAGAAGAAAGAAAATATGAATAATGAAAAGAAAAAAAAAAGAAAAAAATAACATATAAAATAAGAAGAATGATAGAAAAGAAAAGGGTGAAGGAGAAAATAAAACCTTGTTAATGGAGGTGAGGGAGAGAGAGAGTGAAAGGTGAGAGAGAAGGAAGAAGGGAGAAAGAAGAAGTAAGGAGGGAAAAGAAAAATTAGGATTAGAGAGGAAAAAGATAAGATATTTTGGCAATTCAGGTTGAGCTGTGCGGCGCAAGCGACGCGGCCGCGTGGGGCACGCGTTTGCGCGACTTGCGCTTAAGGTGAGGGACGCGGTTGCGTCGGTCACGCGGTCGCGTGACCCAGTTTGTGCTTCTGGCGCGAGTGCAGCTTCACGCCAGCACAACTCTCTGTTCGAAGTGATATATGTGCCAAATTTGAGGTGACGCGATCGCATGGGGCATGCGATCGAGTTAGTGGGCAATTTATGGGGTACGACGCAGCCGCGTGGAGCATGCGGTCGCGTGAGGGGGACTGCGCGTCCAGCGCCAGTCCAGCACCACTCTAGCACAACTTTCAGCTGTGCACCCTTTCTACGTCGAAAATCGGGGCATGCGGCCGCGTGGGGCACGCTGTCGTGTGAAAGGCCATTATGCTCATACGACGCGGACGCGTCAGTGACACGGTCGTGTGGGTTGATTTGTGCCACTGGTACGCCTCCAGCCATGCTCCAACATGACTCTCTGTTCGTTTTTAATTTTCTCTCCTCTCATTGCCACGCGGACGCGTCGTTGATGCGGTCGCGTCGCGTAGCTCCTTTTTTTTATATGTTAATGCAGATGCACGAAAATACTAATAAAGAGAAGAGTTATTGAATAAGAAAAATTAAAAATAAAGAAAAGAACGATCATACCATGGTGGGTTGTCTCCCAAGCACTTTGCTTTAACGTCCGTAAGTTGGACACTCCACTAGCTCAGTCTGTGGCTATGTGGGGATCTTCCAAGAGGAAGATCTCGAGTTCCTTGTCTTTCTTCCGCTTTTCGCCATGGTACAGCTTTAAACGATGTCCATTAACTTTGATAAGCTCCGAGCTCGAAGGATGGATAAGGTGATAAACTCCGTACAGTTCGGCCTTCTCTACTCTGTATGGACCTTCCCATCTTGATCTCAACTTGCCTGGCATGAGCCTCAGTCAAGATTTGTAAAGGAGGACTGAGTCCCCAGGTTGGAACTCTTTCCTCTTGATGTTCTGGTCATGTACAGCCTTCATCTTCTCCTTGTGTAGCCTTGAGTTCTCATAAGCTTATAGGCGAAGGCTCTCCAGTTCTTGCAGTTGCAACTTCCTTTCAGCTCCGGCTTTCTCAATTCCCATATTGCACTCTTTGACTGCCCAAAAGGCTTTGTGCTCTATTTCTACCGGGAGATGACAAGCTTTTCCATAAACTAAGCGAAAAGGACTCATCCCAATGAGTGTTTTGTATGCTGTTCTGTATGCCCAGAGTGCATCTTGTAGCCTGGTGCTCCAGTCTCTTCTATGAGGCTTTACTATCTTCTGCAAGATACGCTTTATCTCTTTATTTGACACCTCAGCTTGCCCATTGGTCTGAGGATGGTATGCTGTTGCAACCTTATGAATTATCACATGCTTCTTCATTAGTCCTGTTAGTCTCCTGTTACAAAAATGGGTGCCTTGATCGCTCACAATTGCTCGTGGGGATCCAAAGCGACAGATAATATGGTTTCTCACAAAGGAAACGACAGTGTTAGCATCATCAGTGCGGGTAGGAATTGCTTCCACCCATTTGGAAACGTAATCCACAGCTAACAATATATAAAAATAACCATTAGAATTTGGAAATGGACCCATGAAGTCAATGCCCCAAACATCAAAGATTTCATAGAAAAGCATATATTGTTGAGGCATCTCATCCCTCTTGGATATATTACCAAATTTTTGGCATGGGAGGCAAGATTCACAAAATTCAGCAGCGTCTCTAAAAAGAGTAGGCCACCAGAATCCACAGTCTAAGATTTTTCTAGCAGTTCTTTGGGGGCCAAAATGTCCTCCACTCTCAGATGAGTGACAGGCCTCTAAGATGGACTGAAATTCTGATTGAGGCACACACCATCTAATTACCTGATCAGCGCCACATCTCCATAAATATGGGT